>NC_022026.1:12495052-12514576 GCF_000317375.1 Microtus ochrogaster | reverse complement strand
AGGAAAGGAAAGGAAAGGAAAGGAAAGGAAAGGAAAGGAAAGGAAAGGAAAGGAAAGGAAAGAAAAAAATGTGTAATGGAGGCTTAGTCTGTCCTCTGATTTCAATAAGCCTAAGAGACTTGTTTGATTAGCAAGTCAAGGAGCGTCAGGTATGGCAGTTCATGTTTATCTGTAATTACAAACCTGAGGAGGCTAAAGGAGGAGCTCACAATGAGCCCAAGGAAAGCCTGGGTTGGTGACTTCCAAGCCAGCCTGGGGTACACGGTGAGACCTTGTCTCAAACAAACAGACAAAAGAAAAGAAAAGGCAGGGCCGGAGCTACAGTTCAGTTGGCAGAATGCTTGTCTGGCATGCACAACGTCCTAGGTCCAGTCCTCAGCACTGCATAGCCCAGGACTCCCAGAACTGGAAAGGCGGGGATGGGAAGATCAGAAGTTCAGGTTCATCTTTGACTGCATAAAGCGTGCAAGGCCAGAACAGCATGCATAATACCCTGTCTCAAAAAGAAAAACAACAGGGGCGAGGAGGACAGAGGTTGTACCATTCCATTTGGCGACATGAAAGCCACTGATAGCCTTGATAAGACCTGTTGAAGTAGGGTCCTAAGGCTGACTATACTGAAGTTAACATAAAAGTCACTGTGAGATGATGTTAGGGGAGCAACTCCTTACTTTGCAAACAAGCCCTAAAGAGTCGGGTTTCTCCAGAAACTGCACAACTAAAAGCCACATCATAGATTAGGTCATCACACTGTAGAAGTAGTCCAGCTAATCAATAAAGGATGATCTTGCATAATATCACCGCTTTGCCACCACCTTGCCCCACCCACAGCTGCTAATGTCACACCAAGAATTTATTACAGTGTCATGCCTCCTAATGCGACCACATACCATTCCCATGATGTGCTTTTTAGTAACAAACATGGATGTAATGTACTTAGATCATATTCATCCATGGCCCTCTTTTGTGCCCCCCCCCCGCAGCCTCTGCTGATGGGCCTCTTCCTTTTAACAAAGCGGTTAAGAAAAAGCAAAGGCAAACCCACTGTCAATAGGCATCTAGAGCCATGTATCAGGAACTACCAGAGACAAAGGAACACATTTAGATGGCGCCACAGTGGAGATGTCACTAGATAACAGCCCTCGGGAAACTGTATTGGATAAAAAAAAAAGTTTGTCTGGATGTGGTGGGTGGGTGTTTTGTTTTCATATTTTACTATTTTTCTTAAACACTAGAACTGATTTAAAGCTCAAGAGAAGTCTGTTTGCTGCAAAGTTGTCATTTTAATTTCTACCGCCCTCCAGCACTATGTGGTCCGTAATAGCCAGCTTCATTTTCCAAGTACGTACGCTACGTTAATAAGAGCAAAGCCCAATATGAATGGGATGGGAAAATGTGGACAAGGAATATAGAAAACTTGCATTTTTACATCTCCACCAGTTATATTTTTAATAGATTGAATTAAGAAGGAAAAGAAAACCTAGGGCATAGAAGTATGGAAGAGAAAATGAATATAAATAAATGTAAGCTGTTTTTAACCAAATGTTTTATGACCACAGTCAATAAGCACAGAGGATACCTTGAACAAAACACTTTAAAGTTTCAACATGAAGGTGTTCTGCTAGCAAGACTGAAAAGTTCAGTCTGGCACTTGGAAGTTAGACTGCACTCCTCGTTTAGGCTGGACCACTGGGTGCTTGGTTATGCTTTTAACCCCATCTGAACAGGGGAATGGCTCCTTAACCTAGATAGAAGTGGATGCAGTTTTTGGTTTCACATGTCACGTAACTACTGACACTCATGCAGTGGCGGGGGGGGGGGTGGTACTTCAAGTCTGGCTCGCTGATACAGGCTACAATGGCCTTTTCCATGATATGTCCTCCAATATGTCTGAATGATTACTGACTAATGGTGGCAAATGATCACCTATATTAATTACTTTCTGTTGTTGTGTTAAAACACCATGACCAAAAGCAACTTAGGAGCATATTCTAATTCCATTCATTTGCCCTCAAATCTCCTGTCATTGTTTTCACCACTGAGTAGTACTCCATTGTGTAAATGTGCCAAATTCTCCTTATCCATTCTTCGGTTGAGGGCAGCTAGGTTCTTTTCATGTTCTGGCTGCTACTAATAATGCTGCTATGAACACAGTTGAGCAAGTGTCCTTGTGGTATGATTGAGCATCTTTTGGTATATGTCCAAGAGTGGTATAGCTGGGTCTTGAGGTAGATTGATTGCCAATTTTCTGAGAAACCACCATACTGATTTCCAAAGAGGTTGTACAAGTTTGCACTCCCTCCAGTGGAGGAGTGTTCCTCTTGCTCCACCTCTTCTCCAGCATAAGCTGTCATCAGTGTTTTTGATATTAAACAATCTGACAGGTATAAGATGGAATCTCAGAATCATTTTTATTTTCATTTCCCTGATAGCTAAGGATGTGGAACATTTCTTTAGCTGTTTCTCTGCCATTTAAGAATCTTCTGTTGAAAATCCTCTGTCTAGGTCTGTACCCCATTTTTTTATTAGATTATTTGTTTTTTAGGTGTCCAGTTTCTTGGGTTCTTATATTTTTGGTTGTGAGCCTAGCCTTTAACGGCTGAGCCATCTCTCAGCCCTCTTGGGTTCTTTATATGTTTTAGACATCAGTGCTCTGTCAGACGTGGGGTTGGTAAACATCTTTGTCCATTCTGTAGGCTGCCGTTTTAGTCTATTGATCGTGTCCTTTGCCTTGCAGAAGCTTCTCAGTTTCAGGAGGTCCCATTTATTAATTGTCAATCACAGTGTCTGTGCTACTGATGTTCTATTCAGGAAGTGGTCTCCTGTGCCATTGTGTTCAAGGCTGTTACCCACTTTTTTTGTCAGGTTCGGTGTATCTGGACTAATGCTGCGGTCGTTGATCTACTTGGATTTGGGTTTTGTGTAGGGTGATAGATATGGATCTATTTGCATTCTTCTGCATGCCAACATCCAGTTTTGTCAGCACCACTTGTTAAAGATGCTTTCTCTTTTCCATTGTATAATTTGGGCTTCTTTGTGAAAAATCGGTTGTCCATAGGTGTGTAGATTTACATCTGGGTCTTTGATTAGATTCCATTGATCCACCTGTCTCTTTGTATGGAAATATTATGCTGTTTTTATTACTATAACTCTGTAGTAGAGCTTGAGATAGGGTGTGGCAATACTTCCAGACTCAGAAAGACAAACATGGTATGCACTCACTCCTAAGGGGATGTTAGCTGTAAAGGAAAGGAGAGCCATGCTACAATCCACAGACCCAGAGAGGCTAGGTAACAAGGAGGGCTCAAGGGGTCTCTCTGGGAAGGGAAAACAGTTGAGATCTCCTGGGTGGACTGTGGGTGGGTAGGGATGGCATTTGAGAGACTGGGTTATGGGGTGGATGGAAATAGATGACTGGAAAGGGGGCATTTTGGGGTCAGTTAGAAACCTCATGCAAGGGAAACTCCCACGCATCTACAAGGATGACCCCAGCTAAGACTCTTAGCAATAATGAATACATAGAGTGAACCGGCCTTCTCCTGTGATCAGATTGGTGCCTAGCCCACTTGTCATCAGAGAGCCTCCATCCAGCAACTGATGGAAACAGATGACGTAGAGACCCCACAGCCAAACAGAAGACTGAGCTCTGGGAATCCTGCAGAAGAAGGGGAGGAAAGCTTGTAGGAACCAGAGGTGTCGGGAGCATCACAAGAAAAACCACAGAAACAAATAACCTGGACTCTTAGGGGCTCACAGAGTCTGAACTGACAACCAGGGAACCTGCATGGGACCGACCTAGGCCCTCTACATATATGTGACAGTTGTGTGCCTTGGTCTTCTTATGGGACTCCTCAGAGTGGGAGCGGGGGCTGTCCCTAATGCTTTGGCTGACTTTTGGGACCCTATTCCTCATATTGGGTTGCCTTGCTCAGTCTTAATACAAGGGGAGGAGCTTGGTCTTGCTACAACTTGGTATGGCATGCTTTGCTAATACCCATGGGAGGCCTGCTCTCTTCTGAACAGAAGCAGAGGAGGGGTGGGTTGAGTGGGGGCGGTGGGAATGGTGGAAGGAAAGGATGGGAAGAGAGGAGGGAGGGAAAATTAAGTCAGGATGCAAAGTAAATAAAATTAAAGTAAAATGTAATTTAAAAGAATAAAAAATATTCTCTGTTTACGGCTCATGGCAGGGAAGGCACAGACTGGCAGCAGGGCACAGATGGCTGGTCACATTTGCATCTGTACACAGGAAGTATAAAGGAGGAGCAGGAAGCAGAATAAGGCTGTGAACTCTCAACACTTGCATACTTTGTCCCGGAAGTTGCCACCTCCTAAATGTTCTTTACCTTCCCCTAAACAGTGTCACCTTCAGGAGACCAAGCATTCAATGCCAAGAGGCTATGGGGACAGTTCTCAATCAAATCAATACAGATACCACAGCGCAGGAACTGGCTATGTAACCGTTTCCTGGGATATTAGGTTCAAGAGAATATAGTCTTGCTACTGAAACCATGGTACATATCTAGGATACTCTTTTAAGAGGCTTTAGTGTAAACAGAAAGAGAAAAGGAAGGCAGCTGCTGCACAGCCAAGTGGCCCAAGAGATGTGTTTGCTCGCTGGCAGGAATGATCTAATAGTTCAGACGAAATTAATATTTAGATGAAAAGGAACATTTTGTGTCATTTCCTTGACATTTCCTTGAGTCGATAAAAGGGGATGGGAATCAAACGAAGGACTGGAGGAATTACTGCTGCTGAAAGACATTTCTGTCATTGTGATTTATTTGGTGGCAGGAGACTTGAGAATTGCTTTGCATCTTCTGACCAAATCTGCTTCTGCAACGATATAAAAAATAAGATCCCACACCGACAGTGAGAGTTGGGAGGGGAACTACTGGAATCTGAAGAGACAGGGAGCACATAGAACCTAGTCCTCAAGGAATGAGGGAGAGTGAAGTATGCAAATAGGTTGCTAAGCAACTCGAAGAACCCAGACTTTAAAGTGAGATCATCCTCAGGCAGTATGGCTTTCTGTCTCGTCTGAGGACCAGCTCAGCCGCAGGTGCTTAGCTGGAAGCTGGTTGAGCTTCAGAGGTTTCTGCCCAGTGAAGAGGCAGATGTAAGAAGGCTAAGGAGTTAGAATGTGTGCAAGGGAAGGGCACAGCATTAGGCGGTACAGTGAGGTAAGAGAAGGAGGACAGGAAGGAGGTGAGGGACGATGAAAGAGAAGGGACTGGCTAGATGGGAAGCCTCACGTACGCAGCAGATAATTAGAATCAGAAAGAAAAGGGGGCCATGAATTTGTGAGACAGTGAAGAGACACATGACAGGTTGTATTTTAATTTTAAGATTGCAAACACATTTTAAAACACAGAAAGCATCACTGGTAAGGGTGAGCTTAACAGTAGGAAATACCTTTTCCTATCTAGCTATGCAAGGAGATATTCTGGGTGTTTGAATAAAAATGGTGAGGGGCAGGTCTAGGGTACATACATGGAAGTAAGCGGTTAAGGGGGAGCTAAAGGCAGACAAGATGCTCGGAGGAGGGAAGGTCAAGAAACTTAGAGGTCAGGATGGGAGGATCTTGCTCACAGGCAAAACAAATGAGCTTTACACAAGTATGCTACACCCACTACAAGCCTGTTTAATTGTATATCATTCTCTGTGGAACTCATGTTGAAAATGAATCTGTATCAGGAGATACTAAGAGGTGGGAGCAGCTGGGCATGGCAATCCCAGAATGTGGGAGACTGAGGCAGAAGGATCACAAGTTCCAGGCCCGACTTGACTCTAGAGCAAGACTGCCCAACAACAACAAAAACGAGGAAAGATAGGTGGGTCACTTAAGACATATCAGAGCTCTGCACCAATGACTGGATAAACACAGCCATGGAGGATCGGCTTCATGGGATAGGAGTTTGAGCTGCATATTAGGTCTGTTATTAAAGTCAGCTTAGTAAGTGTCTCACACTCTCCTGTACTCCCCGTTTCTTGCCTGTGCCACCTAGAGACTCTGCCAGCAAGGAAGTCACCAGCACGTGTGGTTCCCCAACCTGGGCTCAGAGCTAGTAGGTCCAGAAAGCCTCTTTTCTTTCCAACTCGCTCACTCAGCGGCATGGCGCTATTAGGAACAGAAAGCAGACTGGTGCAGGACCAGACACAGGAACTTTGGAAAAGCTGAGGAAATAAGATGGCGAGGAAAGGGTATTCCTATGTCAAGGAGAGCTGAGAAGCCCTGCAAAGAGTGTCTATAAGCTGTGGGAGATCTTCTTATGAGGCTTCCATTTCTGTAAAGTGGAGTCATGGTTCCCTTCAGGAGAATTTTAAATGTCGTGTGTTGCATGAACATAGAAGGCATCTGAGTAATGTGGCCTGCTCATCCACTGAGGGCTGAGTCTTAGTTTCCAGGGAGACAGTGTGGAGCAGCCGAGGCCTGATGCAGACCTAAAGCAGCACTCCAGCCTCAGACTGTTGCCTTTCCCTGCGGCTCCATCGCCACCTCTCCATAAGCCATTCCATCCGCCACTGGCTCCCGCCAGGTTTCCACCCCCTCCTCTCTGCTGAACCAGCTCTAGCCAAGGACACTGTAGACTTGGGGGGGGGGGAGAGCTAATTTCACAGTCATTCTTCTCTGTCCGCATCTGAGCTCAGCAGTAGCGAGGCGAGGCGTGTCACCAGCTCCCTCCTCCTTGAAGCACTTGCTTTTCCCAACTGCTGCCCTGCTGAGAAACAGCTGTCTTTCTCTCTTTTCTCGCTGGCTGTTCCCCTCCTGCGCTGGACCTCTCTAAATGGAGTGATTAGGGCATCTCAGAGCTCAGTTCTTCTGTGTCCCACCTTTCTACCTGTTTCTCCTGGGACTGCCTCTCTAATTCCAAGGTCTTAACTGAAACAACTCCCAACTCTTTGCTGACTGGCTGCCCTTCCTCTATGAGAACTCTCCCCCTGGGCTTTAGATTCCCATATTTCCATCCCACCCCGCCACCCCCCGGTTTCTTCAGATTCTAGGTGTGGTGGCGGTGGCAGTAGTGTGTGTGTGTGCACACACTGAAGACAGTTTCCAGGAGTTGGTTCTCTCCTTCCACGGTAGGATCTCTGAACCAAAGCCATGTCACCAGGCCTGCAGAGCCAGACTAGGACCCTTCCCCACACACACATTTTGACATAGCATACAGATTAAAAGCTGGCATCCGAATGCTGGATGAACGCGTACTGGATGATTGGATGGGTGAACTGATGAATGATGAAATCATTAATTGACTATTCAATTAGTCAAATGTCACCCCCGGAGGAGAGCGATGGTCTTCATATGTGGAAGTAGTAGATCAAGAGAGGAGTCTGAGGGTCAGCAAGGGCCCAAAAATGGGTCATCAGTGGCCTGCTAAGGGCTGTGGCCTGCATTCTTCCAGCATGAATCACTTCTGGCACTCGTTAAAGGACAGCACTGGAGAAAGTTCTTTTTAAACGTCGGCAGGAACTATTTCAGACCCTTGCTAGGGAAGAACAATAAAGAGGCTTCAGCACGTAGTGGGCTGAAGGGGGGATGAGCAGAGGTGGGTACCTTCTCAAAACCTTTGGTGGGTGCTGGAGATTGAGTAGTCAGTGACAGGTAAGACCTGGGACACAACTTTTACAAGAATATGCCCAACAAACTCCACGCTATCTGGCTAATGAGAAAGCCTGGGGCAGGACCGACTTGTCCAGATGTCTGTGGCCATTTTGAATAGCCTCACCTTTTCTGGAGGGCAATGTAACATTGGGTAATAGCCCCCACATTCCATCACTGCCCTGCCTCCAGCACTCCGCTTCCCACCTCCCCACTCCACATGCCCCGCCCCCACAGCACAGCAGCCACAGAGCTGTCATTTCCAACTCCAGAAGTTCTGCCCAGAGCAACTTTTCCAACCTATTAAGCAGAGCCTTTCACTCCTGTGAATACTAAGACGTGAACCTAAACAGAGCCCTTGCCAAGACAACCCCTTTCTCTGTCTCAAAAGGGAGGCACTAAGTTTCCCAGCAAGCATGTCTGAAGCCCCCCTGCTTCTCTGAAAACTGCAAACTAAAGAAAGGGCTCTCAAGAGCCCCCCTTCCTGCTCCTCCCTTTGGAGGTAAAACATGCCAGCTTGGAAGTCTCCCAAGGACCAGTGTTGCCAGACTTATTATGAACAAAGCCCAAATTCCTTCACATTGCTGCCTGCTTGATGGAGGTCCTGTGGGATCTGACCCTTGGAAGATTCACATCCCAAAGGCGCCTGATTATTAAGTACTACCAGAAAAGACACAACGTTCAAATTATAAAAGCAAACACCCCAAATCCCATGTGCACGCTTTTACACACATTGTGGTGGTATGTTACAAAAACAATAGGAGGCATAATTCCTGCCCTTGGAAGGGGCCGTGTGAACTGGACAACCACGTGTGCAAAGAACACCGCTTCATGGAGAACATGGAATGTAAGACAACACGTGACCAGCAGGTTCCCTGTACTATCTCTGCCAAGGGGTTTGATGCTCTCAGCAATCCTTTTGGGTACCAAGATAGGATGACCCAGCTCCAATACATCATAATCAAGTCCCGTCCCCTCCACTCAGGGCTAAAGATAACAGTTCAATCTTAACCTCTGGTCCCTAGCACAGAAAACCTCAAAACCAAAGACGCAGGTTGAGAACCACTGCCCTGCCAGGTGGTGGTGGCACACACCTTTAATCCTAGCACTTGGGAGGCAGAGGCAGGCAGATCTCTGTGAGTTCGAGACCAGCCTGGTCTACAAGAGTTAGTTCCAGGACAGGCTTCAAAGCCACAGAGAAACCCTGTCTCGAAAAACCAAAGAGAGAGAGAGAGAGAGAGAGAGAGAGAGAGAGAGAGAGAGAGAGAGAGAGAGAGAGAGAACCACTGCCCTAATTGATTCAGAGCAGAGGCACTGAAAATTCAGACACATTTGGGAGGATTTCCAGCTATGGCTCGGTGCTTCTCAGCCACCCATCGGATCGTCCTCAACCAGGTACTCATTCAGTGCAATGGTAAGCACGTAAACAAATATGGATGTGAGCAAGTATTTCTTGGAGCTGGGCATTGGAGACACTGGTAGAGGGCAGATCAATAAAGCAAAGGGAACTTGTACAATTTAGACATTTGGGGGAGAGGTAGTGGCCTTATTTTATTTATTTATTTATTTATTTATTTATTTATTTTGAGGTAGGGTTTCATGCAACTCAGATTGGTCTCAAACTCACTATATAACCAAGGGTGAGTTTGAATTCTTGATTCCCCTGCCTCTACATCCCCAGTGCTATCATGACAGCTCCTGATGAAAAAGAATGAGGGGCAGGGAGTGGAGAAAAGGGGCAAAAACAGCAAGTGGCTTAACTGGCTATCTTCTGCCTCAGGACCGGCCACACAACCTCCTCTTTGAAAAGCGAGATGAGTGAAAATGAGAAAGCGGAAGTGTGGAGCATGGGTGACGTTTCATGGTTTTCCAAAACCAAACCTCTCTACTCCATCCCCACAGCAGTTCAGAGCACATGGTGGTCCCAGAGATGGATGGGCTGACCAAGTGCTGACATGCCCAGCCCACTGCCTCCAGTCCTTCCCAACAATGCCAGGCCCACCCACAGCATGCCACATGCTTGTTCCTAAGGGACTCACAAGCTGGCTGTGAGACACGGAATGGAGCCAAGGGTTTCCTCAACTTTAGGCCAGACCAATTTTAGCCAAATGGGTATAAGTACAGCAAGCCACAGCCATTGACAGTGGCTGGAAGGAGACGAGGAAATGCGGGGCAGATGGCAGTCATCTGAAGGAGGGAGTCAGTCCCTAAATAGAGAGGCAAGAGCCACACACTATTTCAACTAGGGAGAAATGGAATGATCCATACGCTGAAACCACTCATCCAAACCTCAACAGAGGTTTCCAAAGCAGAGTGCCAGATTCCCCTAACACAGGGCAGAACTGCCTAGCCTCTAAGGACAGTGTATGGCGGGCAGCTTTCAGGGGATCACCATTAGAACCTACGACTAGTACACTGGAGTAGCCTTGCTGCTTGATTTCTGTGGCTTTTGTTTACATCGGTAGATACTGCTCCAACGAGGCAAATGTCCCAACTAGAGTGGCTCTACCTTGGCTCCAGGAAGGAGTGGATTCACTCAGGTGTCCCACTGTTGGCTCCGAGGAGCAACAATGTCCAGCAGACTGACAAGACCATTAGAATAAGGTTGCAACCTCCCAGGAGACCTTGTTTTGGAAGCACAACTCTCGTGTACTAGATGGGCACGGAAATGACTACGCTTTTCAAGCCCACTCCCTACTTTCCTGTACAGTGTGTTTAGGAGGAGGGGAAGGGAACGAGTCGTGGTTCGCCAACTCCTGTGACGTCATTTTGTTCACAAGTGCTCTGAAGATCAGAAATTCAAGGTCATCTCTGGCTACGTGGTGAGTTCCAGACTAACCTGGACTACAGAAAACTGCCTCAAGGAAACAAGCAAAAATCACACAGCAAACTTTTTCTGCAAGCGTCATATGGGAAAGATTCTGAGCTTTGTGGGCCATATGGGCTCTGGCATATCAACTCAATTCCATGTGCAGGTGGTGCAAAAATGACCATAGCCAGGACTGAAGCACATCAGGACAGATGTGTGCCAAGTGAATGTTCTTTGCCAGAACAAGAGTTGCAGGATCAAGCCCTCGTTTGCCAACCCCCACCCCCCGCTTTTGTGCAAAGATGACACACACCCAGCGGGTTTCTTTTTCAACATCTCCCAAAACCTCACTGGAAGGTAGAGGGGGCAAGCAGAGGTCCCTTGGCTCCCATAATCACTTTTCTCCAGCAGTTCTCAGCCGAATCCCATGATGTCATTCGGAAATGCAGTGGGTCGCTGGCAGGGTCATATTACTCAGAGGAAAACAGGATGTTTGACACCTAAAACATTCAGAACAAGCCAGAGCTCATCTCTGGGGGAAAAAAATCCCTCTTATATAATGGGAAACAAGTAGGGAAAGGGGGAACTCAGTAACAGACGACTGACAGGGGCAAGCACTCATGCAGATGGGTGGCTGGGTTGAGCTCAGATGGCGGCCTGCTGCTCCACAGAGAACATTTCTGCTTGCAGCTGTCACTTCAGCGGACAGATGACTTCATTTCAGTTCCCCCCAAATAGAGGGGCAATAATCTCTCACTTGGGAAAAATACCATATGGTAGTTGCTTTGAAAAGTTGTAAGAGAAATACAAAGTACTTAGGAGGAAAACCCACTTCCCAACACATGAAATTTGTGTAGAGAAGCATCGGGCAGTTTCTTTGGAACACTGTCGCTTCCTAGAAAACTGAACCGAAAGCAGCGGGATTGGATGACAAGCAGGACATTATCAAGGCAGAACATGGTGTGTGTGTGTGAATCTCCTTTAATGCAGCTCAAATCCAAAACACTTATTACCCAAACTCCCAAGACCTGCCCCTGCCTCAATCTCAACAGGTCTAGTAGTTCCCAGCCAGGCTTGCTGTTCTAGAATGCCTCCTCTGGCTGCTTCCTGGCTTCCTCAAGCGTGTTTAGCACCCCTCTGCCTGGACACCTTGGGAATCTTGCTATATTTCTTCAGTTGAAGCTGCCGTGCTATTTAACACTGTGTCTTATTGCCTCTGTTGGTCTGTGACAGCCTTGCCCTCTGACCTATCCCTCTAAGGAATTTTATGATTTATTGATCATCCTCAGCTCCACCTGCAGGTTGGATTCATGAGGATGGTGGATGCTTTGAAAAGGAACAGGTAATGTCTCTGCTGCATCCGCTGTTGGAGCCCTGACACAATACAGACTTGGCATTTAGCAGGCATTCGATGAATATCTGTTGAATGAGTGAGTGAAGGCATGCCATAAGGCGTGAGTAAGCTAACACCCATGGAATGCCTCACCCAGACCAATTGCCTCTAGGCACGCAGTGAAAGCTCTTATCAGCAGCTTCAAACACTGGAATCCCAGGAAGCTAGTAGGTTGCTGGAGTGACACCTCGCCCACTCCAGTCCTTACAGAAACACAGCCTCCCACCTACATCCAACTGGGAAGGGTGGCAAGTGCCAAAGGAAAGCAACTGTCATTTTTGATGCAACAATAAGACGTGTGCAGGAGTTGACAGCATTCATGTGCTCTTGAGTATGGCTTGATGAAATGAAGACAAGAGACGCTCACAAAACCAGAAACATGGGTCTGACTACATGTGTTAAGTAGCTGGAGTTTGCCATCCCATAACACATATGCGCTTAAAAATATCAAGCTGTTTTTTTTGTTTTATTTTTTTGATTAATTTATTTATTAAAGATTTCTGTCTCTTCCCCGCCGGGTACTTGTCATCAGGTTCTGGTGAGCAGCCAAGAGAAGAGAAATGGCAATAAAGTCTCTGGCACACCTCTGGAAAAAAATATCAAGCTGTAAAGAACAAATGAATGAACACCATTTTATCTTTCAGCTTAAACATAAACATGTTTTGTTAAAGCAGATCTGACCGTGCTGCAGAATATGGCAAGCCCAGTTTAGGAGATTCTGTCCATATAAGGCTCGCCACACAGTTCCCAGGGGAGCCTGAGATAATTTGGCGCCTTGTACCAAAGACCAACGGAATTGCTTTCAGGGCTTTGTTCACAAATAACCTCAAAGTCTGCTGCCTCCATTTCCATCTAAACATTTGATGGAAAACCTGACACCACTCTAAGCATCCTGGGCTTCACAGACTCTAGGAAGAAGTACTTCAAACAGCTAAAAGGCAACTATCATCCAAAATGCTAACTCAACAACCTAAAGATCTCCCCATGTTGTGATGGGGGCAGGGTGCTGAATTCAGAGGTCCACTGAGATTGGCTTTTCTTCTTGCCAGGGATCAGCAAACATAGTCTGCTAAATTTGGGGCATGTACTCTCAGTCACAGAGACTCAACGCTATCTTTTAGTGGAAAAGATTAGATAAAACATGAATGGATGGATATGTTTTTTGTCCCACTCAAATCTTACTGAGGGACACTGATCTGTGAATTTAATATTTGACACATGTGACATAAGTACTCTTGATTTTTCCAGCCATTTAAAAACGTGAAAACTTGCCTGGCGGTGGTGGCGCACGCCTTTAATCCCAGCACTTGGGAGGCAGAGGCAGGCGGATCTCTGTGAGTTCGAGACCAGCCTGGTCTACAAGAGCTAGTTCCAGGACAGGCTCCAAAGCCACAGAGAAACCCTGTCTCGAAAAACCAAAAAAAAAAAAAGTGAAAACTATCTATAGCGCTTGGGTGTTCTAAAGTGGACAGTGGGCTCTAGCTAACTCTGGAGTGTACAGTGATGCACGGTGATTGCAAAGAACACAGCCCCAAGCCCTGGATGCACATAGATTGCTCAAGTTTAGTTCTGTTGCTTTTAGATTACATGACTGTATTCGTTTGTTATTCTATGACTAGAACCAAACACCCGTGGCTGTATAACTTCATGAAGAGAATAGGTGTAGTCAGCTTCCAGTTTCAGAATCTGCAAGTCCAAGATGGTCAAGAGATTTGGTCTCTGGTGAGGACCTCCTAGGAACTGGCATCGCTACAATATGAGCATGTGAAGGAAGAGGTCACATGGTGAGACAGGAAGGCAGAGCAAAGAGGGGAGCCAGGCTTGCTCTTTAATAACAATACTTTCAAGGCAGCTAACACGGGATCCTTATTCTAGTTGGCTTCTTTGTTGTTGCACTAAAACATGGACCAAAAGCAATCTGGGGAGGGGAGGGCTTATTTGTCTTGCCCTTCCACATCACAGTCCATCATTCAGGGATGCCCGGACAGGAACTGAAGCTGAGACCACAATCGAACCGAGTGTTGCTGCACTGGCTTGCTCTCCATGGCTTGCTCAGCTTGCTATTTATTTATTTATTTATTTATTTATTTATTTATTTATTTATTTATGACTGAACCAATGCACAAATGTGTATTTTCATTTCTTCATCAAAAACATAAACCCAAAACTAAAAGTTTTGTAATGATCTACTCCATGTGCTGTATACTTTAGAAGAATTTTTTCTTTTTTTCCTGTTTCTTTTTTTTATTTTTTTAATTTTTATTTATTTATTAAGGATTTCTGCCTCCTCCCCGCCACCGCCTCCCATTTCCCTCCCCCTCCCCCGATCAAGTCCCTCTCCCTCATCAGCTCTAAGAGCAATCAGGGTTCCCTGACCTGTGGGAAGTCCAAGGACCGCCCACCTCCATCCAGGTTTAGTAAGGTGAGCATCCAAACTGCCTCAGCTTGCTTTTTAAATACAAGTTAGGACCACCTTGTAGTGATGGGACAAGACCCTCCTACATCACCACCTAGCCATGGGTGGCACCACTCAAAGCAGGCTGGGCCCTCCCACATCAGGGTAATCTGATGAAAGTAATTTCTGAATGAAGGTTCCCTCCTCCCAGGTGACTCTAGTTGGTTTCTGGATGAATGAATGGTTTCTGGATGACTGAATGGCTAGAAGGATAACCAACTACTGTCAAGGAAGGTGTTGCAAGCAGAGTGGTCCCCTGTTGAATACAATTTGACTACAACTCTGCTACTTTATGATGGTGCCTAAGCATAATCCCTACAGCCATTCTGGTTTCCACTTTCTGTCCCATGGTCCAAAACTTATGTGAGCTGGCCAACGCTTCAGTGTCTGAGGTTCTAGCTTAGATGATTCGGCCTAACTGTAAGCTACAGTAAGTGGTCTAAACATATGCAAAGCAAGCTAAGGCAACCTCTGACATTCGGCAGTTTAGGCATTTTTTTTACTCACGGCATTTTCAACTGCACAATGTCATTATCACAATGTAAGCCCGCCGTAAGGCAAAGAAAAGCTCGTCTCTAGGCTTTTCCATGTTGGAAAGCGTTGAGCACAAAGACAGTAGGCCAGTCCCGTCTGTTGGTTTTTCTTGCCTTTTTCAATTAGTCCCCCAGGGGGACGGTGGCCTGCCCACCACCTGCCTTGCTAAGAGACGAGGCACTTGCATAAACCCAAGTTTGGGACATTTTGGAACCAAATTTCTATCTGCGCATGTAACCTCAACCAGAGGGTCATTGCTCCAGCTGCTAAGGGGAAAGAGGGGTTAGCCAGTGATTCAAGACCCCTGTGCTGCATTGGGGGAAGCCATTCAGGTTTAGATCCACAGCATATGGTGTTTGTCTACCCTCAAAACATAGGCTGTGGGGATTCCTGGCATACGGATACCTCTTAGTTCCAAACTCTCCAAGGGCCTACAAGACGCAAAGTCCATGCAAAAAATATGGAAAGGGAAATCATCTTGAGTTGGCTCCAGCAGGCCTTGAACCACAGAAGTGGATCAGAGGTTCCAGTAAAGCTGCCCCTGGATAAGGCCACTGTGAGCCCAAGCCAGATTGATAGGGTGTTGGTTCCCCATAGGCAGAAAGGTAGGGGCATCCAAGCGAGTGCTGTGCTTGGCAGTGCAGGCCTCGTGCGATACCGAGCAAAAGGCTATGGGCTGCATGAGCGCTGAAGAGTCCCTTAAAGGCTTCCAGCTTTCCTCCCCAGGAAGGCTTGACTTGGCTCCCACTACAAATGCCGTCGACCACATCAGAGCTCCTTCACAAAAGCATTCAGAAACTGGAAAATGTTAAGGGCATTTGTGGGAACGAAGACGGAGCCAAGCACAAGCACAACATCATTTCTCCACCACCCAAGGAGCCACCTTCACAAGCCTTGGAGATGTGGGAAGGGAAAGCAGGGTCCTGCAGGCTTTTTCAGCAGGTCCCCAGAATCCAGGAGACCTGCAGGAATCTGCATTTTAGAGTTCATTTTGAGCCTTGGGGCCCATGGCCTGCTGTGGGCCAACTGTGCCATATCTCAGCGGGGCTAGCAGAACTACTTCCTAGCCAGAAGAGCCATGTCGTCGCCTGGCTGTCGGCTGCAGCACGCCCACCTCAGCAGGCCACTCTGTCACCACAGGCATTCACAGCGCCTCTCCAAGCCTCTTTTTCTTCCCAGCCCGTAAGGCAGGGCACTCATGCTTAGCTCAGAAAGTTGAACTGAGCCTCCATTAAGGCAGTTTGTGTGAAGCACCTAAGCCTGGGCCTGGCCCAGGTTAGCAGAGTCAACAATCGCTAACTGCTATCATTACCTGTGAGTCCTAGCCAAAGATTTGGAGCAAAGGCTAAGTTGATAGAGACTTGAACTGTTTTCCTTGTCCTTCCCCAACCCCCAATTACCTCTGGTTCTTTCAAAAAACAACAACAACAAAAAAAAAAACCACAACACCTTTTAATTAGGTTATAAGCCACAAAATGTAAAATTCCCCTTTCTACAGTATACAATTCCGTGAGGGGTTTTGTACAAAAGAATGTATCTTAGTATGGCATTCCATACATGTGAATGATTGCACTGGTCTCCTGATCACACGTCCACCGCCCTCCCTTATCTCTCGCTCCCCTTCTTGCTGGTCTACCTCTGCCCAGACAGTCTGTCTCTTTCTGCTCGTATCTTGGTACTTACGGGCAGCCTCTTTCAAATCTTCTCTCCCCCACCCGAGGCCAAGCAGGCAGATAAGGCCCTCACCAGGTAAGCAACAGACACTAATTATTTCCAGCTCCACATGCCTATCTCAGCAGCATCTAAGCAGACCACCTCCTCTCCCTCCTCATCTTCCTGACAATACCACTTTGGGCCGGCTCTGCATGGGAGGCCTGCTGTTACAGCACACTGTTGGTGGGAGCACAAACTGCAGTAAGCTGGCTGGAGAGAAGGAGGAAGGCAGTCCTCAAAAGTCTTTCAATTGACCTACCACAGGATCCAGCAAGCCCCCTCTGGGTGTGGCAATTGCAGAAAACCGAGCTCTTGACTTCAGGGGAATAAGAGATGGTTTATTCTGGAGCTAAATGTGAGTGGCCATGTCTCAGGAACACGGAATTAGGCTACTACAAATTCCATGTTCCAATGTGAAAGCCGTTTTATATTTCTACAGAACAAAGAAAGTCATAAGCCAAGGCAAGTTTAAAATGCATTGGTGGTTACATCAAGATGGGGGGGGGTTCTTTTATAGACCTAAGATGCTATCAGAAGACATTCTTAGCTCTTGGGTTGGTGGAAGCTAGTTGTCTGCTAATAGATTCTCAAATTTATGTTTATTTTATGCGAATTGGTGTTTGCCTACATGTATGTCTGTAAGGGTGTCAGAAACCCTGGAGCCAGGGTTATAGACAAGTGTGAGCTGCCACGTGAGTAGTGGGTTTTGAACCTGGGTCTTCTGGAAGAGCAGCCAGAGCTAGTAACTGCTGTTCCAGCCCCCAATTCGCAAAGATTTCTATCTTTTAGCCTCAAGAGGGATGGCTATTTAGGGGGCTAAACCCTCTCCTGAGACAAGGTCATTAGCCTCCAGGCCTGCAACATTCCGACCCCCCACAGAACTGCAACTTTAATGAGTCTTTACAAACAGACAGCTTCTTTTCAGGAACTCTCCTGGGAAAGTATATACCCAAAGAAAAGGAAACAGCAAGCCAAAGAGACAGCTGCAATCCCATGTTTACCACAGTGAAGAATCTTTGTATTTCTTTGTTACTTAGCTAAATATCTAAAATCTACCACAATGAAAATGTTATTACCTGAAAAATAATGTTACTACTTTTAAAAATTGAGAGAAGGCTGGAAAGATGGCCCAGCTGGCAAAGGCACTTCCCACCAAGCGTGAAGATAGGAGTTTGGTCCCTACACACAAGGTAGAAGGAGAGAACCAAATCCCCAAAGTCTTCCTCTGACCTCCCACACACACTCTATGGCACGTGTACCACCCCCAACATGCAAAATAGAAAATTAAATATAATAAAAGCTAAAAATTGAGAGTCTGCAAAAGGCTACATGCTGTGTGATTGTGTTTCTATGGCATTCTGGAAAAGGCCAGAGCTACAGAGACAAAACAGGTCGTGTTGGCAGACCCATGAAGCCAGGGAGAGGGAGTTAACATACAAATGGGCACGGTGGACTGTTCTGGAGAGTTGCAAACCCTCCAGAACACTGGGGTGACCGAGACATGTCTGCATACACTTTTCAAAACTCCCAGGACTGTGCATTAGAGAGGATTAACTCTGTCATTTGTCGGCCGCACTTCAATAAGCCAGAGTTTTGTTGTGAACGAGTTTTTCTGCCTCCTATGTCCAGTTTGGCATAGGAAGATGAGACTTTAGGAGGAGGTGTTCTCGAAAAGCAAGTGAAAAAATCGTTTCGAGAACATCTTATACTCCTGTCAGGCTCTTGAGGTTGGACAGCTAGGCCTTGAGTTCTGGTTTTTGTTCTTTGTTTCTTTTTTTCTAAGTCCCTGGAGACCAACATTTATTTAAAAAACATAGCTCCCCTTGTTATTTAATGAGGTGACTTTAGTATGAATTTAAGAACATGATTTACAACTCAAGTGATATCTTTAGGAAACATTTACATCTGTAATAACACCTCATAAAACTTTTTATTGGAATCATTGCTTATATGGTTAAAACAGACTGTCAAAATATTCCCCTTTGGACCAGAACCAACACTAATTGATAATTTATCATTACTGTATCTAATTTAGATGGTCCTGTATCTAAAGTCAATCTGATGAGGAGTAGGCAAAGGGGAAAACTCATTGTCATTACAGTCTTTACAGATGCTGGAGTTTTCCCTTCCAAGAAAAATAGCCTAAAGACTTGTTAGCCTTGGTCTTTTCAGTACCCAGAGTGGACAGGCACTAAGTCTGTTAAAGAAATAAAGGAGGAAGAGAAGGGAGAGACAGAGAGCGCTAATCAAGCCATTGATCGCCTATGAAAGACAGTGAGGTTCTAATCCAGCCACTGCCATCCCTGCTAATGGGGCAGGAAGAGTAGAGCTCAAGTGGGTAGAGTATAGTGTAATAACAGAAAATGGATGCTCTCATCATTACACAGAAAAGCCAGTTTTGTCATGGTCTGTAAGCTCTGCCCTACTGTCAACTTGAGGCAGCCATCTTGAAAATGAGATGTGGATGAGCCGAGAATAAAACATGGCCATACTGTGGTAGAGTTCAGGCTCAGGAAGAAAACAATTGAATCTTCTTGATTTCTCACCCTGATAGCCTTTTATCAGGTTAGGATTGGTAGTAGTCCAAGAACATCTTGAGTGGAGAGATGGGGATTGGTCCGATTCCTTGGCATCTCTAGGGGATACATATCTAACTGCCATCTATTGGGAGAGGCTAAAGGAAGTTATCAAAGTTATCTTCCTAGGTAAAGGGCTGTGTTTATGATGTGATGAGTTTATATATAGATCAGAATGACTTTAGATACCATACATACATGCTCAACCTAGCAGTCCTCAACTTTACCCGAAGAAATAAAATCTTGCCTAGAAAGGAATGTGATCATGGTTTAACATAGAAGCAATTTGAAGAAGTATCACTCAAGACAAACATTATACGTGTGTGTGTGGGGGGGAAGTACATGTATGCATGAACACATGCACACACACACACACACACACACACACACACACACACACACACACACCCCCCGACCTCTTTGTAGAACATCTTTTCCTCAAGG
>NC_022026.1:12464890-12494952 GCF_000317375.1 Microtus ochrogaster | reverse complement strand
ACACACACACACACACACACACACACACACACACACACACACACACCGACCTCTTTGTAGAACATCTTTTCCTCAAGGTAGTTTTAAAGTGAAATTTCCCAACTGTTCTGGAGGCAACAAAGTTTGGAAACATTGGCTGACTGAGCTGGTGACTCACACCTCAGATGAATTAATAAAATCTGAGAAAACAAAAACCAGATGTTTCCTTCATCTTCATATATGCCTCTATGTTTTTTTAAAATAAGTTATACTGTCGTTTACTGGTTTTCTTCTATTGAGAAGCACAAATCAATTTTTAAAGCATTTGAATCCAGGCACGTTCGATGAAATCTCTCCCACCAGTTGCTATTTGGCTCCCACTCCCCTAACATGTCAGCTTCAATTCTGATGATGAAAGCTGATGAATGGCACAGGGTACCAGAGCACAGCACACCCTAGGACTTTGGTCACCCCACCGATGTGCCAGAAACTGTTCCAATAGTCTTCGGGGAAGGTGAAAAAGGAAAAGAGCTAAGCTTGCGTGTAAATCTCCCCAGAAGCAGAGAGGGTCTGGCCAGCCAGCTGTGGCTTCCACTTCACATCCAATATTCATTCCTTGGCCCTTGACCCTCATGGAAAATACTAAGAACTGCATTCAACAGAGCCTGCCACATATATTTCGTTCTCCCAGCCAAGACCAGTGATGGATGCACTAAGGTCCAGAGTGACACACTTTGAAACGTTTCCTAGTAACACCACCCATGGTTCCTGAGAACTGCTGAAGCTCTGTTTCTTCTAAGGAGGAGAAATGATTTTGTTCCTCCATCCATTGTACTTTGGTTAAATCAATTATTTTTCCCAGGCACCACCCAGAGGAAAAGCTCCAGATGTTCCTAGGTTATAATGGAGACGAGCTTACAAATCCTGATGCTATTCGAGCCTGTATTCTTTCCCAGCCTCATTTGGGGCCCTTGTCCCTTTTTCTTCTTTCATGTATGTTCCTATTTTTATTTTAATTAACATAATAATTGTACATATTTCTGGGGTATTGTGATATTTCAATACATGAAAACAGCATATTGTGATAAAATCAGGGCAAATCATACTGCCATCTCCTTATCATTTTCTGTGTTGGAGCCTTTAACCTCTTCCCTTGTGTATTTGTGAAAAACACATAATGGACTATTAGAAATTACAGTCATTCTATTGTGCTGCAGAACACTAAGATGCTTTCTTCCTATTTGTGTTTACTATTAGCCGACTTCCTTCTACGTTCCCTTCTCCCATCCTTCTTTGTTTGGTCTCTAATAATCACTATTCTATCCTACTTTGAAATTGATGTTTTAAGCCTCCACAATGAGACACAGCATGCAGCATATGTGTGTGTGTGCGCGCGCGCATGTGACTTAGAAGCAAATTTGTTTTTTTTTTTTTTTGGACACATCTCACAATCTCTTGGCCTACATAATTTTTAAAGATTCTAGTTACTGCCTTGTCTGGCATCCATTGTGCCCAATCTGATTGCTCAGATAATAGGAATATCCCCCCATTTAATCATCACATTTGGAAATTGTCTATTTTTATGAATGCTTTGCCCGAACGTATGTGTGTCATGTGTGTATCCTCAGAGGTCAGAGGAAGGCATCAGATTCCCAGGCATTGGACTTATGGACAGTTGTAAGAGCCATGTGGGTAATGGGAACTGAACCAGGGTTCTCTGCAAGAGCAACAAGTGCTCTTAATCACTGACCCATCTCTCCATAACTACCGACACATCTCTCCAGCCCAACTCTCTTTCGTCTATAACTACTGCCAAGTCTATATACTAAATGATCTCCTCTTTGTCCTCAGTGACATTTCTCTAGTCCAAACTACTATACACTCTCTCCCTAGCCAACCTTTCAAATCATTATTTCTATGTCCATTCTTGGCCCTATCCAAGTAGCCCTAGCTACAAGAAGAGTGATCGTTCTAAAACCAGGTTTGGTTTTGTCTCCAGTGTACCACCATTTTCAAGGGCTACATTGGACATGGTGGCTTAGGGAACTCCCTTACACCAGCCTGTGACATGGACATGGTACTGACAGCTAGATTAACATCCTAGAAATGACAGGCCTTCTCCAGTACACACCCCCATCCTTCCCCAGCCTGGGAGTCCATCACCTGGACTCTTCAATCATGGCCTTATTGCGCTGTATCCCAGCTTTCTGTATGGCTCCCAGTCTCCTCTACCCAACTGTCTATGACCAGTTCCGTTCTTTCTGTGCCCTAGTCCCATGCACAATGCCTGGCATGACTTAGCCATTCTGAACAAGAAGTAACAGAAACAATGTTCCTTCCCTCCCAGGGAGTCTGTTAACTTCCTATTGCTGCCATAATAAATTCCCACAAGCTTAATGGCTTAAAACAACACCCACTTGTCACCTCACAGCTTGGTAGGTCAACAGTCTGACAAGGCTCTCACTGGGCTAACTCCACTGTGTCAGTAGGCTGCTGCAGGCTCTGGCTTCCAGAGGCCCCCTTCCTCGCTCTTCAAAGCCAACCAGGTGGCGTGTGTTTGGGTTTGTGTCTGCGCTCAGCTCTTCTGCTCTGACCATGGCCAGGAACAGCTCATGAATCTTAAGGACCTGTGTAATTCAGCTGGCCCCCATTTGTACAGCCCAGAGTTAACCTCTTACCCCACGATCATTCCATTGGCAACCTTAAGCCCTTTGCCACATGAGACACATACACACAGCTTCCAGGGATGTTGGTGTGGGCCTTTCTGGTGGGCAATATTCCGCAGCAATGTGAAGGACCACGATCCCATCTCACCACCTCATTCTCATGCTTAGCCCACCACTGTGAAGCGCTTATTTAATCTGCTGTATTCTCCTTTAGGCTCAAACCATGGCTTAAGCAACTCTGTGTTGTGTTTCCCCTGCCCCTAGCCTGGCTCAAATCTCAGCGCAGATGAGACACTAATGGTCTGTTGACTGCAAGTTAGAATTTAAAACACTGGTTGGACAAGGTTGTTAAATATCAAACTCTTGGCTCCTCTTAGAAAATGGAACTTTGTTGAGTTTTTCAAAGTGTTAAAAAAAAAAAAAACAATTTTGTAGCACACCCAGGGGGTCTAATTGCCATTATCTTCCCTTCTCACACAAAAACAGCCCTGAAATGGGGATGGGGGAGGGCGACTTTCATTAGCTGACAGGAGTCTTCCAGATTTTTCAGATGGAAAAACAGTTCATATAATTTTTTGCCTGAGCCACGTAGGAGAGTCAAGTAAACAACAAAAGCAAGCAGCACAGCCTCGTGACTCCCAGAGCGCCCGAGACCCGACTACCTCTCAAGCGAGTTTTGTAGGTTTAGTATCTAAATGCACAGGGAACCGCTTCAGTTCCAACAGAACAGGTGAATTTAAACTTCATTTCCAAGAAGCACTCGGACTACCTTCAGTATATCTTTTCCTCTCACGGCAAAAGAAATGACTTCCAGGTTAAGCTTTGTCCCTGAAAAGGAACCCAGTACCTACTCGACAGCACTGGCAGCTAGCTGAACGTGGAGGGCAGGATTTTTAAAGCTACAACCATAATGTAGGTTCATATTTTTAAAAAAAACACTATTTGGGTTACCAGAAAATAGACTCATGGACTTGAGGCTTCAGCCGTGACAGCAGCGGCTAAGGCAACTGTGGCAGTGTGCCGAAGAAAGCAGCCTGGAGGAGGTGCAGTCTATGAAGTGTTTTCCGTATCATAATCAAATAGCGCCTCATCAGCAAAACCATACAGAAGGTCCAACCTCAGTCAGCCTTCTTTAACGTACATCACTTCATCTGAGCCCTCTAATAGGGCTGGCGAGTCTGCAGCAGAAATCACAGTCCACCACCTACCACAGTGCCTGGCATATGGTAATAGCTCCCCAAATGCTCCGAGCCTCTCAGCTGACATTTTGTAAAGCAGGCTCAGAGATTCACGCAGCTTTCTGAAAGTGGCAAGCAGGGCTAGGACTCTGCCTTCCTATTATTTACTGCTTCTTCTATTCTACTATATCAACCTGCCAGCTGAATCAAGGTCAAGAAGACAGTTTTCCTGTCAACGAACTTGCGCTGAGCATGCGCTCTGAAGCAGCCCTCTACCTCACTCTCATTCTCTACCTGCATCAGGGCTTTGCTGTTGGTCTGAGACAGGAGGGTCTTCCATACCCCAAGCTGGCCCTAAAAGTGCTGTGCAGCTAAGGCTGGAGTTTGGTTTATGAACCCGCAGACTGCTGACTATTTCAACTTCTCCCTGCCTCTTCCTCTCTCGGCCCTCTCCTCACACCGCTTAGCCTCTGTCCCATTTCTTGCTGGCCAATTCTCCACCCTTTCATTATTTCATGTATGTGCATTTATGGTTTGCTTTCCCTGGAGCAGGGCGCCTTTGGTCCAGTCTGCCTGCTGATTGTTAGGAGGGGTTGATGCAGCCACAGAAACTAAGCAAGCCAGGGTGGTCTCGGCTGGAGGGAAGATAGTAAGAGAATAGGGTTGTTTAGCCTGGGCACACAAAAGCTCAGAAAAGACATTATCAGTTGTTTTCAAAGGCTTTTAAGGTGACATACAGGAGGGGGTCGTCTTACCCTGGGTGGGAGGGAGGAAGTGGCAGGGGGCACATTTTGGTTCAGGGCACTCATTATAATGACTAACACTGGAACTAGGATTCTGTCCTTGCGGCGGCTTTGGAAGTGCTGCGAGAGGAGCTCTATTTTGTTCCGTGCTGAATTGTAGAGCACAGTGCATGTTTTGTCACTCAACAGACACCCGACTAAAGGAATGTCACTTCACTCTGCTTGGAATGGTCCTCATCACGTCACTCAGTTGGCCCTCGACTGACTCTTGAGATCTAAACTTAAACATCCCTTTACCAGAAAAGTCAGCCTCAAGCCCTGTATCAGCAGATTACAGGGCCCTGCTAGCACCCCAGGGAGGGTTCTTACATGGCGGTCATGGCTTTCATGACTACTGTGTTTGAAGTTATTACTTGAAATCAATATGCCTCCACTAGAAATCAAGCAGTCCTTCTTCCATGAGTGATTGCCAAGGCCCACCAAGAGATGACTGACAACGTCTCCTGTGCAGCATGCGGAGCAGAGCTGAGACTGCGGTACAGTTGTCTGCTGCTAGCCCCGCTGTATGTGGCTCAAAGGATGAGCTCAGATCCCTTGAACAGCAAGGAGAGAGAATGAAAAGGCTCGGTTAAGTCACGTAACTGGTCAATGTCACACTCAGTAGCAGGGCCTGAGATCAAAAAAAAGCCCGGGCTTTTAAAACACTAGCCCACCTTCTGTGACTCCAAAGCCATTGTTCACAATCACATACTCTGGCATGAAAGATAGGCCTTTGGAAAAGGCTAAGAGATCGTGGAAGGGAGTGGAAGGCAGAGCTGCTAATCAACCAGCCTCCCTCACTCAGGACAAGACACAGGAGGGGCCCTCGGCGATGGGTGTCAGGATGTTCCCACCAGAGACTCATGTAAGGCAGCCAACAAGACAGGAAATGCAGGCGGGAGCTGAGACTTCATCTCTTACCCTGGTCTGATGGCCAGCAGGTGGTGGGCAGCAGGCTTGAAGTCTACAACTCCCTGTCTCAACTTCAGGCTGGACTTAGTTTAGTACGGAGTCCGTGCTGGAGTCAGTAGTGGTTAACAAAGACTTTTGATGTTAGGGGTGGTGGTACATGCCTGTAATCACATCTCTCAGGAGGCTGAGATAGAAGGTTCATTTGTTTCAAAGGCAGCCTGACCTTTACGGTTAGATTTTGTCTCAAAAACAAAACAACAGAATCTGGACCTTTGGAATCAGGCTGAGGATTTGAGTCATAGCTCTATGAGTTACCAGTCATATCAACTTTGCACTTCTGTCTCAACTGAAAAAAGAGGGTATGCTACGTCATAAAATTAAAACAATCAAAATAGCTTGTAAACACATTATGTGTACCCAAGAGGGACTCAAAAAACACAACTATTATTAACATTTCCGGTTTATTTACAAGCCTCATCCTGGACCATCTTGATAAGTATTTCCTGTGGAGAATTTTCCAATTAATTCAAGAACATCTATTATATTCTAGCACTAATCAGAACGAAGGTGCCTGCTCAAATCTAATAAAGGGTTTTGTGTGGTGAGAAAAACAAATTGATTCGAGGCACGGGCCTTGGGTGTGGGTGTCTCACCTGTGCCTTCAGTGAGTGAGCAATGAGTAAGGAAGCTGGAGTGTAGCAATAGCAACAGCAATGTAGCTACTGAGAACATGATTTGTACCATTAGCAAGACAGACAAGCTTGCTGTTAGCAAACTCTGTGATGGCTATTCTTTCTTGTCAACTTGACCATATCTGGTATTAACTAAAACCCAAGAGGGATTTTTTTCTTAAATCATTTGAAGTGATTTCTACTTCAGATTTTTGAGGTGGGAAGAGCTACCTTTAACCTGGGCCACACCTTCTGTTGGCAGCCTATATAAAGGACATGGAAGAAGGAAGCATTCTCTTCTTGGCTGCTTGTTCTTGCTGGCAAGTCCATTCCTTCAGTGGCAATAGAGCCCACTTCTTCAGGATACCAGTGTATACTGAAGACATGAACCATCCAGCTTCATGGACTGAACAATTACTGGACTCTTGGACCTTCCATGGGCAGACAGCCATTGTTGGAATAGCTGGACCACAGCCTTACAGCAATCTAATAAATCCCATATACATACACATATACACGTATATGCATACATATATATAAAGCCATTCCAATAAATCTCACATATATTACTATATACATGGGATTTACTAGAATGTATATGTGTGTGTATATATGTATAGTAAAGTTGTTGTCAGATGGTTATTCTTGGTTGCCAACTTGACTACATCTGGAATTAATTAACTAAAACCACAGGCTAAGCATTACCTGTGAGGGTTTTTTTTCTTAATTAAATCGTATTAATTCTCTAAGTTTTGTTTCTCTAGGGAACCCTGACTAATCCAAATGCTAACCCACACAACATCTCCTGTACAAAGAGAGACGTACCTTTCATGTGAAGGACGATTGATGTGGCTGTGCTCTGCTCTGCAGGCAAACTTGGAATTGCCTTTCCGCAACTGCCCCACCTGCAGTACAAATGCAACTATTTCACCACATTCCACTACTGCACTAACAGCCTACAAATCAATATAATGGAACTTGATGGTTTTGAGCAGTATTTCTTAAATGGTCCGATTGTGACCATGAACAAACACATTCAGCCTTATACTCTGCCACCTCATAAGTTAGGTACTGTCAAGTTGCTTTTTAAAACTCCAGTCCTCTCCCTTTTCCAGTATGTATATAGGTAGAAAAAGAAATGAAGTCAGCATTCCTTATGTCTGTCTAGAATAAGCTGGGACTCAAATAACAGCAAGTGGTTATTTGCAAGGCTATAATTTTTTTAATGACAGATTTTCCTAAAAGAAACCACTATAACATCTTTCCAAGTACTCCAAAGGAAAACAAAAAGCACATAAAGATTAGAAGTCTAGTACTTTAACAGCACACTGCCAAACACAGACCAGGATAAATGCCAAGAGATCTTAAAAAATAACTCTGAAAGATGCAATGTTCAAGTCAATCAAACATGTAGGTTTCACAAACAACAGAAAAACAGGTCCAAGAGAGCAATTCACTCATGCATGATGGTTCCTCAGACTGTACTTCATCAAAGTTCATTCAGGTCTTTAATGCCAACGGCTACCTTAACAGAGGTGCTTTTCTTGTTGCATGGAGATGTGTGCACAGATGAGAGAGGGAAAAATCTTCCAGATGAAGACGTAAGCACAAGCTTGGTTCCCCTTTGATAAAGTACTAAAGGCAGATTTAGTGGACTTGAGCGTTATCAGGTTCCTTAATGAGAAGTCTTATGCATGCGGAAAGAGACAGGTTACATAATTTTTCATGCTCAGTATTTATAGCCATTTTTATAATGTGAGCTCAGTAACCTGATAGAATAAAAAGATAGTAGTTAAATTACTGTATACCCTTTTACAACTTGAATAACTGTGTGGGTCAATGATGCTGACATTCAACCCCCCCCAAACATACATTAACAAGAAATTATTTACTGCATGGAGAGCCACACATCATATAAAATGTACACGTCACAGGAGGAGTCCTGCATAGCAGGAAAGTCACTACCACTACATAACACATGGCCACGAGTCAAGGCTGCCACGAAGGGTACAGCAATAGAATTCCTTTAAAAGCTCCAGGAGTGTTTACAATGGCACAGAACCCTTATAGGGAGTAAGTGCGTGTTTTGTTTGGAAGGGCATTTTTCAGTGGAAAATTTGAATGTCATAGAAGTAATTAATTTTCTAATTGGATTAGATTTAAGGCAATGCTACTCAGACCTGGGGGGGGATCCACAAAATTTGTATTTTTTTTTCTCCTGAATCACAAACAGGTCAGAATCAGCATCAAGAAGTATTCCCCTTCCAAGTGTCCAATGTACCTTTAGGTATTTGCAGCATTACAAAATAGAAACCATTTTCATACTATGAATATGAAATAAAAAGCTGTTCTGTGCTCTTCCTTGAAAACCATCAAAAAATAACACATGGCAGCTTAGGCATCCAATATTAAAAAGTCACATGACAATGAAGACAACTACACCCACTTTACACAAAGACACTGCAGAGTACTGTGTTTCTCTTACAGCTGCCTTTGGTGTAGTACAGAACATGAATTAACTTCTAACACCAACTACTGACTAACAAGTGACCACTATACATTGTAAGTTTAAAAATTTTTCCATTTTGCTCCTGATTGGCTGCTGAAGAGCAGCGTTTTAAGTTGATATAAAAAAACTTGTGATGACAAGGCTTACTATACACACAACAACATTGAAGCAGCAATTACATTTTCTATTTCGAGTTATCTGGTATAGAATATTTACATATTTGGGAAGAGAGACCTCCAACACCATCTTATGCCCTGTGTCCACTTGCTCCAGTGCCCCCAAATCTGAAACAAGTGGCCTGAACTATATACACCTATACTTTGGCTAAGCCAGCTGGATGCAATTCCCATGATCTTGGTGTGAAAGAAAAGAAATAAGGTCTTGGAGGTCATTTGTAGCCTTCTTTCTCAGAGCATCAATGTACTGTAGTGAAGAAATCTGTTCTTTTACATCAATTGGGGAAAAACAGCCCCCACACTTCAGTCCCCAACCTGAATGGGGCGAGATCAAAATGCCATCAGCTCCTTGCACCACAAAGGGCCACCAGAGAAAAGGGAAAGAAAGAAGTCATGACAAAGGCAGCAGCAATCAACAAAAGTTCTCCAACAAAGGAACCTCTCCTCCTTAGGTTCCCGAGGGAATAAGAGCTCCCCCCTTCCCTCCCCCTCCCCTCCCCCTTCCCTGCCACACAAATTAATTCACATCACAAGAACTTAGTACTCCAGTTAAGTGTCAGATAAATATAAGAAAGGGTCAATCTGTCACTTTTTATACTTTAACTGAAACATAAAACTAACAGAACACACAACATTACTGTGGAAATAACTTTCTAAAACAGATCCGGCCAATGTAGTGCAGCCAGCAAAACTTAAAGAGAACAGACAATCTGCCTTCTACAGAGTATTTATATTCTTCTATGCCATATAAATAGCATTTATATAGCTTACACATTCAGAGACATGCACTAGGACTTGTAGGTAGTACACATTTCTTCACAATCACATGTGCAAAGTTTATAAACCACTAAGTGAGTATTAGAAAGTTTAGGCTGGACTGTGTCTTGTATCATCTAATGAATTTAGCGCAGGTTCAGAATCATCCATTGGAAGAACCAGGCGTGTTCCACGAATGACTAGTTCGTGGTCCCCAAATGTAAGCTCCCGATCCAAGGCATCTTCAGAATTGTTGCCCATAAATCTCCTTGGGGCACTGGCTGTTGCGGAGTCAGTGTTCACAGTAGAATCCCCATATGTCAAACTGATATCACCATCATTGAGAATAAGGTCGGAGTCATCATCTTTCAATTGCTCCTGGTTCTAAATGCAAACAATATAAAGTTTAAGAGTAGTTAAACAATACAAGAATCAAAGCCAGGCAAGGTGGTAAAATAAGCCCGCTCTTCAGAGAATCATTTCCAAAAGGAGACAATCTGACAACCCTCTACCTAAAATGCCTCGGTGGTAGCCCAGCACACTCTGTATAAAATTCTAAGTCCTACCCTTGACTAAAAGACAGTGTTACTTGTTGCTCTCGGCTTCCTCTCCCATAACCAGCTGCGCCCCCACTCCAGCAGCCTCTTGCCCAGCAGGGTGGACTGAAGCACTGACAACTATCCCACTGTCTTTCTCTTACCTCCTGGCAATCAGGCACGCTGTCCCCTCTGCCCCTCCGAGTCACCAGTCCCCTCTCCTGACTTTCCCCTGGCAGTCTCCTGTGATTTTTCTGCTCTAGACTAGCTGTCCATCCCATGTGCTCCCACAGTGTCTGGGTCTTGCCCTTTGTTTGCAAGTAGCACTCGCTCTTGCACATTATCAGCTTGCCCTCCTGGATCTTAAAAGTCTGGGACCTGGGAGCAGGGAACAGACAAATGAGGCTATGATACAAGACTAAGCACTTCTTATTCCAGCCACACAACACATTACGGCACATGGGGACACATGGAAACTTGCACTACATAGCTGTTTTCCGGGTTCATTAGCTTTTGTTCTAATGGAAAAAAAGTTTCCAAAACAGTATACCTAATACAATTCTATAAAATGGGGAGGTCAATAATATATAGTCCATTTGGCAAAGAAAAGAACATGTATGCAGGTATAGAAACATCTAGAATGGGGGCTGGAGAGATGGCTCAGAGGTTAAGAGCATTGCCTGTTCTTCCAAAGGTCCTGAGTTCAATTCCCAGCAACCACATGGTGGCTCACAACCATCTGTAATGGGGTCTGGTGCCCTCTTCTGGCCTGCAGGCATACACACAGACAGAATATTGTATACATAATAAATAAATATTTTAAAAAAGAAACTTCTAGAATGTCATTCAACATAAGCACTCTATAATAGAGCTACTGGCAAATTTGTTTCTCTGTTTGTGCTTCTGGTTATCAGAAATTTACTATTGCTAGAAATTTCCTTAAATGCTCAGAGATTAAAATAAAAAAAGGTCAATTGAAAAAACAAGTCTATAGACACCCATCAGCTGAAATCACTTCCTGTCTAATATTTAACTAGTAACAACAAACCTAACTAGTGTCTACCACTTGGTTAAAACAGCTTTGTGGCTCCTTTGCAGGTCAGTGGGGGCTCTTTAGCACTTTCTAATCAATGTTTTCTTTTAAGTTTGAGGTCTTGAAGAAATGTAAAAGGCACATTCCTTTTGATCTAGTAATATCCCCTTAAAATCAATTCTACATACTTAGAATTTCTAACATTGAATAAACTTATATGCAAAAGCTTATTGAAAACCACCGTCACCATAAGTGCTGTTTGTAATAGCATAAATAGCACAGGGACACACTCACAGAGAAATGACACTAAGAGGTGATGAAGGCACAGACCAGGGTTAAGCATCTAAACGTCAAGGAATGCCAGAGATTGACAGCAAAGCATCAGATGCTAAGAAAGAGGCCTGTAGGGAAGCAGTCCTGTCTCTATCTTAACCTCAGACTTCTAGCCTCAGAACTGTAAAATACATCACTTTGTCTGTCACAGCAGCCCCAGGAAACTCATAGGGTGATGTGTTGTATTGGCATATACCACAGGGCACATACTGGTTTCCTTTTTGTTTGTGGGTTTTTAATGGTGGTTGGAGACAAGTTTTTGTTTGTTGACTTATTTGTTATTGTTGAGACGGACTCCTGGTTCTAGAAACTGCCTCCACCTCTCAAGAGATGGGATCATGAATATGTGCCATCACACCTGGGACTCCACACACACACACACACACACACACACACACACACACACACACACACACACCCCACACAGAGTTGTGGACCTTTGGGCTGTAGATAATGTAAGTTATTGAGTCTCTGGAGTCTGAGAGCCAAGCCTCTGCCTGAACCAACACCATTACTATGAAGAGTCATGTGGTACAATGGGAAAGACCCATACTTGGGCTACACAGGAGGGATTCAAAGCAGCACGGAGTGTTCTCCCTACACTACTAGCACTATCTGTCAAATGTACAGTGACTCCAAACACAGCTACCGGCCCAGGCGCCACCCTTACACTGCCTACTATTCCTCAACGCCCCATGGAAGCTGCTCTGAGAAACACAATCAGCAGCGTCCCACTAACGCAGGGTTCTGAGTGTTACATTAACGCAGCCCAAACTGGTGGGCATTGTAATAGGGAAGACCAGTCAATGCCATTAAGTGTTTACATTTTAGAATCCAGACTAGTTAGCACGACTTTCACTTTCTTCTTGGTTTAAAATTTACCAAATCATCAATCATGTTAGTAGATAAAGGGAAAATATATGGAATCTAGATTCTGTCTAGCTGTGTCTATGCCTTCCAGCTACATGGACCAGACATGGATGCACTCCCCTAAAACCCCAAAGTTATAGATACTAAATCACAGAGCATCTTTTGTATTTAACAGATATCAAAACTGTCCAGCAAAGCACAGTGTGATATGGCACACCATTTCACTACGATTTTCTTTCTGTGGGAGGAAAAGCTCCATAATACCATATTTTTTAGTTTAAATAAATGTAATGAAATCTAAAAAAAAAATTGTTTGAGAATCCTTTCAACTGAACTGTGACGAGCCTGATGAAGACATAGAAACATACACACCCACGGCTGAAGTCAGGCCACATAATGCAAATAAATTAAAATAAGGAAAACAGGATGACCTACTAAAATCATCTGCTGTAAGATAAGGAATTAGTCTATTTTCAAAAGGTGTTAGTGCTACTTACATATTTGGGTGTATTTCTTACTTGAAGAAAATATACTTACATTCCCTCTCATAGATTTTATACCTCAAAGACCAAGAAATCCAACCAAAATAAAATAAAACCCAGAAATTTAACCTACAGAACAGCCAAATTGAACTTGCTAAAGAATTTGATTCGTGCATAAAAAGCACTTACTCTGGAGCAAGGCAGGGCACGCCTGTAATCCCAGTTTGAGGCCAGCCTGGCCTGTATAGCTAGAACCTGCCTCAAGACAACAGCAGTAAGTAAATAAAACAAACGCCACTTACTTCATATGCTTGGGGGCTGGTGAGGCACCTGGCGATGGGCCCACAGCAGGCTGGAAGAGTGGTAGTGAGAGGAGGCCCACTGTGGGTCAGCAGGGGCTTCAGATAGCTGCGCAGGCACGGTTAAGGGATGCGTGCATTCATTTCTTTACATATTGAAGAGAATGAGGAACTTGTTACAGAGGTGTTGGGGAGCGAACCCAGGGCCTTGCAGGGCTATGCAAGTGCTCTACTTGCTCCTAAACTACACCTCAGCCCCAAATAGTCCCCTTTAAAATGAGCACTGCCACAGCACGCCGACCTCTTCAGAGGCCGACAAAGGGCTTTCCACGTGCAAGCTCATCTTACTGCCATACTACAGCAGTGACAGCAAAGAGAGACCTTTTCACTATCTTCATTTCACAGACACAGACACTGACACACAGAGAGCTCACACAATTAAGGAAATGGGGACATATCTGCTAGCCGATACTAGTCTTTTACTTGTGAGCCTGTTGCATCACATCCCATTGCTTTTCTGCTTTTAGGGACTGAAGAAACAAAAATTCATCCTGAGTTTGATACTAAAGAAAATTAGAGTGAAAGTAATGAACGGTGGTGTTCAGAGGGAAGAATAAAAACTGCAGTAGCGTATACTGATAAACTGGCTTGGATCATTTATTATGGATTCTGATGAATCTGAATGCTCTAGGTTGAATTTCTGTATCATGCTGCTTCGCTTCCTAGGAAGCTCAAAGGAGGTGAAAGAGGAAAGAAAACAAAATCCCAAGACTTACAAAACAACAACAAACAATGTGTAATAAACTCCTATAGCATAGATCCTCATTTCATCAGATTTAGTAATTCAAGGTAATTGTTAGAAAAAAGAAGAAAACACAGGGAAAAGAATGGAGAAAGGACATTATCAAATGAGATCCTGGGGCATGTAGCTTAGAGGTGGAGTACTTGCCTAGCATGCTTTAGGCCCTGGGGGAAATCTGCAGACCACACAAAAGTTATTAGCTATACACAGTGGTGCACAGCTGTGATCCCAACGCTTGGAGGAATATGAACTCAAGGACACACACAGCTACACAGCAAGTTCACCTCAAAAACAATGTTAAAGACAAAGGTTTGAAGCTAGCAAGATGGCTCAGAGGGTGAAGGCATTGCGGAGTCTGCAAGCTGAGTCCCAGACCCAGGCTCCACAGGGTAAGAGAGAACCGACTCCTGTAGTTTGTTCACTATCTCCAGAGCACATTCCTTCTCCTGACAGCCATACACACACGATACATATAAAAATAAATCCTTAAAGGACACCATTCAAACGTGCCTATATTAATAATGTCTGTGTAAAGATTAAAGCTCCCTCTATAAACACACTCTGCCTACAAAAAGCCACTAACAACAGAAATGATATATTCTTTGAATGCTGATATAAAAATGACCAAGGCTCTGTTACTTAGTAGTAAGTACTGAACAGGGACTTGTTATATCAAATTACCAAACAATCTGCCAAAAGAAAATTCTAAAGAGCCCTGTGCCTATTAGAGAAATAAAGAAAAGGCTGGGCACGAGGAAACATGCTTGTATGCCCAGCACTCAGGAGGCAGACACAGGAAGATCATAAGTTTGAGGCTAGGCAGGCACAGGAGGATCCTAAGTTTAAGGTTAGCCTGGTATAACTAGAGAGGCTTTGACCATAACAACAAAACAAGGACTGAGGCAGAATGCTTCTCTAGTATGCACAATGCCCTAAACCTGAACCCCAACTCACTGAATTATGGTTATGCAGAGCCTTCTGGATAAATTACACAGATGTCAGTGAAGGAACAAAGACACAAAAAGAATAAATGTGATCTATTTCAATAAAAATCAAAACCAGCTATACCTAATTCAAGCTGATGGCACTCGGAATCAGGGTTACTCCTCTGTAGGACATGCTAGGGAAGGTGGCACTGACCCAAGAGAGCACAGGGCACCTTCTACTATGCTCTAAATACACAAATATTTGCATGGATAGTAGGTACACAGGGATAGATGGCCAAAATTCATTAAACTGTATTCTTAAGATTCACATATGTCATTGCATTTAAATTATAACTCTATTGTAACAATCTGGCTAAATAAAGGAACTAAAATCTAGACTGATAGATAATTAATTCTATCAGGGCTCTGGGCATTAAAATGACTAGAGTTTAGTTTTTGGTGTTTATTCCTACAAGATTATACAGGAAACTAAGTTCTTTTTATAAACTGGAATCATTGAAATTATTTTGTGAATGTAGAAAATGTACATTTTATTCTAGAAAACTAAAAAATGTTAAATAGGAGGAATGAAAAACCCCCAAGAGATATGGGAATGGCATACATCCAAGATGCTGGTAATGGAGCCAAAAGTAATGACATAATCTTTAAGCAATTTAAAAAACCCCGGCCTTCACTCCCTAATGGGAGCCTTAATGCCACAGATATGCTTGGATTTTTGTATGCACATGGTAATTTAATTTGAAGTACTTACAGAAATAGAGGTGAAAATCTAGTAAACAGAATATAGTAGGCAGTGGCTTCTAATCATGAGGGCAAGAGTATTTTTCCTAAATACACAAGGTTTTTGATCACAAAGGCATTCTGAAAAGAGAATATTTGGTCTTGAGAAAGGCTGAGGAAGAAAAGACATTCTGCCCTTAACTCAGAGGAGAAAGGCAGCTTCTAGAGAAGTGCAGTATCAAACACACTGCATTTCATCTCGTGCTTTCCCCTAAGGCTTCCTTCCACCCTAGCAAGTACAGTGACAAGCAAGGAATATCTCCCATAGAATTCTCCAAATTATCTCAAGGACATCAAATACTAAAGTTTACTCAACAAATAAACCAATATCTAAAAAATTAGCTATGTCATTTAGGCTCTGGATTTCTCTCCGTACAGTCAGTTGTTACTGTAACCAGTGCCTACTGGTTCCCTGGGTTTGCAAAGGAATTCATTGGTGGGAATGTATTTCTACACTTATGGAGAGAGCCAGGTTTTATATTATGCTTCAGGAAGGCAAAAGAGCTGTTCCGGGGCTGCAGCTGTAGCTCAGTACATGCTTAGCATGTATAAGTTGCTGGGTTCGTCCCTAGCATTTCCCCACGCAGACACTCACAGGTGCGCCCATGCTCGCACTGAATCGTTTCACTAAGCTGTGCTTATCCACGCCTGGACCAGCATCTTTTATCATTAAGGATACTTATGATCAAAGTTGTACCACATCCGAAAGAGCCAGGCACTCTCTGCTTTGGTAGTTCTCCTTTCATTTTCAGGAACACCCTGCAGACAGATGATACATAAATCAATACCACAGATGCAGACAGGTTTATTTAGAGCCATTCCTTCGTAGAATCAGAAATAGAGCCTTCACCAAAGATAGTGTCCAACACGGGTAACATTAGCCATTCGGTGGCTTGTGTAGGAAACTGCAATGTTTTTCTAAGCATCTCTGACTCAGGCAGCTTACTAATTGATGATTATATCGCCACTTAAAAATCAACATGGAGTCAGTTCAAGAAAAGGAGGCCATGAATTTGAAAAGGAGAACAAGGACGGGATATAAGGGAGAGGCCAGAGGGAGAATGAAACAGGGAAATAATATGTAATTATAATTTCAAAAAATATAAAAAAATCAATGTGGCGGCCTAAGGAGATGTCTCTGTGACAAAAGTACTTGCCATGCAAGCATGAAGACCCAAGTTCGAATTCTCAAAACCTACATGAAGCCAGGCATAGCAACACTTCTCTGTAACCCCAATGCTAATTAATAGTGAGATAGGATGTGAAGACAGGAAAATTTCTGGAAGCTCATGGACCAGTAAGCCTGGTGTGCATAGCAATCAACGTCAAAGAGATCCTATTTTACTATACCCAAGGCTGGACTCTGACCACATGTACTGTGGTACGTGCATACATACCCATGTGTGAACACACACACGAACACACATACAGCTTAAAGAAAAGTCGGTGTACACTAATTCCCCTCCTCAATCTGAAAGACTTGCACTGCCGACGCAGTGGCACCTACAGAAGAAAACAGCTCACCCTATATTTGGAGAGCTGTGCCATGGACTTCAAAAATAACTGGCCTTTTCAAGTTGCTACTATGCTCAGAACACAGTGGCAAAATGAAAACAAGGAAATGCTATGGCAGAACTCACTGACTAGGAGGGAGACTAACCCAGCAAAAAGACAGCTTCTAAAATAGCTTACAAAAATATGAAATGCCCTCATTTGTAATATGGGATGATCATAGTCAGTTAGGCTATCCAGCTCCAGTCCTGGCTCACTGACATTAATTATTGGGGCAAACATCCTTCCTTCTCTGGGCCTGAGTTTCTTCACATATAAAATGCAAGCAATACAGATTCACCAAGGCCCTTTCCAGAACTAATGTTCCATGGTTCTGTGACTTTTTTAAGGGCATAGAGTTTAGAGTCTAGGTTTTGTTTCTTTCCTGCCCTTTCAATCCCAGACAGTTTATTTTGCCCCTCAACTTGAATCCACACATACATAAATACTATAAAAATATCTAAGAATATTGCATGTGCTCACAAGCACGCAAGAACTTCTGAACTTGCTTTTATATCATTAAGTTTCTCATGACTTCACTTCTTATTTTCTTCTTTAATTTTTGCTGCTGGGGAGGGAATCCAGGACCTTGTGCAAATTAATTACACGTTCTATCAGTGAGCTATACTTCTGATCCGTGGAACTGCCTCATTTTCAAAGTTTTACCTTCACTTCTTTTTAAATTTATTATTACTATTACTACTTTTACTGCTACTACTATTGTATTGTTGTTGTTATTATTTATTTATTCATTTCTTTGTTTATTTCTTTATTTATTTGGTGTATTAGAGACTGTTGTCTTCCAGCATCTGTTCCAGGGATTGAACTCAGGACTTCCAGACTTGCTCAGCAAGCACTTTCACTCACTGAGCCATCTCGTTGGTCCTGCCTTCACGTCTTGTAAAGCAAATCATCTACAGTTTACCATATAACTACTGTGTACCCCTAAGCTTCATACTGACTAGAATGTTCCTCAAGCCTCATAATGGACATAAGCAATTACTGGTAAACAATGCAATTGAGATGCCCATGGGGTTTCCATTTCTCAATTGTATCTCTTTTCATCTGTGTGTGTGGGGGGGGTGCACACGCACAGTATGCATGCGGAGGTCTGAGAACAACTTTATGGAGTCACTTTTCATTCCACCTTTACGAGCTCTCCAGGAATCAGTCAGGCTTTTCAGCAAGCACCTTTACCCACTGGGCCGTCTTGCTAACGTCTGCCCATGGGGTTCGGAAAGCAATGGAAAACTATTTCTTTCTGTTTGCCACAACTGCTAGTCACCTATCTGGCTCTTTCCCTTCTTTCTCCTTCATGGTGAAGGGTAACAGGGCGTGCAAAAGTAATGTTTTATCACTACTGAGACGCAAGCAGCCCTTGGAACTATCTCAAAAGCCTGGCAGGATGAAAAAGTATATAATCTGGTTTGTCCAGGGAATTCTACTTTAAGAATCTGACCACAAAATTAGCAAGAACTTACTATATCACATGCACACACGCACACAGTCATCACTCAAAATTAGCACTTGGGAAATGAATCAAGTAAATGCTTTCTTTTAAAGCATACAGTGCAGAAAAATATACCACGGCTTCTTTCAGAAAATAATAGGAATTATGTTTCAAAAGATATTTTCCATCTTCAAAAACCTCATGTAATGTGTACTAGATAACCACTTACTCAGTGGTGCTCAGAAACCATTACAAAAGAGGGTGGAAAATATCAGAAAGGGTGGTCAGTCTCATGAGGGCAGACAGTTCTGCTGTGTTCGGTCTACAAGTCTGCAGATCATAGGGGCGGCTGAGAAACTGACACACTGAAGGAAGGAAGTGAGGCGTTGTATTGGAAAAGTTGAGGCTTATGCTAAGAGAGTGTAACCCCCTAAACATGCAGGGGGACCAGCTGGACATTCAGAAGATTCTAGACAGTTCTCAAGGGCAGCTGCTGGTCATCCAATTTGAAAGTTACACAGGAAGAGCAGCTGGAGTGGGGCTGACATCAGAGACAAGCCTTCATGCGCAACCAGAGTGGAAAAAGGCTACCCGTGCCAGAGCAGTCACTGGAACACCCAGGCGCACTGAAGAGCCTATTCTCCTCCATGGCAAAGCCCCAGGATGGCCACAGATAGGAAAGCTGGCACCCTTGATAGCCACTTGCTGTCTAAACTATGGTTCTGTTTCATGGAGTAGTGAGAAGTCAGACATGTCAGTTAAAAGCAAACAAAACAGGATCTAAAAAGCGGCATGAAGTCTAAGAGAGACAGTTTTCTTTCCAAACGAATGAACACTGGACAGAAATGCCAGGGACAACACAAGCACATATTTACCAAATGTTCTTGGTCTGAATCAACACCAACCCTAAAGGAAAAACACAAAGAGAAAATGAGATTTTGGAAGCCAATAGAAGATCTACTCACATATGTACGCTGTCAGGCAAATATTTTTCTCAACACAGAAGCTCCAAAATGGTTAATGTTCCCTTTTCTCTATAGGTTGTGGGGGACATTTCTGACAGCCTTCCACTTTCTTTAGAAACAGCCTTGGGTCTAAGGCAAACAGGGCAAATGTTCTATTCCTAAAATCCCACTTACCAGTTTCAGTAAAATAGCATTTCTTCTCTGAATGTCAGTCCACTCTAAGTAGTGAGGGAGAGAAACTGCCCCAATTACTCAGTAAGAATGATTAGAAAGATTCCAACCACAGCTGGAGCACGGCTCTCGTGGAAATATTGTTAAGAGGACAGAAGGGGGTTCAGTCGAAGGGGACTGCAGGGTAATTGATGGACATCAACCTTGGTTCCTCATAATTCCTATGTACCTACATCAAATTCCTTCTTTGGGCATCCCAGGGAACAACTTCATTGGCCTGTTCTGAGTCTCCTCTCTAGTCTTGGAACTTGCCAACTCTGTTCTTTCTCCTGCCCTGCCTGTCAGCCCTCCTCTCCTTCCATCCCCGCTGTTTCAGCCCTTATCCTGACTCATGGATTCTGTTGAGTAAGCCTTTCCAGCTGCCAGGCTCTCGCCGAGAGTTAACTCTGGATAGCATGGAACTCTCTAGGTCACTGTTTTCACAGAAGCTTCTGAAAACAACTTACAACCCTGAGTGTCACGTCTAAAGTACTTTGTAGGACATCCGAAACTTTGGACCCACTAGTGACCACCCTTTACTCCAACCTACCTTTCCACCCCCTCTGCCAGTCAATTTCTTCCATATGCCCTATCATACTCTAACCCTCCTCTCCCAGACCCTTGTCAGCTCCTAGAGTCAATACCTTTGTTTGTTCATGCCCCTCCTTCCCTCAGTACCCTCAGTTTTCTACTCATTTGTCAGGTGCCAAAGTAGCTGCTCTATGAGCTGTTCACACAGAATCACCTCCCTTTGTGCTTCTGCAGCACAGAGTTCTTATTCTAGACACACTTCACAGCACAGTATAGTTATTTACCTGTCCGTCTCCCCAAAAAGACTGTGAGCTCCTTGAGGGTAAAGGCCATGTCTCAATTCATCTCTGTATCCCCAGAGTCTAGCATAGTACCTGACATACAATAGGTGCTCAAATGTTTATTAATTCGGTTACCAACTACAGACAGCACAGACAACACAGCAGGACAAGAAGCTGTAGCAACATCTGCAAAGACAACACTCAGAGGAGGAAAATGATACAAAACTCTATCTGGAATGCAAGGGAGTCATGGTCAAGTATTTGAAAACCGATGACCATGACCAGATTGAAAACTCAAACAAAGACTCATTTTCACTTTGTTAAAAATGGCCAGACACTGTTTAACAGCTTCCCAGGCACAGTGGATTCTCACCACATTTATGCATCTCAAGTGACATCTAGTGGTCTAGAGGGTAGAACATTTAAACATTCAAATGGCACATTATCCAAAACCAATGGAATAAACATTTATAGAGCACTTATTATTTGCCAGGCACTGCGTTAGGCACAGGGCATAGACATGAATCAAACATGGTCCTGTCCTCAAGGAGCTCACAGACTAGTGGAGAAACAGATTCAATTATAGCAGACTCAGAGTTTGCTGTTAAGACACGATGAGTTCAGGACTAATCCAGGGTAATTTCTAGCTATGTGAGCTCAATCAGGCTATGTGGCCCTAAGGACTGCAATTATGTCACACAGAAAATGGAGCTAGTATCACCACCAAGTGTTGCTGCAAGGATTAAATGAGAAAATGTACTGAGAAACTTTTAAAGGCTTGATGCATCACTAGTGCTAAGTAGTGGATAGCTCTTCTAGAAATACTGCATCACAAGGATGAATGGGATAATTGCTGTGATAGACAGACCCAATGCTACACAGCAACTCCAAGAAAAAAGAATGGGGGAAGGGGAGGGTGGTTCTGTCAGTTCCTAAGAATGAAAGAGAATCCCAGGCCAAGCAAAGGCTCAGAGACAAAGAAATGCAGAGCATGTGTGCTTGCTAAATGACAGGGTGCCAACTGTGACTGTCAGAAATTAGGTGAAAGGGTGCAAGCTGATTCATTCACTGGGGAGCCACTGCTCCCGAAAGAGAGGACATAATCTTTTTACACTGGAAATTAGAGCATGTCACTCCCTTGCTTTAATATCCTCAAGATGTCCACTGTATTTTCAAATCCAAAGTCTTCACTATATACAAGACCCTACAGGAGAGCCAAACTACAACCCTCATGTATATCCAGTGATAAATAAGGTCCTGTTGGAACACAACCATACTAATGTGATTCCACATCACCTGTGGCTGCTTGTGACACCAGATCTGCGTGGCTGAGGCAGATCACATGACTGAGGGGGTCTAAAAGCTTTGCTTCTGGCCCTTCACCTTTACGGTCTTGTCCACCTTTTTTTTTTCTACTTACCATTTGATCACTCTCATCATGTAAGCTTTTCTCTGTGTCAAACAGGCCACATATGTTCCTGCCTTGCGGCCTTTGCTGCTGGACTGCTCTGTCTGCTCTTCCTGGTCGTCGCTGAACTGGCCAGACGGAGCTCAAATATAACCTTCCCAAGAGGCCTTCCCTGACTTCTTTGTATCATATATACCACATTCCCAGTCACAATCACAACATCTTAATTTCCATCACATTTAGTATCATCTAAAACTGTCACGGTCATTTATTTATTTACTATGTTTTTTCTTTTATCACTTTTCTAACAAAATGGGAATATAGGTCTTTTCTATCTTTTTATTGTCACTGTCCTTTTGAATAAGGTTACTTCATTTTAGCACTACCGATATTTGGGGTCAGATAATTCTTTAATTGCAAGTCAAGACAGTAGCCAAGTCTGTGCTCTGTAGGATGCTAAACAGAGTGCTGACCTACTAGATAGCAATGGCAGTCCCTTCTCCTAGTGGTGACTGTCAGCAATGTCTCCAAATATTGTTAATTATCCTCCAAGAAGACAAAATAATCTGCTAAGAACTAGTGAGTTGGAAGTTGAAACAAGGAGTGTCCACCAAACTGTGCGTGCTCAATAAATACTTAGTGAGTCACTGCATAGAAGGCACACTTGAAATGTTGTGCAGAGCTGTGCAGATTCTAGTTTGCCAAATCCTCACCACTCCAGGGAATGGGAGTCATGCTACACATGGAGAAACTGAGGCTCTGAACCATCAAAGGCCTTGCCCAAAATTAAGAAGGAAGGAGCAAGAATGCAAAGGTTAAGTTGGTGGGTACACAAATCTTCAACAGTCCCAACTCAGCAGCTTCAAAATTACAGCACTAAATAGGTGGAAGAGAAGAGGTGCTTAAAACACAGCCTTCACCTTTACTCCCTAATATTGCTAAGAAGTAAAAAACTTTCTAGGCTTTAAATGCTAATAAAAAGATAAACTAATAATAATTACAGAATAGTAAATGCCTTAAAAGTACTGACATTTTCTATTTATGCTAATTAAGAATTTACTAATAGTTAAAATAGAGAAAATGAAAGATATGTGATATAACTATTAAGTAAATGTGATAAATAACATTTTAAGTCAATACATGTTTAAAAATTAAAGCAATAATGTGAATTAAAATATAAAAATTAAGACTATATGTTTCATAACTACTTGACATGCTAGTCTGATTCACTGCATTCAATAAAGTACCCAGTAAGGACTATAAAAATATATAGCCTCACTTGAGAGTGGAGGGAGATGAGAGGGGTTTAAGGAAAGTACCTGAGAGGGATCAGAGGGAGGAAAGTGATATACTTCTATTTCAATTAATTAAAACATTTAAAAATTAACATATAATCTCTGTTCACAAGCAGGCCCAAACACTGCAATAAAATAAGAAACTAAGGAGTAGTCTAAAACTATAGGGCAGTGGATATGATTAAGCCTCCAGCTGTGCTGGAAAGTAGGCAAGATGGGGCCAGGCAAGGAGCTTTCAAATCTAGTGACAGAGGTGGGATTTCTTTTCTCTCTGGAGGAGGATGGTAAGGATGGGGCTTTTGTTTGCTGCGAGTAGAGGGCAGTGAGGGGAACAAACTGATTTTCCACTGATGAGTTCTAGCTCTTCTAAGCTAGCTCACACTGGTTTGACTCTCCCTGCAAGAGTCTTCAGTTCCAAGCTTTTGAGAAAAGAAAGCAGTTTACTCCTTTCAAAATTTACCACTCATTTCTTGATGAATCATGTCTGAAGGAGCAAGGAACAGAGGTTCCTCTGTCTACCACTTAATTATTTGTAGAATATTGGGCAATTAACAACTCTTTAAAGCCTGTATTTTTTAGAAAATAGTTACTATGGTTACTAAACACACTTAACAGAATGCCTGGCACATAGTAGGTGCTTAATAAATGTCAAGTCCTCTTACAAGTGGTAAGTAGGATTATAAGAACATTACTGGATGTATAAAAGCATATGCTGTACTATATTATCTACTATACACAGAAATAACACAAAAATTAGAAGGGATTTGAATAGTAAAGAGAGATTAAGACATTAACAACATTTACTGTGTAATTAAGGGTTAGCTTGTCTTTGAATAAAAGGCATAATAGAAAGTAAAAAGAAGCAAATGACAGATTCTCTTATTAGGTGAAACATTGTTTTTTCAAATGAGGTCCATATATCCTGGAAGCTTGGTAGCTCTTAACATCTATGACATTTCAGCCAAACACAGAACTGCAATCCACAAAGACTTCAGACACAAGCTGCTGTATCCATGGAAACAAATGCAGAACTCGAGATACAAAAGAGCTTTCAAACTGAATACATTAAGCAGTACACACTGAAGACCATGACTACATCACTTTGGCCTTGGTAGGTTTGTGAGGTCAGAAATGGTGCTGACTGGAAAGATGAAAGGAATGATAATGTCTAGTACTGATTAGACTTTGGTGAACTGGACTCTTACACAATGCCGATGGATTGAATTTGGTAATCTGACCAAAAGCCTCAAATACATGTGTATCTTATGGCTTAATCAATCCCCCTTCCGAAAATGCATCCTAAAGAAATAATTAAACAAGGGCACGGTGGCTTCGAGCATTCATCTGTTAGTAGTGACAGCAAAACCCTCAGATGGAAATAGCTAAAGCCTAAAAACAATACAAAATTACAACAGGAATTTGGTTAAAGCAACCAGGATATATGCTGTTATTGAAATAACATGATATTTAGCAGGGCAAATGCCCACGCTGTACACATTTTCTTCTGTCATCACATCTCAAAACCAGTCTGAAGAGCACTTCAGTGTTGCCCATTTGCGGAAATGCAAAGCAAAGGTCTGGACTGCTAACCTTCAGAGTAATAATAATGCTTTTCATGTGTATTTTAATAACTAAAGCTTGCCTGAAGATCAGAGAGTAAAACAGCTGTACTGGTCAGCCCTACAGACCAGGCATTGGTGGCACACACCTTTAACCCCAGTAACCACAGTGGTTTGCCATAGAAACCGGGAGGTCGTGGTGCATGCATTTAATTCAAGCCCTAGAGAGGATTACAAGATGGGAGGAGACAGCTCTCACACAGTCTCATTCCGAGATTCCTGGATGCAGCATTTTCATTTCAGACTGAGGTACAGATAAGAGTCAGTGGCTGGCTGTTTTGCTTTTCTGACCTTCAGGTCGAACCCCTTTCTGCCCTGGGTTTCTATTAATCATGTTACATTTCTGTATTATGCTATGCACTTTTTAAGAAGGAAAAGAAATGAAAAGATTTGACCAAGCTTAAAATCTTCTAATGACTAAAAATAAAAGTAAACTGAATTAACATGGAATATGAAAATGAGGTCCCCAGTTCCGACTTACCTTATATGCAAGCATGACAACATGGCAGTAGTGCCACCACCAAATACCCACACAGTAAAAAACACAATCAGAAGTGTGGTGCTGAACATCATTTGGCGTGCATAAGTGGCAGTATCGCGAATGGCCAAGGCAAAGGCCATTGCACCACGAAGGCCTATAGGAAACAGCGGAAGAATTTCTTCAATAACTCCTCACCAATGTAGACTATATAAACTCAGAGACATAAAACATAATCTCAAAACTTGAGAGCATATAGACAAATATAAAATATTTAACATATGTAAAGAATGACCGCCAGAGTTAGTATATAATACTGACTTTCATCGATTTTCTGCTTGTTTGACTTTTCAGACAGGGTCTTGTTACTGTAGCTCAGGCTGGTCTCAAATTTACAGTCCTCCTGCATCAGTCACACAAATGCTGGGGCTGCATGAATATGCTACCATATCCAGCTCGATCTCTTAACAATTCTTTAAAATTTACTAACTTATGTATAGTAAATTCAATTTATAATGTTTTGACAATGGGACCATTGCCACAATCAAAACAGAGCTAAAATTTTACTCTTCCTGTCCAAATTACTTTGTGCTACCCATTAGCCCAGTTCCTCATCGCCCCGGCCTGCTCTGCATCACTATTATTTTGTCTTTTAAAAATACCACATCAGGCTGGAGAGATGGCTCAGCAGTTAAGAGCATTGGCTGCTCTTCCAGAGGTCCTGAGTTCAATTCCCAGCACCCACGTGGTGACTTACAACCATCTGGCATACATGCAGCTAGAACAGTCATATACATAAAATGAAATAAATAAAATCTTAAAAAATATATCACATTAATAGAATCATACATGTAAATTTTGAGACTGACTTCCTTCATTCAACATAATACTTCAAAGACTCATCCATGCTACTATGTGAATAAAAGTTTGTTCTTTTTATCATTTAGGAATTTTCCACAGAAGGGCTTTATCAGGTCCTTGCTTCTCTGCCCCATTTGTCCACTGAGAGACAGACAAATACAGGTCTGGTGGTGGGTCAGCTACACAGAAGGCTGAAGCAGGAGAGTCACAAATAAATTCAAGGCTTGCTTGAACTATACAGTAACTTCAAAGTCAGTCTGAACAACTTAGACCCCATCTTCAAAAGCAAAACTTTTTTAGGGGGAGAAGCTGGGGAAATATAGATATAGATAATATAGCATCTTAATGGTAGAGTGTTTGCTTGGCATGCCTAAGGCACTAGGTTCAATCCTAGAACTGAGCAAAAGAAAAAAAGCAAGCTATTTGTAGATTTTTGGCAGTTATTGGCTAGAACTGATATAAATATGCACTTGCAGGTTTTTCTGCAAAAAATTATGCATCTTTAACTTATTTACTTTGTATGGTGTATTTTGAAACCGAAGATTTGGAAGTGGAGTGTGAAAAGTTCCCACAAAAGAGACAGGGAAATGGTAAGAAGTTTTCTATTTGAGGATTCAGTGTCAATGTTTCCAACACAATACCTCCATCTTCAGCTATCGAAGTTAGCATATGTAGCGCGAATGGTAGTTTGGGGGTAGAAAAGAGAAGAAATTGCAACTTACCAGCAAACATCATCATGTGCTGAAAATTTGATCCAATCTTACTTCTTCTGCCCAAATTAAGTAAGAGAGACAAGGGATAAATATTGGCAGCTCTTCCCAAGAAAATAGCAATCTAAAATCATTAAGAGGTTAAGGATCATTGCTTTGACTACTGGTAATATAAGCTACACATTTGAGACGGCGAGCAAGCACTCTGTCTAACACAGTGCTGTCTGTCATAACGGTCTATAGCCACAGAGCAGCTGGAATACAGTCACTATGACTAGGGAACTGCCAGTATAATTTTATTTCATTCAAATGAATTTAAATGGAAATAATCACATGTAGCTAGTTGTTATCAGACTTGATAGCGTATGTCCACCATGTAGGAGATTTACAAAGTGAAGAAAAAGATGTATAAAAAAGGGCCTTCTTTATGATCAACAGCACAGACACATCATTTCCACTGCAGTGTTGAGAGGAAGAAGAGTCATGCCAGCGAAACTGCCTAGTCCTTCCTAAAAGTATAAAAAGGGCAGCTCAGTCACTTCATGCCATTGAAACTCCTGCAAAGCCCTGCTGGGTCTCACGAAATGTACACAGCAACCTGCAAAAAGATCAGATTTCACGTCAAGTCAGATGGGTCTTAAGTAAGAAACAGTTTGGGTGTCTTTTTCTCCATTCATTGTCTCAGAAACCGTGCTTTAGAATTACAAATTGCACTGCAGGGTAAACAATGCCATCCCCACTACATTTCCTAAAAGGACTCGAAAGGGAAATGGAACAGTAAAAGCAAAGCAGCATGGTTGAAAGAGTGCTGATGCAAACACCTTTCAAAGAGAGTGCAATGGCTAAGGCCAACGGCAAAAGGGTGCATGTAACAACTATATACTGATTACCTTGGCATAAGAGGTAGAAGCAGGAGGGCAGGAGTTGAAAGTTGGCCTTGGATAAACAATGGGATTGAGGCTAACCTGAGATACACGAGACCTCACCTAAAATTCGATCAACAAAAAAGAGAAAATGGAATGTTTGTTGATGGAGTTGTTTTCCAGGGAAGTACTAACAATGCTAGCAATGTCATATAGCCAAGAGTACATACACCACAGTGGTCCCATATAATTATAATGGAGGTGAAAGATTCTTTTTGTCTAATGACAGATTAACATTATTCACATGTCTATGCTGATGCTGGCACAAACAAACCTACTATGCTGGAGAGATGGCTCAGAGGTTAAGAGCATTGCCTGCTCTTCCAAAGGTCCTGAGTTCAATTCCCAGCAACCACATGGTCTGGTGCCCTCTTCTGGCCAGCAGGCATACACACAAACAGAATATTGTATACATAATAAATAAATAAATATTTGGGGGCTGGAGAAATGGCTCAGTGGTTTAAGAGCATTGCCTGCTCTTCCAAAGGTCCTGAGTTCAATTCCCAGCAACCACATGGTCTGGTCAGCAGGCATACACACAAACAGAATATTGTATACATAATAAATAAATAAATAAATATTTAAAAAAAAACAAACCTACTATGCTGCCCCATATACAAGAACAGCAATGCAATTATGTGTAGTCCACAATAGCTGGTAAGAAGTGATTGTTATTGGTTTTACATATCTACTATATTATATATATTTATATATCTACTATATACTTCCTGTCATTATTTTAGTGTATTCTTTCTACTTACCAAACAGAAAGTTTGCACCAGTTGGGGAGATGGTTCAGTAAGTAAAGGTGTTTGCTGCTAAGCTTGAGAACCTTAGGCAATTCCTGGGACCCACATAGTGAAGGAGAGAGCTGAGTCTTAAAAGTTGTTCTCAGACAACCACACACATCCCATGGCATGAGTAAAAAAGTTTACTGTGAGCGAGTGATGGTGGCGCACGCCTTTAGCCTCAGCACTTGGGAGGCAGAGACAGGTGGATCTCTGTGAGTTTGAGGCCAGCCTTGTCTAAAAGAGCTAGTTCTAGGACAGCTAGGGCTGTTACTCAGAGAAACCCTGTCTCAAAAAACCAGAAAAAAAAAAGAAAAAAAGCTTCCTGTGAAATAGCATGCTGTTAAATCAGCAACAGCCCCCAAATATCTCATATTTATCAACTCTCCTAACTGAATCAAAAAGCTCCTTTAAATAACTTACTTAGATCATGTAGGTTTACATAAATATATTGTATGATGCTCACAGTGACCAAACTGCCTGATGACGCATTTCTCCAAATGTATCTCCACCTTTAAGCAGCACATGAGCATCTACATACTGCAACTGGACAACTAAATAACTGAATGGACGTGTACTAACCAACAAGGGAAACAGTGCTCTGTTGATGGTAACAGGTTACAGTTGGAGACATCAGTACAAACTCATGACAGGAGATGCCAATGGTTACAAACAAATATTTATGGATGGATGGATTATGTACATGACTTACTATATACATGGACAGCACCTTCCTCTGTCCACGGACAGGGTCTAGGACAGTGTTCTCCACTTCCTTAATGCTACAACCCTTTAACACAATTTCTTATGTTGTGGTGACTTCCAAATATAGAATTATTTTTGCTGCTACTTCATAACTGCAGTTTTGGTACTGTTATGAATTGTAACACAAAAATGTGTGTTTTCTGATAGTTTTGAGTAACCCCTGTGAAAGCGCTGTTAGGTCTGCAAAGGGGTCGTGACCCATAGGTAGAGAACAACTGGTCTAGAAGACCAGTATCCCTGAGCACACCCAAACCCAGATCTTGGTTTCCAATACCATCTTTCCCAATAAAAGGATCCAGACTTCCTTGGAGAAATGGACAGTTCTTGGTCATAAAGTGCACAAAATGAGCAGAAGCATCTTATACTTCCAGAAAGTAAGGAAGTGTTAAAAAACAAAACCCCAATCCCCAAACCACAATGACATGGCATGTCAAATAGAAGTGGGGGGCTACCAAACAAGCTCCTGATGACTAAAGCTGGGACAGTTTGAACAAGTAAATTTTTTTAAATGTAAAT
>NC_022026.1:12456226-12464728 GCF_000317375.1 Microtus ochrogaster | reverse complement strand
ATAATAAATAAATAAATAAATAAATAGATAGATAGATAGGTATAAAAAAATCTATTACATAAGACAATGAATATGCATTATTCAAATAAATAATAATAGAAATAAAGAACTGAACAGAACATCAAGTGACAGAGAACAGACGAATCTCTGTGTAAAGAATTACAAACCATTTTGTAAAAATTTAGTCCTCAGGGAGATGAACCCTAACTTCACACTCCCTAAACGCGGGCTGCATGGGGTGGCTTCTTTTCCAAGCAGGACAAGATAGAGAAACAGGAGCCACCCTGCAATGGGGAAACCTGGCAGCCACGTGACTAAACTAACATCAGCATATGAATGTTAGGAAATCGGTGCCGTCTCCATGGTGATGACAACAGCACTTCACTTCCCCAGCACTCCTCCAAGAACACGTGTACCTCAGTGTCATCTTGGGGATACCACGAGACAACTTCAATTGAGAAACACTCTACAAAACACCTGGTCACTATTCCCAAGTTTTTCAGGGCTCACTAAAATCAAGGAACAACTGAGAAGCTGTCAGTCAAATGGAACCCAAAGAAATCTACACAGCAAATGCGATGTGCTGTCCTGGCTAGGACCTTGATATAGCAACAGTAGGCTGTAGGAAGGCCATGGGACTCAGGATGAGCATGAAGTTGACTTAATGGACCAGTACAGGCTTCGTTCCTTGTGACGAATGTACTATGCTGATGTCAGGTGCTAACGGGAAACATGGGCGTGATGTATAGGACAGCTTTCTGTGCTGTCTTCATTATTCTTGTCATAAAGACACTAAAATCTAAAATTTCTTCGAAAGTAATTCCACTAAAAATGGAAAAAGTAAGAGCAGCAAAAAGGCATGGGAGGTGTGTGGCAACACTGCTAGATTCCACAAACACATGCCTAGTCTTTTCTTCTGCGCACAGGACCCTCCTCCCTTTTAGTCCCAATTTTTGACAGGCATCCCAGATAGAGTATGAGTCTTAGCTTCAAGTGCAGGTAGGTGTTGCCAGCCTTGTTATGTGCAAGCAGTATGTACACTTCTGGGCAGTGCCCTTAAAGATAATTAGGAGGCAAAGGGTCAGATGCCATGGACCACAAGAATGCAGGCAACTCCCTGCAGAGAACAGTGCCAAGCCTGCCCGAGTTCATAACAATCCCATAGTCACACAAACTCAAACTTTTACATAAAAAATAAACTTCTGTCTCATTTTACTCATTTAAACCTGGGTCAATTTGAGTCACTGTCACACGAAAGCAAATGTAACCTAGAGACAGGACAGCTTTGACCTTGTTAAAAATCATTTTCATAGATTCTTTCTTGATAATCTCAAATTCTAACAAACTCAGAAACCTTGGAATTATTTAACCTTATTTCTAGACTAACTACTACAAATTAAAGTACTGTGGCTACTCGAAAAAATTTTAATAGTGACGATTGAGAGTGTCTTCCAGCTAAGATGCTCCTCTTATTGACAGGACTTTGTTGTTTTGCTGTAAGACTGTAGAATAGTATTTCAATAAAATCTCACTTTCTAACATAGATCTTGTATGGTTTAAAATTTTTTTTTTAGAAGTTTTACTGCTCCCTGTCAGAATCTTGATTCTTAAGCGTTTTTACTGCTTCTTTTGAAAACCACTTATTTAAGCATTCATTTCCCTGACCACACTCTTTCCTTCCACTTTTCCAGCTATCTGGCTCTTCAGTCCAAAGACCACGCTAGTCCTGCCTCTGATGGCCAGCCCGCTTCTTCTCGCTTCCCTTCTTCTCCACAGCCTACATCTACTTTGTTCTTTTTTGTTTCCATCATATTCACTCGGCAAAACCATAAACCTCAATGGACCCACTATTTCTTTTTTCCTGTGCTTACCACTAATCTTCCTGGTCAGACTCACATGACATGGAAGATTGGTATCTTACAAATACCTGTTTCTTAGTCAAATTGGTCCCCATTTAATGCTCAGCAGTCATGTTGCAATCTTTCGGTCAACTCCCCCTTAACTCCCCATGCCTACTTCATAAACTTTCTCTCTGCCTTCCCCCAAACTTATCTGTGGGAGCCAGCCCTCCAAGATGGTCCCTAATCACCCCTGCCACCTGTTAGGGAGTGTGATTCCCACTCACGCTGTACCACGGTTGGTCTGTATGACCAGCAGATACAGCAGAAGTGATGAGGAGATTTCACTTCCAACAACTGCTCTATAAAGGGCACCTTGCCTTCCATCTTGGACTTTCAGCTCACTCACTCTGGGAAACTTCCCCTATGGATACGTCCTACAGAAATATGGTCCTTTCTGCTGACAGCCATGAGTGAGGTTGGCATGGTTCCTCCAGCCCCAGATAAGTCCTGAGCAAACCATGTCACTGTAACCTCCTGAGAGGCTATGGAGCCAGAATCACTCAGCTAACATATTCCAGGATTCCTAGCCCCCAGATACTGTGTGAGGTAAAGAATGCTAAGCTTCCAGCTTATTTCTTACACAACAAAGAACTTGTACACCACTCAACTCTCAGCAGGCACTATCACTTCCTACTTTATAAAACAGAAGCTATCAGCTAGGAGCTCCACTTTCTCACACTTTTCCTTCACTTGCTGGGGAAGCTGCTCTGAGCAGAGGCCAAGGCCTCTCTATATACTTCCGAGTCCACCTCTCCCATCTTGCCATGAGGATAGCTTTCATATTCTCAAATTCTTCTTTCAAGTTGCTCTTACTTTTTAAAAAGAGATTTATCTATGTATTATGCATACAGTGTTCTGTCTGTATGTATGCTTGCAGGCTAGAAGAGGGCACCATGTAAAGATCTTATTACAGATGGTTGTGAGCCACCATGTGGTTTCTGGGAATTGAATTCAGAACCTCTGGAAGAGCAACCAGTGCTCTTAACCTCTGAGCCTTCTTTCCAGCCCCTGGTTTTACTCTTTGTTATTTATTTTATTACATTTATTTATTTATTCATGTGGAGGTCAGAAGCCAACTTGCACAAGTCAGTTCTCAACTTCTATCACATGGGTCCCAAGGAATGAACTAAGATTGTCAGGCACGGTGACAAGCATTTTTACCCTCAGAGACACTGTCAGCTCCTCAAGTTTGCTCTAAAGATAAAAGTGTTCATTTATATGAAACAAAGAAAAAGATGTGACCTTACTCAACCTTCCTCATATTTGACACGTTGCCTCACGGTACAGATTCTAACACTTCCCCATAGTCAAGGTTTCTCTCTCCTTTAGTAACAGACAACAGTTTTTCTTCCTTCTATTGTGCTATGCTGGAGATGGAAGTCAGGGTTTTCCTAGGGAAGCAGCTGGTTCTCAAGCTACTCCACTGCTCCATTTTCAAATTGGATTTTGAGAAATGGGCGTGTCAAGAAGAGCTGACATTTCAGGTACTCGTACCTTCACAGGGATTATAGTTAGGTACTGCCATGCCTAGCGAGGGACAAATACTTTACCTTTGAGGTCAGCGGGGTAGGAGAGACTTGTGTCACTGCGATCTGTCAACATTTTTGTGCAATAAACCCAAATAGAAATAGAACAGGAAAAATGATTAGAATGGGACTGGGAAAAAACAATTTATATCCTTGATTTCTCAAGAAAAAAAATCACATTGAAGTATTTTATCAACTACATGCCCGAAACCACACGAAGAACTCAATTAAAATCATTTTCCAAACAGATACATTAGATAAAGGATACAAATGCTCCTACTACAAATGTTGGGTTGAAGACATGGTTTTGGAAGGTGAACAGCGTCAGCCCCATGTAGGAAAAGATGAAATTCTCCGCTAAGAAATTGAGAAGCTCAAACAACTGAAATGAAATTTAAAAGGTTCCAGTAAGTAAATGTCACACTAAAAAAAATGAGCAGATATTTTAAATATTTTAAATATGTAAAGCTCATATATATACCTAATATTATGTGACCCGGAGGGGAGTACATGTGGAGACAATATTTCCAAAGCCACAAAAAGGGCCAGAAATGGTGTGCTCTCACGTTCCTATCAGCTCCTCTCACAGGCCTCATCATCGCTCATTCTTCCCCAAAGCCAAAGTTTCCTTTTGAACGCCCTAGCCTAGCTTTCATCATTTCTACACATGACTCTGAAACCTAAGCAGCCAGCCCTTCATGCCCACTTCTCATTCCCACCCAGTGGACCTCACTTAAACTGAGTTTCAAGATACTTTCTCCTACAGGCTACAAAACACAGTTCAACTTCTTTTGCCCTGGCAGAGTGATTAGCTTCTTGTTTTATAGGCTAAGACTTCTAACAACAGTGCTTCTCTATGGAGTGTGAACTCAGCAGCCGTCCCTGATGCCTATGAAGGTCCACCCATTCACGTCCGCCACAAGAATTTTCCAGTGAAGTGAAGGTTCTCCCTAAGCTCAACACTCCCTTGACCTTTCCCAGGAGTCACCTGCCCCACAACAATAGGAAAGATAAGAAACCTGAGCTAAGGAGTCTAACTGCCTGCGCTTAAACCACACCTGCCTTACTTGCTAGCTCTAGGGCTTTGGGCAGATTAGTTGGTGTTTTCACTTTTTGTTGTTGTTTGGAGGGGAGTTTTGGAGCAAAGTTTTACTTCATAGCTTTGGATGACCTTGAATTCCAGAGTATTCTGCTTCCTTCTAAGTACGCGTGTTTGTGTGTATGTGGTGTGTGGTGGATATAAAGGTACGTGTCACAAAATGTACGTGGTCAGGTGTCAATCTCAGGGGTTAGTTCTTGCCTTCCACTTTGTCTGAGACAGGGTCTCTCTGTTGATTGGTTTTGTTTTTGCTGCAGCTAGCAGGCTAGCTGACTGTCAGGCTTCCAGTGATGTTCTTGTCTCTACTGCCATCTTCTTTTAGGAACACTAGGACTACAGACATTCACATTACACATTCAACTTTCACATGCATCCTAGAGATCTGAACTCAGGTCCCCACACTTGCGCAGCAAGTACTTTTACCTACCGAGCCACCTCCCCAGCTCCCAAGCGCTTTTATTATAGGCATACATCACACATCTGGCATACTTACTCTTTTCAAAATCAGAGTTAGAAATAGCTTTTAAAGCACAATTGGAAGGTCTGAGGATATAACTCAATGGTAGAAGAACATTTGTCCACCAAATAAGAGACCCTGGATTCAGTCCCCAAAACTTCACAAAAAACCAGAATTGACTTACCAAAAATAAGAACAAACATTAAAATAGGCATATATGTTTCTCTGAATGACAATATACTCTTATTCTTATTTGTGTGTTTAATGGCTGTAAGTACAGTCTCTTTCCTTATTACTATAGGCCTTAGTATTACTTAGTATTACCATACTAAGCAATGACTTCATGTACACTATCACATTTTAATCTCATGACTCGGGCTGAAAGTAGCATTATATCTCCATTTAGGAGGAAAAAACAAAAAAACTGTGGAATTCTCTAACCTCTTCCAGATCACACAGCCAGAAAACAGTAGAATCAGTGTTCAGAGCCACAGTGCACCCAGAGGCTCAGCTCTAATTCCCAAACCCCGAGAGGTGCCAGAAAGTAAACATTTTAGGTGCTGCAGGCACAAAGGTTCTATCACAACTCATCTTGAACTGTTTAGTACACAAACTGCATAGGCTATACATACATTAAAAGATGAACGTTAACTCTGGCTTGAGAAAACTTTGGTAAGGGACACTAAAATTGAGTTCCAAATAGCCTTACAGAATATTCTCCTGAGCTTTTCCTAACCATTTCATATTATAAGAACATTCTAGTTCACAAAATAGTCAAGGCCAAATTTAACCTATGCTTCCACTAGGCTATTCCAAATCCTGCCCATCTTTTAGATGCACTGTTTCTACTATGATAACATCGATCTCCTCAAACTGTTTAGTCTCTCCCCAGATGTTCTGTACTATACAGACTCAAGCTCACACTCTATGATTCCTAGTGGTTATGTGTATTTTCTGCGTGCAAGTTGCATATCACCAACAAGGCTGCAAGCTCTTAGCTTGCTTTTTTATGTCTACCTTGCCATCTAAAAACAACCAAACCCCTGGCTATTTTACTGCTCTATATTCAGTGTAACCTCCATGTAAATGCTCCCTAGTTTCTTTTGCAGTGTTAGGGAAAGCATGGGATGCACGTGCGAGAAAGAGAGAGAGACTGCTATTTTGCTTTACCATTGTTCCTTTCTAGACTCAACTCACCTTTTCTAGCCTTCTGCAAAACTGCAAGTTCCTAGTTCCTATACACTTTGTTTATTAATCAGTCTTTTATATCTCCTAAGACCGGAAAATGATATGCCTAATTCCTTCATAATATTTTCAGGTAGACTGTTCACACAGTGCCCAGTCAATGACAGTCCCCCTCAAGGCTCTTGGAAGCAGCAGTACTACAGGATGAAGAGCGCAGGAAGCTGAGTCCCTGTGTGGTTTAGGAGATCCAGACAGGTTAACCTTTTCTACATTTCACAACAGGAACTCTGACCAAGTCAGAGTGGGGCTTCAAATCGTTCCTCTTAGCAGCCAGTGGATTAGGAAGATATGAGGAGACGGGAAACCAACTGACTAGTTTCCAAAGTCCACTTCTAACAGTCTGGTTACTCTGCTGCCCAACTGCTGCCCTAGAAGCTGCTATCCTACACCCTGCCAGTCCCATCCATTTTTATTTATTTATTTATTTATTTGTTTGTTTGTTTGTTTGTTTGTTTTTCGAGACAGGGTTTCTCTGTAGCTTTGGTGCCCATCCCGGAACTAGCTCTTGTAGACCAGGCTGGCCCCGAACTCCCAGAGATCCGCCCGCCTCTGCCTCCCGAGTGCTGGGATTGATTAAAGGCATGCGCCACCACCGCCCAGCCCCCATCCATTTTTAGAGTCAGGGGAAGAGAAGCCATCAGTTAGAAATGATCACAGATATTTAAGTTGAAAAATAAAACCTTTTGTTTTGCTAAGAGGGGGAAAATTTTATTCACCAACTCTAAAGTCTCTCTTACCTGCTTTGTTCTATGCTGAGACTCTGTGGACAAATTGTTATATGTATAATGTGCCTGTGTAATGCCACAGAACAACACTGCCACCACACCTGAAAAGACAGAGACGTCAGTTCACGGAAAAGGAGGGCCCCTAAATTGTATACTAAGTCTCCTATTTTACAGAAAAAGATTCCTTGCATAATGTTGACACTTTCATTTACTTTGACTTATTTTGTTGGGAGGAATCAATTTCTTGCACTGAAAATCTTTTTTACATTTGAACCTCTGGCCTGACTCCCAAGCATAACGAGTATGTTCAAACACTAAAGGAGGTTGGTTCACTTGGGAGAGGAGTTCTCTAAGTCACTCCTCACAGACAGTGACCTACCTGTGAAACCCCAGGCTTCGGCCAAAAGGAAGGTGCTCCAGGACATCAAGAAGAAAAGACCAGTCTCCAGCAACTGGAACTCCCGCAACTTGGTGAACTTTGTCACGTAAGACTGTTAAGCTTCGTAACAAAACCATATAATAACACACAAATATAAATAGTAAATTAATAGCCAATTCAAGGTAGTTAGGGAAGTTAGGGAAGGGCTCCTGACCCTCTCTAACACAAAAGGCACAAAGGAAAACGGTAAAGAATTCTTAGAATGGGACTTTATGGAGCTGCCCTCCTATCAGTGAGGAAACCTCACAAATTAGATGTTCATACTGATTTACAGGTATGATATACTCTGCCGGAAAAGACATAATAAGAGACAGAAACAAGAGCAGCACACTGAGACACAACCATGCCAAAACTCTATTAACCTGTGGCCCAAAGCAAGACAGTTTCCATAACTACAACAATTTGCATTTATAAAAACATGTAACTTCCATGGAATTACACATTTATTTGATCTTTTAACTCATCTGTACTATAAAGCATTCATGCCATGATGAAGAAACTGAGGCACTTCACTCCTTTATGGTAACCAAAAAAAGTGCATGTCAGGTGCCAAGTTGTAATAGTATAAAGCTAGTTCATGAACTAGCACCGTAACAAATAACACACAAGATACACTTCCTAGCCCTGAGGACCCTGTATCAGAGAAGAGATAAAGCCTATACTGGTTCCCTTCAAAGCCCTTTTACTGCCCTCTATGCCTCAGCTCATCAATTAAAAAGCCATGAATGATAGTCGGGCATGGTGGTGTACAACTTTAATCCCAGCATTTGGGAGGCAGAGACAGGTGGATCTCTGTAAATTAGAAGCTAGTCTGGACTACAAAGTGAGTTCCAGGACAGCTAGAGCTGTCAACATAGAAAAACCCTGTTGAAACAAAAAAAAAAGTCATGAATATACTCTCTTCCAGCATAAACCCAAGAGTATTAAAAAAGAATCACACATGCGGGACAGTGGTAGCACACACCTTTAATCCCAGCACTCGGGAAGCAGAGGCAGGCAGATCTCTGAGTTCAAAGCCAGCCTGGTCTACAAGAGCTTGTTCCAGGACAGGCACCAAAGCTACAGAAAAATCTTGTCTTGAAAAAAACTAAGAAAAAGAAGAAGAAGAAG
>NC_022026.1:12454004-12455527 GCF_000317375.1 Microtus ochrogaster | reverse complement strand
GGAAGGAAGGAAGGAAGGAAGGAAGGAAGGAAGGAAGGAAGGAAGGAAGGAAGGAAGGAAGGGTGGAAGAAAGGCAGGATGAACACATATATGTGCTCACCCAGGAACCACACATCTTCTGTTTGTTCTATCAAGCAAGGAGACACGAGTGACCAAGATGGTCAGTCACACAGAATACACAAAGACTTTGGGGAGTCTATTTACTTTACTCCAATTTAACCAATAACTTTAAAAATCGTCCTCAAAGGGCTAGCTTTGTCTCTTACAGTGACAGTTAAGGGGCAGTTTAGCATCGTGGTACATGACAGCAATTCTAGCACTCAGTAGGCTAACACAGGAAGATCATGAATTTGAGGGCAACCTGGGCTACCATAATAAGATCCAGTCTCAAGAAAGGGGGTAGGGGCTAGAGAAATGGCTATCAGGTAACAAAATTGGGTATCCTTGCAGAGGCTCTGGATTCAGTTCCAATCCCCCACACCCCCAGTGCCTCCAGTTTCAAGACACCCAACATCCTCTTCTGGCCTCTGTAGGCATCATGTATGCACATAGGGCACAGACATATATACAGGCAAAATAGGCATACAGGCATTATATATATGAAAAACAAAGAGGGGATAAGGGATAGGGATATAGTTCAGTTGGCAGAAGCCTTGCCTAAACAATGCATAAACTGGGTATGGTGGTGTATGCCTATACTCCTAGCACTTGGGAGGAAGACACAGGAGGATCAGAACTTCCCAGTCATCTTCAGCTCCATAGTAAATTCAAGGCCCGCTTGAGTTACATGAGACCCTGCTCCCCACACACGTTTTAAGACACTGAGCCTATGTAAAACAATGGAATTCATTAAGTTACATATTAACAAAGATTTTTGTTTCATGTTTTCAGAACAACTTCTTAGTCAAAAGATTGGTAACTATAAAAGCAATTCTAGTCATGAACTTGGAAAAACCATGCCTCACTGAACTACCTCAGTAGGCTAAGAAGAAAAAGTAACTAGAACAAAAGGATATTAAAGCTGTCACCACTCCTGTAGCAGCACCCATTGCAAAAGATCCACTAAAGATCCCAAGGAAGATTCCAATAGATTTGAACATGGCTGTGACATCAAAGGTGTGGCTGTTGTCTCCAGCTGGTTGGTATGCCACTATTGACCTACAAAAAGACAAGATTGCTCTCAATTCTAGTAGCAACTTTCCCTTTTAAAATATTATCCAAATCTGGATGTAATAGCATACACCTGCAACCTCAGCATTTGTGAAGCCAAGGCAGGAGGAGCTCTGGTTCTAGGACAGCCTTGGCTATAAAGTGGCAACCTGAATCAACAAAACAAACAAAAAACCAAAAACTGGAAGCATTTAATGACAAAATCAGAAGAAACCCCCCCAGCTCTTTGTATGTGAATTACATAAGGCTACGAAAAAATCCTGTAGTACATACAGCTAGAAGGAAAATATAGCTTTCAAGATTAAAAAGCCTCTATTTAAAAGCTGTACCAAAGCCGGGCAATGGTGGCGCAC
>NC_022026.1:12420252-12453744 GCF_000317375.1 Microtus ochrogaster | reverse complement strand
GAGAGAGAGAGAGAGAGAGAGAGAGAGAGAGAGAGAGAGAGAGAGAGAGAATGTTTAAGAATTATGTGTTCTGAGGGCTCCAAAGCTCTAATGTACAAATGAAAACAAGCAAACAAACAAACCCTACTTGTTTCCTGAAGAGGCATGAGAACATAAAAATAAAAAATTGCTCAATATTCAACTCCATTGCATAGGGTTCCTCTTTTGGGAAAATGGAGGGGAAAATGAAAGATTTTTCCAACTTTTAAAATGCCAGAATGGGCCAAATGCCTAATATGTACTTACTCACTAAAACAGACTTCTTTAAGCAAATGGGCTCAGAGACCTTCCAAGGAATTAGGATCCACTCTAGAGTTCTTTAGACATACCTAGCTGGATCCTCCACCCCCAACTAAGAGTCACTCTGAACCAAGTCAAGCCAGGCAATTAAAATGAACAATCTGTTTTGAACTCAAATTCCAAATATGGTCTGGAAAGAGCTTTTCTAACAGTCACCCCAGGAAATAAAGATAAGCCAGAAAAACAGTTTTATCAGTAGGTCTTTGCTAACAGTGTTTACTGTTACTGAATCAATTCTCATCTCAATTAATTCAGGTACCAGATTCATGAAAAGTGCAGATTCAAAGACATTGTACAAGCCATGTTAAAGAAGAGGAAGAAAAACACATTCTAAGAATATAAAAAATTCACTCTGTGCTTACTATGATTGTTTTCTGGTTCAAGGCTAAAAGTATATTATCTATACTACGCATAACAAATTCTTTTTGTATCTCCCAGGTTAAACTGTTAAAAACTTAAGACCAGAGTATAAATTTCCTAATTAGCATCTATTTGATTAAAGCCCAACATCAATTTCTAGTAACAGCATTAAGAAATTTCAAACTCTCAATCTGAATCAAGTTTTTACACATCTGTGTTTAAATGCTCAAAATATCTATATTACTTTGGAACTAAAAGTGTATATATTATTTTGATAAACATGGAATGACCTTTAATAGCATGTTATGTTTACATTTATACAAAAGGTCACACCATTGTAAGTGTGTTATGGAACAATCTTTGTACACTGTAAATACATATTGCTCCCATTGATTAATAAAGAGCTGACTGGTCTACAGTTGGGTAGGAGAGACTGGCTGGGGTATCCAGATTCGGAGGATGCTGGGAAGAAGAAGGGCTGAGCTTCAGGAATTGCCAGCTGACACAGTGGAAACAGAATGTGTACAAAATGAGATAAGAAGCCATGAGCCACGTGGCAACAAGTAAAGGAATAGAAATGGGCTAATTTAAAATGTAACCTAGTTAGTAACAAGCCTAAGCTATTGGCCAAGCATTTGTAATTAATAATAAGACTCAGTGTAGTTATTTAGGGACCTGGCTGGCAGGACGGAAAACCTAAGCTACAAATGTGATATAACTATGCTATATAACACTAAAATACTCTACAGGAAGGAAAACATACTTTTCTATGTAACTTTCATCCTCTTTGATAATTTTTTTCCAAAATACTGAATAAACCATAATACGTATGCTTTGTCTCCTGAGATTGTTCTCTTTGGACTAGTCTAAATTCCAGTTTGACACTAATCATTATTCTTTAACCCCTAAAGTAAAGAACACATGGAAAACGTGATAGGCTTGTGTCTTCTATTTTAGGGAAATGCTGGCCTCGGGGTTGAAATCTTAACTCATTTTTTTCCATATCCCATCTTGTGGTATAAATATTTATATAAATACTTTTCAAAAAATTCTAAAATTTATAGGCGGAGACTGTTTGTTTCCCAGACACCCAGGCCCAAATAATCATACAGAAACTATATTAATTACAACATTGTTCGGCCAATGACTCAGGAGTATTTCTAGCTAGATCTTATATCTTAAATTAACCCATTTCTATTCATCTGAGAATCACCACAAGGCTGTGGCTTACTGGGTAAGGTTCTCACTGGCATCTTTCTCCTTCAGCCACTGCATGGTTCTCCTTGACTCTGCTTACTCTCTCTCTATATATATATCTCCTTCAGCCTAGCTATATTCTGCTAAGCCATTGGCCAAAACAGCTTTATTCATTAGCCAATAAAAATAACACATACACAGAAGGACATCTCACATCAAATATTAATGTAACATATGGCTCAAGGGAAAATCTACCCCATCATCTACTGCCTTAACAGATGCATTTTATTATCCTTCTGTATTTATTTTCTCTTCTTTTGTTACATGCATAATGTTTTGGATTCTTTGAGTCGTGGTTCTCTAAGTACACTGAACTTGCTGTGTAGCTGAGGATGACCTTGAATTACTGATCTTTCTGCCTTTACCAGCCAAGTGCTGGGAATACAGATGTGTATCACTATGCCAGTTTTAATGCAGTATTAGTGTTGAACTCTGCTTCCTTCAATGAACAATGATACAAGAGTTACAAAACGAAGATATTTAAGACTTATAATGGTATTAACAGGCATAAGTTACTTAACCATTTGCACATAGCTAGACTTTAAAATTTGCTTCTAGGGCCTGGAGATAAAGTTCAGTAACAGAGCACTTGCCTAGCATACCTGTTTACTTCATTCCTGTAAGACAACAGTAAAAATAAAAACATAAAAAACTTTTCAAGGCTCCTCCTAATATTTGTTTCTACAGCAGCATGGAATAATATCTTTGTGGCTTTTATACTTTGATCTATTTCTTTGTGCTATTTTCATGGAAACAAAGTATTACTTCATCTACAACTCTTTATGTGCTGATCAAGAGCTTCCAAAACAGCCTCCATTTCTGGAGAGAAATATGGCAATGTCACTTACTTTTTAAAAGGTTATACCCATTGGCCTAGAAATTTTACTTTAAAACTATCTTTGGGGTCAACAAGATGGCTCAGTGAGTAAAGACACTTGCTGCCAAGCCTAATAACCTAAGTTCAATTCTTGGAACCCACATGATGGAAGGTGAGAATTGGCTTCCACTAAACAGAAACATAAACAAGTTCCAAAATAAATTTTAACATGTTGCCTTAATTTGTTAATTTCCAAACAATTCTCTCACAAATTATAGAATATAAACAGCAAGTATCAAACTAAGGGATTGTAATACAAGTAAAGTATACTTAACATCCTTTGAAAGGCATCAAAGGTGAATGCAAGATGACTGTCAATATACCACTAAATACTGCCATCTAGTAACTTCCCATGAAGGAGCAACACAACTGCTTTCATTCTCATTTGGGGGCAGGAACTCATCTGCTCAGCTCCATCAAGACACATAGCTAACAGCTCCCCTGCTATACCTCCCATGAAGGCTGCAGCAGAGATGGCATGAGTTAATTCAGAAAGCTACTACTGACGTATTATCCTTAAGAGGATTAAGAAATAAATCGTTCAAATTGTTTTCTAGAAGGCTCCATTCACTCAAAGAACCCATTCTGAGTAAGGCTATAATAGGAAAAGTGTGGCCCTTTGTGAAAACATCCATAGGAAAGCTTTCTCTTGTAAACAAATTGCTTCATCACCAAAGCTCAAATGTTTTCTGTGTATTCCTTTTTCTTAACACTGATCATACGTTACAGTTACAGGAAATGGGTTATTTTATTGATGAAAAATGTAAAATACGGTGAACAGCCATTTAAGATAGGACCAGAACAGAATTAAGATATTTTGGGGAGGGGGGATTCTTAACTCATTAGAGCAAAAGGAAAGGAATGCTTATCAGTTGATGATTAAATTGTAAAGTTAATTGTCTGGGATAATCACTTAGGACTGGAGGTCTCAAGTGTACTTATATACTAGAAGCTTCAATGATCCTTATCATTTCATGTTTCTGAACTATATAAATTACAATTACACTGTTCATCTGGTCTTCCTTTTATATAGTATACAACTTTGATTTTGCTCCTATCATCATTGAAGGTACTCACATTCAGCAGCAGCATCAATATTAGTTATAGCCATTAGGTTTCATTTCTTGATTTATTTTTTTTTGGTTTTTTTCGAGACAGGGTTTCTCTGTAGCTTTGGAGCCTGTCCTGGAACTCCCTTGGTAGACCAGGCTGGCCTCGAACTCACAGAGATCCGCCTGCCTCTGCCTCCCGAGTGCTGGGATTACAGGCGTGCGCCACCACCGCCCGGCTCATTTCTTGATTTAATTATAAGAAATTCTGGCTATGTCTAACAGTGCTCTGGGACAGTGGTCTGTACCCTGTCACTTGTATTTTAAATAAATTCTGATTGGCCAGTAGCCAGGCACGAAGTATAGGCAGGGCAACAAGAATTCTGGGAAGAGGGAAGTTTCAGTATGCAGTCATCATCCAGACAGAGAAGAAGCCAAACACAGAGTGAGCAAGATGTGACTGCCTTGTTAAAAAAGGTACCAAACCACGTGGCTAACACAGACAAGAATTATGAGCTAATATAAGTTATAAGAATTAATAAGAAGCCTGAGCTACTAGGCCAACCAGTTTATGATTAATGTAGACCTCTGTGTGTTTATTTGGGACTAAACAACTGTGGGACCAGGGAAGGAAGCAACACACATAGAGCATTCACAAAAAGGGATTTGCAACTTTAAATACTGCTATCCAGCTCACTGAAGGGCTTAGTGTTATATATGTGAAATGGTAGTTTCTCACTGCACAGTAAGGCAGTCAGCTTGTGCAAAACAGAGTCCATGACTTATGACTCTTTTAGAGCTAACAAAATAGAAGTTAAGGAAAGAAATTAAAGTAACGAGAAACTGTGAAGGGCTTTTTCATCTTGCTCATGGCAAGTTTTAGTGTAAGGTGAGAGCAGCTGCCCACATGACTGTGTATGCCCTTAGTTAAGAGTGAGTTCGTCAGGGGTGCAGAATACCTTCCACCTACAAATACCTTGTAACAGCACATACAGCAATTTCTATAATTAGATAAAAGGAATTACTCATTCAACAATTATTATCAAGAAAAGTCAGGCGGTGGTGATGCACACTTTTAATTTTAGCACCTGGGAGGCAGAGGCAGGGGATCTTAGTGAGTTCAAGACCAGTCTGATCGACAAAACAAGTTCCAGGACAGCCAGGGCTGCTACACAGAGAAACCTTGTCTCCAAAAATATATAATAATTTACTGGGGAGGCTCTGAAGGAAGAGATATTCTCATATCATGGTGGTTGAAGTATAAAATGATACAATACTTTGACTGGCAATTTACCAATATTAAATAAAACTAAAATCACATTAATCCTTTAAAGCGACCACAAATCTCAGTCACTTCTAAGAATTTATTCTACCATATACCTATATCTGCAAAATGAAGAAAGTTGTAGGTTAAACACTATAACTTCCTTTGGGAAAGTAAAGGACTAAAAGTTCTTCAATAGCCAGTAGTTAGAGAAAAGAATTACAGTGCAGATCACAAAGAATACCGCAAAGCTGCAAAGAACAAATTCTTTTGATATGAAAATAAAGCTAGAATACACCTATGTATAAGCTACTTTCAAAATAAAAAATGGGTGGCCGGGGATCAGGCATGTGCAAGACTATATTCCCAAAACTGCCAAAAATTAAAAATCAAAACAGAAAAGAGGTATAAAAAATCCCTATGATTGGATTTAAAGAAATAGTAAATCATAAAAGAAACTTTTTATTGAACAGTTCTAGGAAGCTGCTAGGAAAACAAGGATTAGAAAGTAAGAACAGAACTTCCCTTTTTTTCTTCCCTTTCTATTTTTTTCTTTAGTTTTTCAAGAGAGTTTTCTGTGTGGCCACTGCTGTTCTAGAACTAGTTCTGTAAAGCAGGCTGGCCTTGAACTCACAGAGATCTTCCTGCCTCTGCCTCCTAAGTGCTGGGATTAAAGGCGTGCATCACCACTGCCTGGCAAAGAACAGAATTTCTATACAAACCTTCTCATGTCGTTTTTCAAATTCAAAACTTAAGCCTAAGCAAAAAAGTATTTGTGTTTTAATGTTAAACAGATAATAAAATTCAGACATTAAAATGACTATTTGTAAATACATTACAAGCAGAAAAGAGAAGGAACGTCCCTAAAATTTTTATAGGAATTATTTCTATGATGGGAATATGTCAATTTTTCTTTCATTTTTTTCCATGCATTTTTCCAAATTATCCATAAAACACATGTTCCTGTCAGAGCAAGGTAAAAGGACTCATTGTTCCAAATATTTCTACTTATAATGTACTTTATTCAACAACTGAATTTCAGAAGCTAGTACCCTTCCATGTATTATTCAGAGTATCCAAAGAAAACCAGCACTCACGAGGACAGCACTATGGCAACGGCATCATTGAGGACACTTTCACCGAAGAGAAGAGCATAGAGTTCAACATCCACTTGGAGCTCATGGAAGATGGCAAGGACAGTCACTAGTACACAGAAAGAATCAGAATACTTAGACATCACAAGCCCAGCATCTGTCCCTTAATAGCTGTTAGATATTACTTTGAAATGCATGTTTTCCCTTCTAACGCTCTCTTACTGAATTACAGATTTAGTAATTTTCTGACAATATTTGTTCTTAATTGACTTACATGAAACACTACCATTCTCAAAAACAACTGAAAATAATCTTGAAGGCCTGAGTTGCCTTATAGTCCTCATGCAAATTTGAAATCTGGTTTTGTACACTTATTTTCTATAAAGAATATATTCAGAATTTCTTTTTTTTAAATATTTATTTATTTGTCAGTATACAATATTCTGCAAGCCAGAAGAGGGCACCAGACCTCATTACAGATGGTTGTGAGCCACCATGTGGTTGCTGGGAATTGAACTCAGAATCTTTGGAAGAGCAGGTAATGCTCTTAACCACTGAGCTACCTCTCCAGCCCTATTCAGAATTTCTTACAAATTAGCAATTAATCTTTAATAAAGAAGAAAATATGAAAAGTATCTCTTTCTGTAAAAACACCCCTTCTCCCTTGGAGCTTTACAACTTGCTTTTATTTAACCTGAAAATTGAAACCATACCAAGTTTAGTAAAGACCTAAGGAAATGAAAATGCAAATTCAGTTTTTTGGTTGGCACAAGATTTATGACCAGAATAACAACTGCCATATTTAACTGATGAAGAAGCCAACGTATCAGGATATTACAGGGTAAGGACAGAAAGCATAATACTCGTGCCTTTGGGGAAAGCAATTATATTGGAATTTTTAGAAATCAGATAAGATTGATATGATACATTGAAGCTTTCATTCCTGGGTCACATATTGCTCACCCATTAAATGAATCCAAGCAGATATGAAAAATTAATAAAGCCAGAAACAAGAGAGCATTTTCAAATAGGAAACATAAAAACAGAAAGTTTGTGTTTTAAAAGATATAATTTTTATTACAAAACACAGGAGTAGACATATCAAAGTGCAGATAAGTCACACATCTACATATACATGCATGAATTTCCGAAAAGCAAAGAAAAACTGGGGGCCAGAGAAGTGACTCAGGGGTTAAGAGCAGACTCTTCTTCCAGGAAACAAGCTCTGTTCCAAGCATCCACATGGAGGCTTAAAACACTCTCTAACACCAGTTCCAGGGGGCCTGACAACGCCTTCTGGCCTCCTCGAACACCAGGCATGCATATGGTGCACAGACATTCATGCATGTAGAACACCCATACATGCAAAATAAAGAAAAAATTAAACCCTTCAAAGAAACAATTATTTGAGGGAGATTTTATTTTATTGTTTTAAGTGTGTGAGTATCTCGTTTACATATACATCCGTGTACCATGTGCATTGCTAGTACAAACAGAGGCCAGAAGAGGGCACTGAATCCTCTGGAACAGGATAATTGGTGCTGGGACTTGAGCCTGGGTCCTCTAGTAGAGCAACTAATGCTCTTAATTGCTGAGTCATCTCTCCATCCCCAAGAATAGGATTTTATAAAGCAAACCAAAAGAAAAAAAAAGGAGAGTGGAAAAATACTGTCGAATTTTGAATAGAGAACCTATGGCTCAAACTTCTAAAAAGATAATGCAAAATAATAGAACTAGAGAAATTACATAACCTAGAAAAGAAATTTGTCAAACTTTATCTAAACAAAAGATTATTACTTGAGATAGTCAGGAAATACTTCAACTGAAACAAAACCAGAAGGTTGAAGTACTGTTGCCTTAGAAAGGTCAAGGCACCTGCTTCTATCTGAGGCCACTGGCTTCCTGAAAAATATGAGAGGCCAGGCTCGGTGCAGTCTATAAAGAAACAATATGATATCAGTTTTTAAAAACATTAAGCTACAACTAGGCGTGATGGCTCCTCCCCATAATTTCAGTACTCAGGGGACTGGGGCAGAAGGATTACCATTAGTTGGAGGCTAACTTGGGCTATGAGTATCAGCTCACCTTGAATTACAAACAAAAGAAATCAAAACAAGGGCTGGAGAGATGGCTCAGTGGTTAAGAGCTTCCAAAGGTCCTGAGTTCAATTCCCAGCAACCACATGGTGGCTCACAACCATCTGTAAAGAGGTCTGGCGCCCTCTTCTGGCCTTCAGGCATATACACAGACAGAATATTGTATACATAATAAATAAATAACTATAAAAAAAGACATCAAAACAAAATATTAAACTAAGGCAACACCAAGTTCAAGGAATGCCTGGGCTAGAGAGTAAATTAAAGGCCAGCCTTGGGGACTTAGTAAGGCTCTGTATCAAAAGTCAAAAATATGAGGGCTGGGGCCATGGCTTAGTTAGTAAAGTACTTGCCATGCAAGCATGAAGACCTGAGTTTAAATCCTCAGTACCCACATGGAAAGGCGCATAACAAGTACACCTGTTATCCCAGTGCTGGGGAGGGAGACACAGGAAGACCCTGGAGCTCACTGTCCACCCAGTCTAGACATTGGTCGGCTCCAGGTTCACTGAGAGATCCTGTCTCCAAAATCTAAGGTGGAAAGAGATAGAGGAAGACACCCACACACATGCACATACGTATACATATATTCACAGGAACACATGCACCACACATAAATCCAATACAAAATTAATTAATTAATTAGCACCAAAGGGATTGGGGATATAGCTCAGCCACGGACTGCTTGCCTAGTATACATGAGATCCTACATTCTTCTATCTATCCCCAATACTACAAAAAAATAAAAATATTAAACCATACAAATGTCTGTCTGAAATGACCCTCTGGGAACTCTTTTTGTTTATTCATTTGGCTTTTTAAATATTCATTTTGAATCAGTCTCACTAGATAGCCCAGGCTGAAGACAAGTTCTTGAACTTCCTGCCTCCACTTTCAAGTGTGGAGATTATGAGCATGTACCACTCTACCTAGCAAGCTCTAAGCAATCTTTTCGAATTATCTCTAGAATATGGAACACATGTTCCCCCTTTCTATCATTCCCTGTGTTATTAGAGTTAAGGAAGGAATTCAAAGATAACCTTAGGACACGCGTTTCCAATTGTGCTCTGTGACAATTAAAGAAGATGATTAACTCACAAGGGCAAAAGTTGAAACAGAACAAACCTCTACCAAATCCTGACTAATAGTAAAAGAAAACTTTGACCCCAGCTTTTAAATCTTCAGTCTAAGGGATAGAGACATAGGTCAGTGACAAAGCACTTGCCGACCACGAACAAAGCTCCCAACACCAAGCAAAGAAGAGCAAAAAACCTTTAGTCTGCCCCTATGCTGGTCTTTCTTCCAATTTACTTTCATTACTGCCTGTTAATTGTACAAACTAATGGGTTTCACTATGATGTTTTCATATACATATATGTATATATGTATATATATGTGTGTATGTGTATTTGTGTATATATGTATATATGTATATATATATATATATATATATAAAATGTACATTGATCAGACTCCTCCCACTACCATTACTTGTCCTTCTAATAAGCTTGTTCCCTCTCTTTCCAAATAACTCCCCTTCTACTTCCATGGTTTTTCTTTTTCTTTATTATTTTCTTGTTTTTACATCCTAACTAAAGCTTCCTCTCCCCTCCTCCGTGGCCCAACACCCCCCCCCATGGTTTTTCTTTTTAAATTTTGCTTTACAAGCAAGAGAAAATATGTGAAATTTGTCTTTTTCAGTCTGGCTTATTTCACTTAACATGATTTCCCATTCCACCCATTTTTCTGAAAATGACATAACTGTATTTTTTATGCAAAATAAAACTCCATGGTGTATATGTATGCATCTATGTGTACATGTCACACGTTCTTTATCATTTATTTGTAGATGGATACCCAGGCTGATTCTACAGCATGCTACTATGAATAGTACCACAATAAACATGGCTGTGCAGGTATCTCTGCAGTATGCTGATTTACAATCCTTAGACCTAAAGGGGAATATATCTGGATCATAAAGTAGTTCTAGCTTTAGGTTGTTTGTTTTGTAGGAACTCCCAAACTGATTTCCATAGTGGTTGAACTAATTTATATTCCTTATAATTAGTTATAATTTATAACTAATAAACTAGTTTATTTATGAAACTAATTTTAATAAATTAGTTTATTTTTAACTAATAAAATTAGTTAAACTAAGTATTTAGGGTTTCCTTTTCTTAAGGCTCTTACTCTGTACCTCAAACCATCCTCACACTCATAGCAATGCACCTGCTTTACCTTCGCAAATGCTAGAATTACGTCACCACATCCAGCAAGAGTTCTTCCACCCCATCCCACAGCTTCACCAACATATGTTTTTATTTGTTTCCTCGATGATAGACATCTTGACTGGGGTGAGAGGGAATCTCTGCAGTTTTGATTTTCATTTTTCCAATGACCAAAAGCATTGAACATTTTTAAAATGTACTTATTGGCCATTTGCACATTTTTTGAGGAATATCTTATCAGTTCATCAAACAGCATAATGATTGGACTACTTATTCCTTTAGTTTTGACCTTACTGAACTCTTTATATATTCTGGATGTTAACCCCAACCATTTCATTCTAAATTTTCTATAGATTCTTCATTTGAATATAGCTGTTAGTTTACCAATACACATTTAATTTTTTTAAACTTCATTAGCAATTAAATTTATTAATTAACACAAATTCTTAGAGATTTCACAATGAAATCACAAAGAAGCAAGCTTTGTCAATAACAATTTTATAGCCATAAGGCCAATTTTATAAAAAAGCATTTTTTAATATTGAAGACTACTCCTATCAGCATAGCTGCCTTATAGTAGCCATTTTAAAGCTGCTTTCTTAGTTAGGCATGGAGTTTCTGCCTGCAATCACAGCATGTACAATGCCAATGTAGGAGACTGTCAGGAATTTGAGGCCAGCCTAGGCTACGGTAAGGCCCTGTACCAAAAGAACAAAAAAATAGTAGAGTGCATGCCAAGGATGCACATAGCCCTGTGTTTGATCCTTGGTGCTGCACAAAGCAGGCGTGGTGGCACACTCCAATCAACCCAGTGTTAAGGGAAGACAAGTTCAAGGTCAGAAGCTCAAGCTTATCTAAATTATCCTTGGCAACCTAGTGAGTTACTGGCCAGCTGGTCAGTCTGGGCTACCAGACCCTGTCTCAATAAACAAACAAATAAAAGTCCAAATTCTTTTCTACTGTAAAATGCAGACAGTTGGATATAAACAGAAGATTTTCAGAGAAATGGTTGCCTAGAAATGCAAAGGAAATATATAATCAATTTTAAAAATTATAACCTAGCTTTTCTTTTGTTATATTCAATCACTAGGATATGAAGACCAATTTAAATTTCTGAAGAAAATATTTAATAGCTCTAATAAGAACAGCATCAATTTGTGAACCAGTTATAGCAAATGTAATAAAAAAGTAAAACAACCAAATATGTGCTTAAACCAAAAGGAATGAAGTTTTTATTCCTCCACAATTGGAAAGCATAGTGCTAATCCTTATTCTATACCCTAAAGCAGCATCCACACTGGCTTTGACTGGAAACAGTGCAAACTGAAGCATTTCAGCTCCATTCCAAAAACATACCTGGGTCTGTAGCTGATACAATGGCACCAAACAGCAAGCAATCTGTAAAGTAAAAATCTCCTGCGAGCTGTCCAGTCACTTTCATCAGGGTTACACAGCCATACATGATGGACCTGACAATAAACACAGTCCTATATTATAAAAACGCCAACTACTAAAGAAGTTAGAATAAAGGAAGGGTAAGAAAAGGAATCTACTATAGTACTCTGTCATTAACCCTGGGTTGAATTAACAAATACCTAAATATGGCTAATACTTTAGGTTTAAGAAAAGTCAAAAAACTTATTACTAATGAGTACCACAAAAGTTCTCAAAACACATTTGAGATTACAATAACACATAAACACAAGTCAAAGGTATTCTTTTAGGAAATCTGAAGCCTAAAAGGCATTTCAAGCTTCAAATCTTACCCAATAACGAAACAAGAAATCGCTGTTCCAAGAAAGGCATATGCTAAGATAGACCCAAGGTTCCGGAAGAAATGTCTCTGACAAAAAAGAAGTTAAGCTTTGTTAGAATATCTACCAAGTATTGAGAAAGAACATTTTTCTATTGTACTTTTCTATGCTAATATTAAAAGAATCGTTTTCTAGAAGAAGTCAGTCAGAGAAAGCATTCTGGAACTGGCATAAATTTCAACATTTCAAAAAGACAAGGAGAAAAGGAAGGAGAATTGGGAAGACATGGTCTGTTTCTGAATTGGCAAGTATTAAGAAGTACATGGGACATTTAAGACCTATCAAAGCATGGGAAAGTTAAGGCTAGTTAAACCAGAGGAAATGCAAAAAGCACTTACTCTTTTCAGACTGTAACCTGCGTAAAATATGATAGGAGGAAGCAGTATGTTGAAAAAGACTTCCGGGTCAAAAGTAACCTGTTAAAACACAGAATTTTTTGAGATTATTTCCTTCAGAATATCTCACTACACTATCAAACTATCGAAAGGAAAAAGATTCAAGGTTAAAATGGTTAACAGCAGAATGCTTCTGAGTGAGCTTCAAAACATTTCATGTAGGAGTTTAAATTTGCAATTCTCTGCTGCTGAACATTTTATTTATTGACCATTTGCACTACTTCTTTTGATAACTATTCACTTCTTTGGCACATTTATTAACTGGATAGATTTTAGAGGATTTTTATGATTCTTTGCTTATCCTAGATTTTAACATCCTAATTCATATGCATTTGGCAAAGATTCTTGTCTCATTTAGCAATCTTTCTTTTCACTCCGTGCGTGTGTGTGTGTGTGTGTGTTTGAGTGTGTGTGTGTGTGTGTGTGTGTGTGTGTGTGTGTGCGCGCATGTACACACATGTACAGGGCAATAGGAGAGGGAGACAAATTAGAGCCAAGTATAATGACACATACATATGAAAATGACATAATAAAGCCCATTATTTTATATGCTAACTTAAAAGTAAATAGGGAATCTAATACTTCCATGTTTTAGGCACATAAATTTTGTGTTACAGTATAGCTATTTTCCTACTTCTCAATAAAATTGAGGGTGATAATGCTAAAATAATGAGTTATACCATTTCTATGGAGACTGTACAAAAATATTACATTAAAATTCTTAGCAGAACACAAATAATACACACCTGTAATCCCTAAATGTTGGGAACGGTCTGAGGCAGGAGAATTGCTATGAGTTCAAAGTCAGCCTGAACTACTTAGTAATAGACCAGCAAAAGCTACATAGCATGTCTCTGTCTCAAAACAAAAAAATTTAAATCTTAAAAAGTGGAAAAAGCATAAACGTATTTTAGCTTTATATAAAAGAGACCTAAATTTCAGAAACAGAATTCAGAGCTATACTTATCATTGACTAAAGGATTACACGGGGGGATCTCTATAAACGCTACTTAGCATAATACTGTAGTTAGTTAAAACTTTTTATACAACTCAAAATTTTCACTCCTCACCGTCGACTCATTTTAAAACCTACTGTTTTAACAATGCAGATGGCCCTTTCTGTTCTGAAGGTTACAGAAGAATTTGATATGAACGCAATGCAGCTATCCACTTAACCATACAAAAATTTTTAAGGACTGGACTTTTTCATAGCTGCTAAGTACTCTGGTTGCAAAGTAAAGTTTGTGGGTTTTTTTTAAAAAAAACCATTACAGATAGGAACTGTGGTGATTTGAAAGAAAATGGCCCCTATAGGCTTATAGGAAGTAACATTAGAGGTGTGGCCCTGCTGGAGTAGGTGTGGCTTTGTTGGAGGAAGTGTGTTACTGGGGTAGGTTTTGAGGTCTCGGGTGCTCAAGGTAGTCCTGGTGTCTCTCCCTTCCCGCAGCCTGCCCATCCTGCTGCAGAACTCTCAGCTCCTTCTCCAGCACCACATCCCCCTGCATACTGCCATGTTTCCCTCATGATGATAATAGACTAAACTTCGGAACTGTAAGCCAGCCCTGAGAAAAATGTTCTCCTTTATGAGCTGCCGAAGTTATGGTGTCTCTTCACAGCAATAGAAACCCTAAGACAGAAACACAATCAAGAGACTATAAAAATCAGGTACTGCTAACTAGAAGACAGGAGGCAAAGGGCGGGTGAAAACAGAGCAGTGTGTGAAGTGGTACTGAGCAGCTTCAGAGAAACTGAGCGGAATACAAGCAAGCATTCCCAGGAATCTTGAGCTAGTGAGACTGCAACCCAACCTCCCATAGGAAGCATGGTACAGTAACTGAAGCTCTTACTGGGGCCCCAGAAGTTGAACTCAATGTATTAGTGTACCCTAAAGCAATAGGGCCATCTGCAAATTGAAGAAATGCTTACATATTCTTCTGAAGTCAGGTCCTGACCACTGTCAGTTATAAAAACATTATATAGAGAGTACAAATAAAGAGAGTTATAGATTTTGGCCTTAATCATAAAAATAAAACATAGACAGGTCCACCCCTAACAGCATGATATTTATTAACAGGTTTTATTACATTTAAAATTTAATTATTATTTTAAATATTAAAAAATTACAGCTAGGCATAGTGGCACAAGCTGAGAGGTAGGTAGTGCAGGCATGTATCTCCAAGCAGACAGGGACAGGAGGACTGACTGCTGCAAGTTCTAGGGCAGCACACAGGTGAAACTGCCTCAAAATAAAAAATTAATAAAATAAAATAAAATGTGTCATCAGTTTTCTTAAGATTCATCTATTTTCTCATTACACACCTTTTCAAAAACCCAAACATCCCCTTCAACTAAAAACTCACCTTCCTGAGCATCTCGTTATCTTGAACATTGTTGAGCTCATGTGAGCTAATCTCTCCTTTCAGCATATACTCATAAAATTTTCCACTGACATTGACCAGCAAGGTAGTTGGACTTGATTGCACTTCACAGCTCAGGGTGACATTATTCACGTCACTTGGAACATGAATGCCGTACCGAAGCACCAGCCCCACCAAAACACCTGGAAATGAAAAAGCCCCATCAGCTCCTCATGCAGACAGAAACTGCTTATTTGTACCCAACACATATCTCTGGATTAAGAACAGAAAATTTCTGATCAGAGTCCATGGAGGATCAGAACTAATTTTTAGACCAAATGCTATTACAGTTTAAAGTACTACTGAATTCACATGTCTAAGAGTCCAATTTTCTCATAATCGAGTAGGCCAGAAGGGAAAATGTGCCTTAGATTAACAGCACAGACCACACTTCTCAGTCACTACATACATAACCAATACAGAAAGGGACTAACTAAGAGAATATCTTCAAATCGTCTGTAACAGATTGTGCTCTCTGGGGTGTCAAGTTGACAGCACACTCATACTGGAAAGGTATACTTTTGGAGCCTGGCAAATTTGGTGCACACCTATAATCCTAGCACTCAAGAGGCTGAGGAAAGACTGGGTTCAAACCTGACTCGGCTACATAGTGAGTTCCTGGACATGAGACCCTATTTCCAAACAAGAAGGACAAAACAAAGTGTTTCTTTAGTGCTACTCCTTGGGTTTAAGTCCAAGACCACAAAAATGTGTTTTTGTAAAACCCTCAACCATCAATTAACAAAGTTAGGCAGTGTTTTCTTTTTTTCCCCTTGCTTTTTTTTTTGAGACAGGGTTTTTCTGTAGCTTTGGAGCCTGTCCTGGAACTAGCTGGCCTCGAATTCACAGAAATCTGCTGCCTCTGCCTCCCAAGTATTGGGATTAAAGGCGTGGGCCACGACCACCCACAAGGTAAACATATATGTTCCCTGTGTTATTTTCAAAGCACACATACATAGGAGATCAAGTAATATATATTTAATAAATGGCAAAGTAAATCTATTATTTATAAATTGATTGAATTCTTCTACTACTGAAATGTCAGAATTAAAGTTTAAAATACCCAGCTCAAAATCAATACATCAAAGAAAAGTCCTGATTCTGGTCCTATGTGATCAGCATTCAGGCTTTACTCCTACACATATTCAGATACACACAATTGTCTGCCTTCTATAAAACTGTGCTGATAAACTGCAATGCTTAATGACAGTTTTACTGAGATAGGATTCTAATGCTATAAGGCTTAGTCTTTTGAACACAATTCAATGGTCTTTAGTATATTCACAAATTGTATATTCAAAGTGTAACTCAATCACCACTACTTCAAGAACATTTTCAATGCCACCAAAATTTTAGGATACTCCCTACTCCCCTATCCCCAAACTCTAGCCTTTGGTTCTTTTTACCTTTTAAAAAATTGAGTACGTATAGATGTGTACACACATACATACGTGCACAAATATGGACATCTGTGTAGTAGAGATTAACATTGGGTGTCTTCCTTAGTCAATCTTCTATTGTTTGAGACAGGGCCTTTCCCTGAGCCTATACCTTACTGATTTTGGCTAGACTAGGTAGCCAGTGAGCTCCAGAGACCTACCTATCTCTGCCCCCCTCCCGCCATAGAGCTGTGCTTGAACACACATGCCACCATGCCTGCTGTTCCTTGGGTGAGGGCCCAAACTCAAGTTCTCATGCTTTTACAGTAAGTAGTTTATGACTAATTTATCTCTAGACCTATAAGCTCCAGCTCTTAGAAGTCAAAAATCTACTTTTCATCTCTATGGATTTGCCTATAGTGGACATTTCATATAAATGAAATCCTATAATGTATGACCTCTTGTGCTAGCTTCTTTCACTTAGTATATAATATTGGACATTCACCTTTGTTGTAGATGCAAACTGCCAACTTACCTTCTCATAGTCTTTTATTGTGACTGGTCACCCATTCATTTAAGATGCAAACTGCCAAATTAGCAAGATACATCCCCAGGGTTCACAGATGAAAATAATGTCCATTTCAAAGAGTTCTCAGTCCAGTTAGCAAAAAAAACCCCAATTTTAACAATTGTAATGCAACACACCCATATACAAGATGCCTTAAATTACAGAAAAGAGATATTTAACCAAGTCTAAGGGAATGGGACATTAGAGGGTTTTCCAGCAATGTCACCTAAGTAACTAATATCATTACCAGGTAGAGGTATAGTAGAATATATATCCACTCAAGGAATAACAGAACATGACTGGTAAGAGTAATTAGTGTGGCTCCAATATGAGCCGACAAGAGGTGAAGTCCGGAAGATCTGCAGGGACTAAATCATAAAAAACAACAGGTGTGCTGAAAAGGGGGAGGTGGACTTTAATGCCCTGAAGTAAAAAGAAATCACTGAAGAGCCCTAAGTGTGAGCTTGACATTAGCGTTCTATTTTAAAAGCTTGGTCTAGACTCGAGAGGGTCTAAATGGCTGTCTAGGTGAACACTGCAATCATTAGGCAATAAGAGCTTTGGACCTCATTTAAGAGAGTAATGCCAGAAGTGGGGGTCGTTGGAAGATAGTCTGTTTTCGAGAGCTTTGGTGGCCAAGTAGAATAGGCTAGGGAGAATGAGGTGAAAGACTAGAGGAGCTTTAATGGACTTGACAATGAGGTGGTTATGCTGGCCTGAGCATCCAGATGGAAAATAAAGCTATTTAATGAAGTGAGAACACACGGAGAGAATGGATTTGTAGGGGTGAAAGTCCAAGTTCGTTTTTAAAATACTTTTATTTGTATGTGCACATCTGTCTGTCACATACGCACAGGTGCCCACAGCGGACCAGAGGAAGGCATCGAGTGGCCTGGAGCCTTAATGTCAGCAGTTGGGAGAAGCCTGACATGGGTGTTGGGAGCTAAGATCCCTCTGAAGAGGAGCAAGTGCCATTAACTGCTGGGCATCTCTCCCGTCCCCAAGTTTAGTTTCAAACATGTTGAGTTTCATCTGAGGATGTGGAGTCTAGAGCACAAGTAGAGAGCCTCAACTTAGTGATCAGTTAGGAAAGTTTAGGTACATATATGAGATGACCAACTGAGAGCAAAAAGTACGGGAAGAAGACTACAGCTGTCAGTCCTGTGTTTGCTCCGTTAACAACTACCATGGAGGGGCCAACAGGAACCGACAAACTGATAATGAACCTAAGGAGGAAAACCAAAGGAATAGGAAGAAATACATGGTGGCTAAAAATTCAGGAAGAAGCAGAAATTTTCATTTTTTGAGGAAATGATGAAAATTATCAATTGCTACAATAAAATGTTAAATAATTAGGGAGGGAGAAATCTCCTCTGGGTTTAGCAACCAGGAAGGTATAGGTCGCCTTGATAAGAAGCCAGACCAGAGGAGGGAGGAATGAAACAGAATCAGGGGGATATACAGAGAATCGTTCTATCGCTCAACTCTTCTGAGGCTTTCTTCTGGCATCAGATGGGAATTAACAGAGATCCGCAAACAGACCATGTGAGGAGAGTAAGGGACTGTGGAGCACTGGGCACTAAATGGGATGTCTCTATCAAACTTGGCCCTACAGGCTCAGAGACCTATGAAGAAAGATTGTAAGAGGGGAGGTGGCAGATGACTCCAAGCAAATAGCATCTTGTATACACACTAACAGCTACTCATATGAACTGACAGAGACCAGGACAGCAGGCACGAGTCCTGCATGAGCTGAAAGCAGACAAAATCCTAACACTAGGAAGAAGTGGACACATAGTCTCACCCAATCAAGAAGCTATTTGCAACTGATCCCTGCTGGGAAGGGGAAATCAGTTTTCTCCAGTGAGTGTCACTGAGCTGTCACTCACACTGAGGGCAGGCCCCATGCCCAGGAGTAGTTAACCAACCCAAAATAGACTCCCTGTTTCATTTTTTTAGGTGGGGGAGACTTCGTTATTTTTTATCTTACTGGGGTTTTGTGTATTTGCTTTGATTTTTTCTTTGTTCTTCTGAGTGAGTGAGAACACAAAGCTGGGAGAGTAGGGAACGGGGAAATCTCAGAGGAGTTCAGGAAAAAGAAATATGATCAAAATATATTACGTGAAAAAAGTTAAGTAAAAAAAAAGAAACAGGGCTGTAAAAGCAGTAGCTGGTAGGGAAAGGGACAGAGAAAATATCAATCTGAAAAATATTCGCCAATGCTCAGATCTGAAAATGAAGATTCACTTTAAAATCTCCTGCCTCTCCTGGATTGGTGGGGCATATCTTGCAGCAAGAGCAACAGGCAGTGGAAAGCGCTGAGTTTAAAGCCCAGCATATTAATACAAACCAGTGGTACAAAAACAACTGGGCGTGGTGGAGCGCACTGTAAGGCACGATCTTGAGTTTAGACAAACCTCTATATGATGAAAGAAAGGAAGCTGGGAAAGGGACTGAGCCACAGGGCAGGGGAGAGTGAAGGAGAAGGGCCAGAGAAAGGGTCATGAGAGAGGAGGATGAATGTCATGGCTGGTTAGCAGCCATCCTTGATAGCCATAACCAGGAGGGAAGAAAGGCTGCATCCATGTAGTTCCTCTGTGTAGGTGACACAGAGACAACCGTTCTCTCCTGAGGAGCTCAGTAAAAGTTATCCCTTTGCATTTACATGTTAAAAGATCACCAGTTAGCTACTGTAAATATTACCAACAGAAGCATAAATTCTTTCCAATGCAAGAAAGAGTGTCCACTGGCTTCTCTGCATGCCTGAACCCACACTGAAATAGCAGGTGCCCGGATTAAGCACTTGGGCAGATTTAAAACACACACCTTGGACAATAAAACAACAGCATAAAGAACAATTACTTATGCTGGAAACAAGACAGGCATTTCATTATAGCAGATGGAAAACTGGAATTTCTCTGGAAAAAGTTGACAGATCAACTAAATTCGAGTTCTGTAAAAGGTCAAATCCTAATCATGGAATTAAAGCAATTCCCAGTAAAGAGGACAGTCACAAAAGAGTGCTTTGTCTAGAAGATAAGGCAGAAACGGTTAGCATCCTACACATATGGAGGGGTAGAATACATCGCTAGTATAAAATTTAAATTAATAACAGGTGACAAGAGCAGTTTTCACAAACAGAAGCCTAGCCTGCCTGTGCATTCACGATCTACTTGTGCTGAAAATGCTCCTAAGGATGAGGAACTCGGCAGCACCTGACCCACTGTCGGCTTCTCTAGATAATGCAACACGGCTTCCTCAGCAACCCCAGCCCTGTCTCCCTGCCTACTGCACCTGAAAACCCTGCTGTTCAAAAGTATGGGCGTAATATCACTGAAGAACGAAGTGTAGTCAGAGCTGACAACACTGTCCACATCTTCAGAAGTGTTTGGGGACAGTAAGATGACTCAGCTGCTAAGAGTTTGCCACAGAAGCCTAATGACCTGAGTTCAAGCACTGGAAAACTGACTCCACAAAGTTAGCCTCTTACCTCCAACATGCACTGTGCCGTATGCGTGCCTGCACTCACCAACACACAATGCAAACATGCACACTCACCAATAATAATACTAATACTACTACTACTACTACTACTAATAATAATAATAATGATAAACTCCTGTAGTCCCAGCACTCAAGAGACAAAGGAAGAATTACAGCAAGTTTGAGATTAGTCGGGGCTAATCAGTGAGACCTTGTCTCAAAATAAAGAGTAAATGAGGATTTTGAAGGTGTAGTTCAATGACAGGATGCTTATTCTCGCATGAGTCGGGTCCTGGGTTCAATGCCCAGGGCCTCCTAGTGAAAGTGAGTATGCGTTCATAAAATCATCAATAACTTGTTTCAAAACTGCTGCTAGAGAAGGCTGGAGAGGTGGCTGCGTGGTTTAAGAGCGCTGCTTCTCAGGCAGAGAGCCCAGGATTGATTCCTAGCAGCCACATGGAGGCTCACAACCATGCGAACTCCAGCTCCAGGGGATCTGATACGATCTTTAGCCTCTGAGGGCAATGCATGCATGTGCTACACAGACACATATGCAGACAAAACACTCATATAATAAAAAATAAAATCTTTTAAGAGAACATTGTTAATTCTGTGACAATGACTGCATGCATTTCAAGACAGCAAAGAAAGTCAAAACTTTTACTGACATTCATTGTGATTTACTGGCTTAAAAAGGGAGGGGGCTGTTAAACCAGACAGACTCTTTTAATCCTGACTCAACAAATGCTATCAAGCAGATCATTTACCCTCTCTGAGGCCTAATTTCGTCTACTGTAAAATGAGAAAGATAATAGTACCCATATGACAGAGTTGCTATGAGGTTTAAATGAGATGCTACTTAAACGTGAATAATACAGTCTCACACACTGTAATGTGCAATAAACACTAGCTATTTAGTCACTAGATTGTACTACTTTGAGGGCAGGGAATGTGGCACCTACCTACCTTTTTCATCATATGCCACCCATCACAGACATTGAAGAAAGGTTTACCGATAGAGCAATAGTTAATCGTATGACTTAACCAAACAAGATTCCCTAAGGCAAAACAAATATTTTACTGTCATTTGCTTCTTATTTGTAAGCACACGCAGTGAGTGATCACTTTTCAGACTTAATTAACTAGCTCAACAATGTCTACTAACAGTGACTCACTCTAGAGCTTCCTAAGAAAACTAGCCCAGTGAATAAAACACGTGGGAGCATCGATGCTGTGTTTGCAGGGGATGGGGAAAAGGCTCAGTTGGAAATGTGCTTGCCGTGTAAGCACGGGAATCTGAGTTGGGATCCCAAGAACCCATGTAAAAACAGGGTTACAGCAGAGTGCTTCCGTAATCCTGGTGCTACCGACATGGAAACGGGAAGATTCATAGGGGTTTGCTGGCCGGTTATTCTAGACAAATCCATCAACTCTGGGTTCGGTGAGAAGCCCTGTCTCAAAAAATAAGGCAGACAGTGACTGAGGAAGCCACTCACTGTTGAGCTCTGTTTTGCATGACGCACCTCCACTGCACACACAGAGGAGCCTGGGTGTTTTGTTGTTTTCTTGTTTTTCTTTGTTTGGTTTTTGAGACAGGACTTCTCCATGTAGCCCTGATTATCCTGGCACTCACTCTGTAGACCAGGCTGGCCTCAAACGCATAGAGATCCACCTGCCTCTGCCTCCTGAGTGCTGGGATTAAAGGTGTGCACCACCGCCTGGATAAGAATCTGTTTTTGAAAGCCGGGCGGTGGTGGTGCACACCTTTAATCCCAGCACTTGGGAGGCAAAGGCAGGTGGATCTCTGTGCGTTCGAGACCAGCCTGGTCTACTACAAGAGCTAGTTCCAGGACAGGCTCCAAAACCACAGTGAAACCCTGTCTCGAAAAAACAAAAAACAAAAAAAAAGAATCTATTTTCGAGACAGGGTTTTGCTGTAGCTATCAAGTCTGTCCTGGAACTAGCTCTTACAGCTCAGGTTGACCTTGAACCTACAGAGGTTTGCCTGCCTCCCCCGCCCCCCCCCACCCAGTGCTGTGATTAAAGGTGTGTACCACCGCCTAGCTAAGAATCCGTTTTCAAGACAGGGTTTCGCTGTAGCTCTGAGTCTGTCCTGGAACTAGCTCTCGTAGATCAGGTTGGCCTTGAACCCACAGAGGTCTGCCTGCTCCTGCCTCCAGAGTGCTGGGATTAAAGACCCACACCACCACCGCCCAGCTACTAGAGCAATTATTAAATATCTATATTACAGTCTAGAAACTGACTACATAATTGACTTAAATCTACTTTCCGTTTGGCTGTTTTAAGATAGGGTCTCCCTCTGCAGCCCAGAAGGGCTCCAACTTGCTATACTCTTGCCTGTTTCCTGAGTTTAGTGATCACCACACCCAGCTGTGGTTTAAGCTTTTTACCCTTGCTTCTTACAAAGATAAAAGAGGTAGGCATGGTGATATAAGCCTGTCATCTTGACACTAGGGAGGCAGAAGCGAGACTGCCATGGGTTTAAGACCAGCCTAGGCTACATAGCAAGAACCACCTCTATCAGTCAATTAAAAACACAAACAACATTTTTCTGAGTAGTTACATAGTGAAACTGATATTACAACTAGATCGCCATCCAGCTGAAGCTTAGATGTACAGAAATTCTCTTTTCACCTAGAAATGGAACTACAGATACACAGTAACACAACAGCTATGATGGTGCAAGAGCTATAGAAGAGGTAAATGCAGCTTCAGAACTCGGTCTGTTTTCCCATGGCCCAAGAGCCGAGAAGATGATTTTTTTCATTTATTTTTAAAAACCTAAAGATTTAAATGTTAAAATATAATTATTTATACTTTATGTGTATGCACGCTTTGCCTACATGTATGTTGCTGTAGTATGTGTATGCACTACCCACAGTCCGGAAATATGTATCGAATCCCCTAGAACTGGTGTTACAGATGGCTGCGAGCCACCTTGTGGGGGCTGGGAATCAAACCAGGGTCCTCTGCAAGAGCAGCCAGTACTCTCTTGCCCAGTGATCCTTCTTTCTCTGGCCCCCTCCCCCTTTTTTGCATTTTTTAATTTTGCAAAGAGAAAAAAAAACAGAAATTAAAATGTAATATGAATGCCCTTAAAATCAATGATCTTTATTATCTAGCCCTTTTAAAAATGCCAATCCCTGGTCTTAAGTCTGGATTTACTGGAAGGGGATGGGGGCTGCATGGAAAAATACCTTTTAGTGCCAAACCTTCATATACCTATCTTCAAATCTTAGAAACAACCCTCTATAACCCTCTATAATTCAAGACTCTACCCAATGAAGATAATCTTCACACATTACTGCACAGACAGGACTGTTTGTCTGCCCTCATCTCTTCAGCCATACCCTCCTAGGCAGATATGAGACCATCAGCAATATCTTCTTTCCCCCCCTCGCAAGGTTAGAGCATTGCTCAAAATGCTTCTAAGCCCATGGCTTGATTTTCCTTTCTTGCCCCCCTCTGTGTGTGTGTGTGTGTACATGTGTGTGTGTGTGTGCACGCGCGCACGTGTGTGTATCATGTGCCCCACCACGCACAGAAAAATAACCTCAAAAGAACGCACACTGAGACTCAAGAATCAAAATCATTTACACAGCCATTGGTCAATAACCTCATGCTAACGGCAAGTCACCCCTATACATAACCGTGAAGATTCTTAATTACTATTTGGCTGAACTGTTCTCATCATATCGTATGTAACATGCTGCTTGAAGAACCTTAACTCTCACTCCTCCTCAGTTTCATAAGCCTGACTCCTAATGATCAACCCTAGGTCTCCCCATCAGGTATCACAGGTATAATATAATAAATAGGACGACATTTAAAATGTCCTGAGCCTTCTGTAGCGTACTTCAGGTTTTGATTTTGCGTGGGTTCCACTGGAGTAAGGTTATCGTCTGCATCTGGAAAGGAGGCATAGCAAAAGCTGGGCAATGAGTAAAGGTCGCCTCTGGTTCCAAATGAATGCCAGATGCTGCCAGTACAGCTACTACTGCAGCTTCAATGAACCTTAAACAAACTGACACCCTAGAGACAGACTACAAGGATGTCTTCCCCTCCCCCCCGCCCCAAGCCCCATCCTAGCCACCGCACCCGACTCCCTTTCCCATCTTCAACACCCACCTTTACTGGTGCCCAGCTTGGTAGGCAGAGGGGTGCAGAGGAAAAAGGGGGTGGGGTCGGAGGCAAAAACAGCAAGGAGAGCAGAGAAAATGGGGAAGCGAGGCTGAGAAGGAGGTAAGAAAAACGGGGGGCGTAGCAGAAATAAAGGGGGGGGGATGAGCCAGAGAAACCCAGGACGGTTTAAGACGAGGCGGAAAATGAAATGAGAAGGGGAGCATAATGTAGGCCGAGCAGGACTAGGACAGGAGGAGAAGCAGTCGGCAGGCAGAGAAAGGGATAGTACCAGTAAGGGGACAGGGGTCCAAGACACTTACCGTAAATCATAGCAAGGCCAGTTTCATGCAGGAAGCGGGCCCGGCGGTGCTTGAAGAGCCAGATCGTCAGAATGGTGAGGGTGAGTAGCAGGATGAAGATGAGCAGGTTGGCGCTGTCCTGCCGGTGGCTCTCCTCCGCCTGCTTCTCGGACACGATCTCCTCGTCCATGGCTCTTGTCGTTCCCCGGGAGCCGTCCGAAGCCCCGGTCCAGCCAAAGAGGCTCGCTGCGAAGAGCAACCAGAGGGGCCGCATAAGCGGACGCGCCCTGGGCCGGCAGACGCCTCGGCGAACAGGCGCCAGCCGCCAGCTGCGCCGAGGCACAGCCATGTCTTCCCCCCCATCCCCCACCCCGCCCCACTCCTCACCCGCAGCCGCCCGCGGTGGGACCACTCCCCGAGGGCTCACGGGAAAGGGGCGGGGCTGCAGCTGAGCAGGCGGTGCAGGCACCGCCCCGCGCAGCCTCCACTCTTAAAGGGACCGCCACAGCTCCCGCCTGCGCGTCACCATTCCTTTGCTGCTCTGCCCACCTAAGGGTACACCTAGAGCTCGAGATCTGTCCGAATTTAACCCACGTAGAAAACACTACGGAAGAAACATGGACCCAGTGTAATCAGATGCCGACTGTGCGCTCTTTACTTTGATTCTATTCTGACAGCTGGGAAGGGGACAGGAATCCATCTTCATAACCCATCTGGATATCGTCCCCCAGCGTCTCTTAACAGGATAAGAAGTTGTCCCCTTGGGAGTGGCCTCAATCTCCAGCTCTGTAATTTAATGGGAATCCCCTTATTCTGTCATTATTGGGGGGAAAACACAGTAAGAGTTCGTAAAAGAACTCACACAAAGGCATGGATCATATTATTGAGTTTTCTTTAGCAGTCAAAGCTTGATATATGTCATCTCCTGGGTCAGAAAGGAATACAGAGCTTCATCAGCCTTTCAAAAGGATAGTCAACCAAGTTTGTGCTCAGATTTCCCTCCTCCCAGAAGCACCTCCCTCCCTCTGGGGAGAAATCTGGTGGTAGAGGCTATTTCCCTCTCCTGTTGTTCTTTTAGATTGCCATTTAAGGCAAGTGTCACCAGTTCTTTGACTCCCTACCTGTCACCCCCCCCCCACACACACACACACACAACTGCCCCAGAGAAATTTCTGTGTAGTCCCCTGGACTCACAAGGCAAGATTTTCATAGTTCACCTCCATAGCTGAGTTGTGTTTGGGAACCTCTACAAAAAGTCTCCATACTTGCAGGCGCACTCCTTAGGGGGTTTTGAGCTCTAGACTTTCACTTCTACATAAATCTGCTACAAGTCTCAAGCCCTGGCCTATCAGCAAGCATTCAGGCCTCTACCTGTGAAGTATACACTGAGTCTCTCCTGTAAAGGAGCTAATTCTTCCCCTTATGAATATGTCTCCTTCCTCAAAGCTTTCAGAGATCACTAGTATTACTATCAATCTCAGCCTGGCCATTTTGTGTAAAAAGTCCCATCCTGAAAGCTTTTCTCCTCGTCACTAACAAACCCTTTAAGCTCTGAGAGGATAGTGAGACTTCAGAGAGAGAAAACCAACTCTAGAATGGTGGTTCTGGTCGACAGGCCAGGAATTTTCCCAGCAGTAACTGCCCATCCCTATTAGTAGCTGGGGCGGTCTGTCTTCCCAAGACACCTCAGGACTCGTCCTTCCACTGACTCCAGTCCAATCGCACTTCCCTGTTCACACCAGGCTAGGCCTGTTACATGGGCAAGAAACCCAGGCCAGGAGCCGCTGTGCTCGCTGCAGCACTGGCTGGATGTCCCTGAACACCTGAAAGGCCAGACCTCCTTTGAGCAAATCCACTCACCCCAAGGTGATTCTGCCTGTCCACAAAACCACTTTCTGATGAGCGTCTGGATCTTAAGAACGGAGGAGCCACAGGTTTGTTTGCTTGACCACAGTGAACAAACCTCTTCCAGCCCCGGACCACCACCAGTTTCCATGGCCCCAGCAACTCAATACCCTGCCCATCTGTAGACTCTAGAGAGCCCAGCTCCAGGAGAGACTACACAGCGCCAACTCGGCCAACAGTCAAAGCCATGGACTTAGGCTTCCCTCAGAATGTGCCTCTCTCTCTCTCTCTCTCTCTCTCTCTCTCTCTCTCTCTCTCTCTCTCACACACACACACACACACACACACACACACACACACACTGTTCCCACCTCTCATTCCCAGCTCCATTTCTCTTCATTACTGCCACCCGTGCCAGTGCGAGTCCACGTCAGGTCAGCGTGTTCTGTGCAGTACTTTCCCAGCTCCCCCCGCCCCACCTCCCCCTGCAAGGGACAGTTCTCGTGGTCCCCTCCATTTCCTTGCCCTGAAGCAGTTTCAAGTGGAGGTGGTTCACTTCCTCACAACCTTCCTGTCCTACATGACAACATGTGTGTCTTGCTCGAGTGCCTGCACCATCACACCATGTATCATGTAGCCTAAGGGAGCTGCCGCTCTGCCTCCTCCTTACTCTTCAGAGCCCTGACTCCTCCACCCTTCATGGGAAGCTGTCACCTTCTCTTTCCTTGTTTTCGCCACCTAACCACTTCCTGGTCACTCCTACACATCCAGCATACTTGTGAGTCTGGTTTATAGGCTTTTCTGGCTTCCTCTCAGCTCTTCCACCACCCTTGAGGGACTCCAGAAATCAGTCAGACAACTCAGAATTCAGCCTTGCTTGTTTTCACTGAGAAACTCAAAGCATTCTGGGAAGCTCCTACCCTCCAATTGATGAACTATCACATCCATATCTTTCCATCCTTCCTCCCCTTCAGCTTCCTGTAAAAGGTGTTTCCTCCTCCTTTAGAAACCTATTCCCTCATCCAGCTCATCCCTTCACTTCCTTTCTACCAGAAGCCACTCTAAGCCACCCTCCACCCCCACCTCGTCCGGTGACTCCTTTTCTGTCCCCTGCTACTCTGTCAACAGGCCCAGGTATCGTCCTTCAAGCTTCCCCATTAATGATTGCACCACCGTTTCTCGTCTTGCTGGAGAGATAAGCATCTCAAAAGCATTTCTATCCTTTCTGTGATCATATCCCTTAGTGTGGGGTATTAGCAAAGATCAGATGACAGCCTGGGACCCAAAAGACACCTGTCGTCTGCTTTTATGACTGGAAGCTAAGAACAGTTCTGACATTTTTTTTCAGTTCTGACATTTTTAAATGCTAATTTAAAAAAGCCCCAAGTGAGTATTCTGTGATGTGACAGCAGCAGAAATCAAGATTTCCGTGTCTCTCCATGGTGGAGCAGTGGGAAAAGTGTCGCTCTTTGTTTGCCTATGGTTTATGGCTGTTTTTCTGTAACAAGGGCAGAGTTGGGTAACTTTGAAAGAGGCTTGGGGGCCCACAAAGCCTAAGGTATTTGTTATCTGACCCTCTGTTGGAAAAGTTTGCCCTTCTGCCTTCATCCCTGTCAATCATTCCCCCACACTCCGATGAGACAGCACTTTCTGAAGTTCCACTCTGCTTGTGTAGGTCACACCCTTGCTCCAGATCCTTCCAGTGCCCCCACTTTAGTTCTGGCCCCTCAACATGGGGACATCTTTGGAGCACTGTGGCTCCAGGCTGTTTCTTCACTGGTATAGCCTGTGCTTCCCTGATAGATTTTACTCCAGATATTCTGAAACAAAAAATATTCCACCTTGTAGTTCCACGAGTGTTTCGTGTGCATCTCCTATGTGTTTCCATGCGTTCCTCCTGCTTGAATGGGCCTACAGCCCCTTCTTTCCAAAATTAACTTCTACTTGGCTGGAAAAGCTCGGATTAAAGGTCCCAAAAGTCACCAAACTGAGTTAGGGGCTCCTAATCCTAAGGGCTCTGAATCCCCTGGGCAAATCTCTATCCTAGCTCTCCTGATACATTAGCATATTCATTTTCTAAGATCATAAATGTCTCCTGCACCAGCACCTAGCACAAAACTTATCCAAAATAAGCGCCCCGGGGCCAGCAGGGTGACTTGGTGGGTAAAGACATATGCCAATAAGCCTGACTCACATGGTGGGAGGACAAAACTGACTCCTGCAAGTTGTCCCATGGTCTCCACACATGAACCATGGCACACACCCACACACACATGTACACATATGCATACAGAAGAAAACGTGAAATGTATTCAATAACGCATATCATATCAATGCATCGATAGGGCTCTCTTGAATTTCAGCGAGTGCAAAGGAAATCCTCAGGTTTACAGATGGCGTTAAATGTCCATGGGAACACAGACTCAATTCAAGGATAAACTGAAAGAGGACTTTGTAATACCAGGTACACGGTAAGGACTCAGTAAATACTTGATAACAGAAAAGCACCGATAAGTTTTGCCGTGCTCGGCACAATCTTTAGTTCCCTGGACGTGCCTGATAAACAGTGGGTTAACTAATTCATGCACTTGGAGAAAGGTGGGGAAGTTTGGTTAGAGTCACGTTACAGAAGATCTACAACGCAACTGAAATGTTTAAATCGTCCATTTCCGCAATCAAAAGTCTCCCCGGTTTAGGTTTGGCAGAAGAAAAGGAAATAAATTACATGCAACGAGATGAGCACTGGGAGGTCAGCTAAGAGTTTAGGAAAGTAGTTGCCCATGGTGACACAAGCCTGCCATGCCAGGGCTCAGAAGGCTGAGGAGGGAGCAAGAAACTTTTGAGGCCTGCCTGTGTCACACAGGGAGCTTCTATGCCCTCTTCAAGTCAGTCACTTTTCTGTCATCGAGACAAATGCCGTGAGCAAACACAACTTAATGGAGAGAGCGTTTCTTTTGACTTAGCATTCCAGAGGGATACCAGCCCACCATGCTGGGGAGGCACAGCAGCAAGCAGCAGACATGACAGCAGCAACGGGGACTAGGAGCACATCTTCAAAGAGAGGTCATATTGGAAGGAGGGCGGGACTACATAATCTGACCCCCATGACATACTTTTCCCACCAAGGCCGCACCACCTAAACCACTCCAAACAACACCACCAACTTGGAACCAAATAGTCAAATACCCAAGCCTATGGGGAACACTTCTCACTCAAGAAACCATAGCCTCCTACCAAAAATGAGGAAAAAATAAAACCGAAGTAGTGCCAAGGTGCTACAGGGTCTCAGTGTACTGTATGATGTAGGAATAAAGTGGCAAGCTGATACGGTGTAGATGGCTAAGGAGCAGGTCAGTGCACATGCTCAGCATACGCAAGGCCCTGGGTTCGATCCCTAGCACTGCCAAAAAGAAAAAAAAACACTGAAAAAGGACTTCATGGCTTTGAGTCTGCATAACTGGAAAACACAGACCTGTGTGCAGCAATAATAGGAAGTCATAAGGCTGAACCTGGCTACGCACAGGCTTGATGTAAGAAGCTGGTGGGAACCCAGGCATGGTGACACATAACTATAATCCCAGCACACAGAAGGCTGGGGCAGGAGAATTGTCACAAATCTGAGGCTAACCTGTGTTACATTTATCCCAGGCCAGCCAGGGATAAATGACAATAAGGCCCTGTTCCCCTCCCTCAAAAAAAAGGGAGAGTGGTGGGAAATCCACATGCAGATATTGGAGTAGGCAGTTAGAAACGTAGCTTGATGCTCAGGACCAGCGATAGATTCGGGAGCCCTCTGCTCAGTATGGAAGCTGTGGGAGGTCCTGACTTTTCCCAAGAACAGAGGGAGGGCATCATGAGCTGTCCTGAGGCAATAATAAAGTGAATGCTAGAGAAGTCATAGCTACATTTTGAATCCAGCATAAACATGCAAAAGTTTTCACACAATTTATTTCCTCATGTGACCATCCTAACGTGAAGAAAAAAAGTAAGATTTTTTTCAGTGTCATTAGGGAGGCTCTCTGAAATGCACGCTTGTATTAACCTCATACAAGTAACCTAGGTTACTTTATGCAGATGCATCAGTAAAGTCCTGAGAGATACACCCAATCTAGAAATGGTCACAAGAATTCAAATATCAAAGGGTCAGCACTCAAGAAGCAGAGGCAGGCAGATCTAGGCCGGCCAGAGTCACACAGTCAGACCCTGTCTCAAAAAAAACCGTAATCAAATGGGAGAAGCGACTGATTTAATGGGATCGGGAACCTCTTTAGTCTGGAAAAATAGAAGGATCAATAATAAATAATAATAATGGGAGTTAGGGAAATGGTGCAGTCAGTGGGGAAAATACTTACTGCACACGCAAGAAGATCTTAGTTCGTATACCCAAGGCATACAAAAGGCTAGATGTGATAACACAATCTGTAATCCCAGTATTGCTCCAGCAAGAGGGGAGGGAGGCAGAGACTAGGGAATCTCTGGATGCTCAAGGGCTAACTAGTCTAGGGCACACAGCAGCAAACAAGGAGATCCTGTACCAAACAGGATCTCTACTCAGATTTGGTAGAGAGTGGAGACCAACGCCTGGGGTTGTCCTTTGACCTGCACTCGCCTGTACTCATACCCACGAACACAACACACACACACACACACACACACACACACACACACACACACATTAAAACAATAATGGGGATTAAGAGATTGTTCGGCAGGTAAAGAAAGCACTTGCTGTATAATCATGAGGATCTGAGTTTGAGCCCCAGAACTGACATAAAGATGGAAGGAGAGAACCATCTCCATGAACTTGTGCTCTGATCTCCACATCTGTACCATGGCACACATGGCACACAAGCTCCACCCTCCCCCAATGTCATACATCCAGAGTGATAGTAAAGTAACAATAAATATAAAATTGAGGCCTGGAGACATGGCTTTGTAATTAAGAGTGCGTATTGTTCTTCCAGAGAACCTGAGTTCAGTTCCCAGCCCCCACATTAGGCAGCTCCTCACAACCATCTTGAACTCCAGCTCTGGGGAGACACTGGTCTTCTGACCTCTGTAGGCACCTGTACTTATGTGCACATACCCAGCCACACATCCACACAGGCATAATTTTAAAAATAAATGTTTTTTAACTAATAAAACAATAGTCAACATTCACCGAGTGCTTACAGTGTGTGAGACTACTCACCACTCACAGGCAGCAGCACGCTCAGCTCTGACAATGGCCCTATAAATGAGCATTGTGGCTAGCCTCAAGTTACAGGTGACGGAAATGAAGCGCAGAGATCAGGCACTCCTCCAATTTCCCAGATGTAGAGGAGGAAAATCCAGGGTCTAAACTCAGCCCAGTCCAGGGTACATGCTCTAGAAAACGATTGTAGTCTAAGTAATTCAGCAAACAAATCTCAAAGCCACGAAGTCACGTAAATACAATTTTAAAATTGGATTCTCAAGCTGGGCGTTGGTGGTGTGCACCTTTATTTCCCAGCACTCGGGAGAGGCCCGGATCTCTGTGAGTTCAAGGCCACAGAGTAAGTGTGGTCTACAGAGTAAGTTCCAAGACAGCCAGGGACTACACAGAGAAACCCTGTCTTGAAAAAACAAACAAAACAACAAAAATGGAAAAGGTTGGATTCTCAAAATACCAAGGTGCTACTTAATCTTTTGAGATACATGTTTTGTTGTTTCTCATTTGAATTTCTTACAAGTACACACTATGCCTGTAAAAAGAAAATAAAAGGATGCAACATCAATTTTGAAAATGCTAGTTTCCTACAGAGAGCTTCAATACAGGGACCTGGATTCTAGTTCTGGCCTCTAGGGAGCTGCCTAGGGCCACCAGAAGCTGCCTGTAGAAAGGCGTGAGCCCTGATAAGGGCTACACATCTGCCTGGCTCAAGGATAAAATGTGTTGAAGGGATTCTGCTTCTCCTGATTTTTGCTATTGTTTTAAAAAAATGTGTGAATTCTTCTCTGGCAGATCCTGTACACGTCTTGCATGATGGATGTGTTAGGGAAAACCTATGTGGATGTGTGGCAGAGCTGCCTGTCTGAATGATTCAGTTTCTGCTGTTTTATTGATCTGATTCCTTCCCTGAGAAAGGTCTATGCAATTCCTTGCTTGCTGATAAGTCCGAGAAGTGGGGAGGATAGGAGGAAGGAAAGGAGAAGGGCAGACAGTTAGACAGAGCAGGCAAGCAGGTTAGTGTGCCTAGAAGGCTATAGAATCCTAGAATCTGTTATCCAGAGATATAGTTCTAGATATAAATGGCTTTAAAAAGTTTTCTTAAAATCTTTAATTCAGGCCGGGTGGTGGTAGTGCAGGCCTTTAATCCCAGCACTCGGGAGGCAGAGGCAGGAGGGTGTCTGTGAGTTCGAGGCCAGCCTGATCTACAAGAGCTAGTTCCAGAACAGGCTCCAAAGCTACAGAGAAACCCTATCTCAAAAAACAAAACAAAAAAAAGGGCTGGAGAGATGGCTCAGTGGTTAAGAGCATTGTCTGCTCTTCCAAAGGTCCTGAGTTCAATTCCCGACAATCACATGGTGGCTCACAACCACCTGTAATGAGGTCTGGTACCCTCT
>NC_022026.1:12419253-12420000 GCF_000317375.1 Microtus ochrogaster | reverse complement strand
ATATAATATAATTTTATATATTTTTCTTATAGATATCTGTAATAGGAACACATTTGCAAAAAAAGGTGAATTTTCAAACTAGGTCAGAGTACGGGAGATAAAGGGGAAAATACAGAGATTAAAATGTTCACAAGTAAAATTTGAAGATATTTAAGAACTTGGCTGGCATGAAACAAAGGCCCAATGCTGGGACACGTTGCTCTAGTCAACACACTAACCTGGGGAACAGTTCTCTACAAATGCTTTAGCTGTTATTATCCCCACCTCCAATAATACCTGTATCATTAACTAATCCATGGCACATATAGGGAGTGTTTTGGCAGGGGGGATAATTCAGACACTTCTGTGGTTACTTGGGAATGTGTCTGATGCAGTTTGATTGTATTCTCAGGAAAACAGTGCTGTCACTAGTTGCATCTAGGCAAAAGGTTAAGAAGAGTAGAGAACGTAAGAAAGGGAGTAAGAGCGAGATGGGGAGATATGCAAATGTCTATTAACAGAAAGCAAAACTGTTTTTCTAGAATCAAGTCACTTCCCTGAAGACTAGGAAAATACATTGGTGGCTTATACAAATATCAGACTTCTCAGTGGGTGTATTTCTCCATAACCTCTTTTGTCTTTAAAGAAGTGACCCAGAACTCAAACACTTCTGGAAAACTCTTAACTGTTGATAGTGTTACAATCCAAAACCCCCAGCACTGGGTAGGAGGATAAGGCACAAAATTTTCTTTCTTTTTTTTTTTTTTT
>NC_022026.1:12401148-12418218 GCF_000317375.1 Microtus ochrogaster | reverse complement strand
CAATTTTTATTTATTTATTTATTTTTTTTATTTTTTTTTTTAGTTTTTCGAGGCAGGGTTTCTCTGTAGCTTTGGAGCACTAGCTCCTGTAGACCAGGCTGGCCTAGAACTCACAGAGATCCGCCTATCTCTGCTTCCTGAGTGGTGGGATTAAAGATGTGCGCCACCACTGCCTGGCCTCTGTCTAACTAGGGATTCACTCCACACTCTGATCCTCAGGCAAGCTTTATTTATTATAACACAAATGAAATATCACCACATAAAAAAGAAATATCACATTTCGCCTTTTTTTTCTAAACTAAAAAAGGTTATAACTAAGAACCTATAACTCTCCCTCTCAAACCCTCCAATCATTAAATCATTTAGTGCATCAGATAAATTGTTATTAGGTAACCCGGAAAAGTTTTAATGACCATTATATAAGCTAAAACAAAATTTTGGTTTGTTTTAAAACTGGATTTTATATCTTGCAACATCCCAATAAGAAAGGAAAAAGCATTTTCCTGCCAACTAAATAGTGATTAGTTAATTGCTTGTTCTGTGACGTTTATTGATAGTTCTGCTTTCCTAAGGACATTGTGATTGATGTTGATCTAGCACTGTGCGGAGAAGGCCCAGAGAACAGTAATGATCATGACTTAAAGCTTGAGTAACGGGATCCAAATCAAAAATCCTATAATTAAACGTAAGGAAGTATGTTGACTCTTGGATGTCAGTTTTTCAGATTTGAAGAAACCCAAGTATATTTTTTAAAAACCACAGCGATTTTTAAAAATCCAATTCAAAATACTAGAAGGAGTCTTTGTAAAGATCTTTTCAGTGATCAAGTCACTTTAACATTTATTCATTCTTCATTCAACAAACATGCATTCAATGTCTACTACCTGACAGTCAATGTTCTATGCACAGAGAAAACTGTCTATTTGCAATTCACATTCCAGAGTGGGAAAAGAAGCGGCAAACAACAGCAACATAACAAAGATGGTGAAAAATTGACATAGTTTAGGTGACACAAACTCAGAGTAGATTAAGGAGATCACAAGTGGAGATGTTCAAATTTAAAAGGCATAAATAATAAGGATCACCACTGAACAGGTACTGGGGCGCCAACGGGTTCAGATGACAGTTCTTTAGAGGTCGGTGGGAAATAACGATAATTACATTTACTTTGTGATATGCAGTTCACAAAGCTGTAGCACTTAGCAGGGGCACCGAAGTAACTTACATAGAGTGGAGGGGGTGAGTTACGTTTGGCCAAATCAGCGCCACAGGGTCTACTCACATGCAAATTAATATCCAGCTGCGGGTGGCTGGGAATGCTGACCGGGAGCCAAAGCCTGGTATTTGAGACGCAGTAGTTGACTTGGGATCACTGGAGTATCTATGCTGGTCTGAAGTGCAAACGAATTAATAAGCTTGTCAACAGAGAACAGAGCAAGAAGAGATCAAGGGAAGACCTCGTTTTTGCGTGCCTACATTTTAGGAGAAGAAGACAAAAACAGAGAAAGGAGGTTACATCTGGATCCTGATCAGGCTGTTTTAAACATTCCTTTGTTGTCTTATTTTTTCCTTAATGCATGCTAGCGTTCTTCACGACCAAACAGTTCTGCCACGCTACACTCCTTTTCGCGTGGATCTTTCTTGAAGAAAGGTAAAGTAGAAAAGTTACAAGCTGAATTAATTTTCTGAGCATCTCCGGCAAGCTAAGTGTTCAGGGCTCCACCCACCTCCCACCAAGTTATCACCCTTCGCACTTTATTTACCTCCTGACATTAATGCTCAAATGCTCTCCTCCTCCCAGTAATCTTTCTCAGCACCACTTCTCCGAGGCCAGAAGCATAGGGAAGACTTAGTGAAACAAAAGACTCGTTGAAAACCAAATCACACAAATAGCCAACTCCAAATACCAACCGCTAGGATTCTGAATCCTGCACCCACAGCCTTGGCCACCAGCCCCACCCTCTTCTCCTCTGGGGCCTTTCCGTAAGTCCCGCCCCTTTACCAAGTCCAGCGCCTATTTGCTGGCGCTCTCCTTCCTCTCCCCATTGGTCTCGCTTAGCCCGTTCTTTCACGCCCTCGACTCAGCTCCGCCCCTCCCACCGCAGCAGCACTGCGCAGACTCGGAGGAGGCCCTAGGACCTTTTTCCCTGTCGCTTTCCCCTTCTTCCCAGCATTCCTTTTTCCTCGTTCTCACAGCGCACAGGGTTTTACGCCAGCCGGCACTTCGCGCCTAGGACTTTGGTGACGTCATGTTCCTGCGCCGCGTGGACGCCCGCCGGTGAAAGAAGGAATAGCCTTGCCGCCCTTTGCCTCCTTTTGTTGGGCTGCTGCTCCTTCCGAATCATGGCGCCATCGCTGTGGAAAGGGCTTGTAGGTGTCGGCCTCTTTGCCCTAGCCCACGCTGCCTTTTCAGCTGCTCAGCGTAAGTGCCTGAAGGACGGGGACCTCTTGCTTGTGGGACACCTAGGGCTGTGTGGGGGCGCTTCCCCGAGGAACTGTCGGACCCAGTGCCGGCGGAACAGCCCTTGGGGTGACTACGTAAAGCAGTTTGGGTCCTCGGTGAGGGTTGAGATCGGAGGGCTGTGGTACAGCCACCACAGAAAGGTTAGACGAGCCGGCTGAGACTCGAGAGCGGATTCAGAGCGGTGTCTGTCCCACTGCTCAAGACACGAGATGTCGGATCAGACAAAGTGTGGGATTGAGAACTTTGAATGCTTGTGGCCTCGTGACAGTTAGGTAGCCAGCATCCTGGGCGCTCGGCTGTCCAGGTAGAGTCTGAGAAGTTAAGTGACCGTTTGCCTCCGGGAGGCAGTGTGACACGGGCAAAGAGCAGTGGACCGGTAGCATTAAAGGGCTGCTTGTTAAAATTTTGCTTAACTGTTGAGGCTGTGTGACCTTGGGCAGCAGGTAACGTCTGTCGGGTGAGTTTTAATTTGTTGTCTCAGAGGACTGCTTGAAGTTGCTTCTGCTTTTAGATGCTAGAGGTTCCGCGGCGCCACAAGGCGATTCTTAATAAGCTAGTGAAGAACTAATTACAAGAAAGCATCACAGTAAGATAATGTGGATATGCTAAAGGGGGAGTGTTTATGTATAGGGGACCCGCGGGAAGTGTCTTAGAGCCTTGCTGCTCGTGGTCACTAGGACAGCATCGTGGACATCACCTGGGAGCTTGTTAGTAGACACTCAGGCTCCACCTCAGACGTAGTGAATGAGAATCTTCGTTTTAATAGATCCCTGGGTGATTTCCATGCACGTTGGTTTGTGAAGCAGTGTCCTGGAGGAGATTAGGATACACTGGAGTACTGGGTTATTTTCGAAGTAAGCTTTGGCTCTATTATATATACAGTCGTAGAGCAAGGAAGGCCCTTACTGAAAGTCCAGTGTCCTCATTTCAACAATGAAGAAATGCCTAGCTAGTGTTAAAGTGCCAGGTTAGATTTCATTCAAGCAAGAAAGCTAGCTAGAAGTGGGACATTAGAAGGTTAATTCAAAACTACTTTTGATATTGGATTGATTTTTTTTTTTACTCCTTTTCTTATAAGTTTTGTAAGCTCACATATACTCTGCCTGAAAGCATACCACATTCGCTCAAAACAGTTTGGGTATTTTAAGTCTAGAGTACGTTATCGAGTGAGTAGGAATTGTCCTGCTTAATCTACAATTAAGATTTTGGATTTCATAATTTTCAAGTGAGTACAGTGCATTGTGGATTTGTAACTGCAGCAAGACCTCTGTAACGCCGTCGTGAGCTGGCAAAAGACTGGCATCACCTTTGACACTAGTTGTGTCATGTGAAATCGTGGCATCAGATAGCATCCTATGGTGGTGTCGCATGCTCATCTCTGACATAGTGACTTTTAGTATAGCGGTGCAGCAATCATGAACTAAGTAAATCCTGTTTAACTTGCACATCCCACTTTACTGTGGAGGACACGCAGCCAGATGCGTGGTTCTGTAGTCCTGTGAGTCTAAGAAACACTCTGCCCACTTTCACATTTTATTCTATTTATTTGTTTTGTTTTTCAAGACAGGGTTTCTCTGTAGCTTTGGAGCCTGTCCTGGAACCCCCTCTGTAGACCAGGCTGGCCTTGAACTCACAGAGCTCTGCCTGCATCTACCTCCCAAGTGCTGGGATTAAAGGTGTACACCACCACCACCTGGCTCACTTTCACATCATTTTAATACTCTACAAATGAAATACATGTTGGGGTTGCAAAGGATGTCTTGAGTAAGGTGCAGAAATCATAGGAAATAAAAGAGTTGGTGTTGTGTAGGATTCAGGGTTACCAGTTTCCAAATCCTGATCCTTCAATCCCTTGCTGCCTCCTGCAGTTAAGGCAGCAGCAGAATTAAGTAGTAGCGGGGACAGAAATTGATGTCCTGAAACTCCAGTTACACCACTACACTGAAGAGAAACATTTCTAGTTTTCACTTTGGGTTCACTGTACAATGGCAGGGTCATAGAGCATTGAAGATATTTGTAGTCCTAGTGATTGTTAAATAATTATGACTTCTTTGACCACTTAGTGAAAGGAAGTTTGAGAATGGCTAGGTTTTTCTATACTAATGAATGAAAAATTATGCTTAGTTATTTCAGTTTCACACTTGGCCATCTGTCAATCATTTAAGGTAATAGAGATGGGCCATGGCAAGCATAAGCTAATTCATAAAGGTAAGGCTGCTGACTGCATGGGAAGAAGGTTTTGAGGAATTTGGGATTAGCATTACTTTATGTAGCATATAAGTCGGCCAGTTCTTTGGTATATTGATTTTCTTGCATTTTAAGAAAGGAAAATGGGCTACAATTTCCTTAATGGTATGTTTCTGGTTTATAGATCGTTCTTATATGCGACTAACAGAAAAGGAAGATGAATCACTACCAATAGATGTAAGTTGGTCATTTATAGTCCGTTAAGTTCATATTTAAAATCAGCCACTTTGCTTATAGTAACTTTTATGTTATTTTATTATTCTTTTATCATTTTCAGGCATGATATGACATCTGTTACCTGCTTTTTTTTTTTTTGACTTAGAATCTCACTGTGTAACTCTCGCTGGCTTGGAACTTGCTACATAGACCTAGCTGGTCTCAAACTCACAGAGATCTTCCTGCTTCTGCCTCTGCCTCTGCCTCCTGAATGCTAGGACTAAAGGCCAGTGTTACCTTGCCTCAGCTGCACCTGCTTTGATCACTCCATAAAATCTAAAGATCTTAAAATCTTAAAAAAATTCTGTTAGATCTTTTTATCAGACATAGTGGCTCACAGCCTTAATCACATCATTTGGGAGATTGAGGCATGAGGATTGTTGTGAATTTGAGGTCAACCTGAACTACAGAGTAAGACCCTTTGTCAAAAAACAAAAACTAAAGAAGGAAATGGGGGCCTTTCTAGAAGTTTCTGTATCCACAGTATAAAATGGCCTTTTAAAATTGTCATTTGGCTCAAGTTTTTATAAAAAATCCTTTTTTAATATTTTCTTATGTGTGTGGGCGTTCATGCCATGACACAAGTGTGTAGGTCAAAAGACAATCAGCAGGAGTCAATTCTCTTCTACCATATGGGTCCCAGGGGAAAATTTTCAGGCCATCAGGCTTGGTGGCAAGCATCCTCACCTACTCAACCATTTCACTGGCCCAATATTTCCGTTTGAAAAATAAAGCTAAAAACAAGCAATGCTGACTGTATGTAAAAACTAAAGAAGGTAGCGTTTAGCCTGAGTTAATGCCTGTTCCCTACTTATAATTTATTAGTAGATTTAAACTTATATAAATAGTGAATTCTTTGTAACAATTAAATAATAGGTGTGAAAAATAATAAACTAATCACACAAAATTCAAAGAATAGCAACAGCAGAACTGATCCCATTACCTGGCAATTTCACATTTATTCATAATATTTTAAGGGCTGTCAAGAGTTTAGGCTTTTTCTTATGTATATACAGTGTTGTCTTAGGTGCATGTACTTTGTTTTACCAATTGAAACAGCTTTGGGGGGCTGGTGAGATGTCTCAGTGGGTAAAAGAGCACTTGCTGCCAAACTTGATGATCTGAATTTAATCCCTGGAATCCACATGATAAGAGAGAACCAACTTCTGGAAGTTATCTTTGATTTGAACCCTTACACTGTGGCACCTATGTTTCCACTAAAAATTAAGATTGAAACTACATCCTTTATAAAAACATTATGTATGTAGTTGAAAAATTGTTTTTAAGCCGGTTGTGGTGGTGCACACACACCTTTAATCCAAGCACTTGGGACACAGAGGCAGGCGTATCTCTGAATTCAAGGGCAGCATCATCTACAAAGTGAGTTCCAGGACAGCCAAAAGATTATGCAGAGAAACCCTGTCTCAAAAAAAAATATGTTTTTGAAATTAAAATATATTTGGATTATTTCCTCTTTCCTCCCTCAAACCCTTCCCATGCACTCACCCTTTGCTCTCACTCAAATTCATGGCCTCTATTTCTTTAATTTTTGTTACATGCATAAGTATATATCTATATATTTGTAAATATATAAATACAACTGCTCAGTTTCTATAATGTTACTTGTATGTATATGATTTAAGAGATGACCATAGGGCCTCAACACTAGACAAAGAAGCACAGACAACTAAGGAATGCTGAGAGTAGGAGAGATGTCTCATCAGGGAAGAGCCCCCCAATTCGTTATCCAATACTAAGTATATATGTCGTCTTGTAGTTAGCTAGCTTTGGTTTTTGCTTTTGTTTTGGAGACAGGCTGTGTGGCCTAGGCTAGCACTGAAAGTGAATATAACCAAACCTGGCCTTGAAACTCTTGATTCTGCTGCCTTCATCTCCTGGGTGCTACTCCACCTAATTTATAGTTAGTTTTCCTTGGCCATAATTTTTCTGGGACATATTTTCATGAAAGTTCATTGATTTACCACATTCTTGCTGTGTTATATGAAATACAGTCTCCTTTGGGCTAGGGATGTAACTCAGTACAGTGTTTGCCTGGCATATACAAATCCCTGTGTTTGATCTTTTTTATCCAATAAAGTGGGCATGGTGGCACACACCTATAATCCAAACACTTGGAATGTAGACCTGAGGCTCAGAAGTTCAAGGTTTTCCTCAGCAACATTGAACTGAGACCCTGTCTTAACAACAACAAAACCAATCTCTTTGGTATAATGGTGATTGGAATGTAGAGTAACATTTCAGATGTCATTGGGTTTTAATTTAGACAGTCTTAGCTTGTGGCTTATTATGTCTCTGTTTTTTCGGTTTTTTTTTTTTTTGGTTTTTCGAGACAGAGTTTATGTCTCTGTTTTTAACTAAAGATGTAATATATGTGGCTGTTAACTTACCCTCCTTTCACTTTTTCTTTTTGGTAGATGTATACAAACATGTATTTTTATATCTTTTTAAAGTAACTTTCTTAGGATTCTCAATTAGCAAATTTTAAAATTTTGTGTAATTAAGAAAACAGACCCATAATGCTGTGTTGGTTAATTTCAAACATGAAATTAAGCATTGTTGCTTGTACAACCTGTTTGGAAAGCGGTTTGGTGTTGTGTAATAAATCTGAACGCACACATGCTCTGTACCAGGAGGCATGTAGGAATATTTCTGTTGACCTTGTAAAAATAACAGCAATAATGAAATAAATCATGATGTTTTCTTATGATAAGCACTAAACACGATGAAAGGACTTAGACTACTGCTGTGGGGGTGAATCTCACAAATAACGATGAGAGAAGACAGGTAGACTCAGAAGAACGTATTGGGCTGCATTTAAATGAGATTCAGAATGAGGAAAAGTAAACAATAACATGTTTAGAGGTTCATGAATTGTTCAAAAACAGCAAGGAACTGATTAATACATAATTAAGTATAGTAGTTAACTTTAAGAAAAAAGGAAAGGAAATAATGGGACAGGGACTTGGAAGGTTCTGAGAAGCCGGGTTTGATGGTATGCACCTCTAATTGCTGTATCTGGAAGAGCTGATGCAGAAAGATGGTGAGTTTAATGCCAACTTGGGATATATAATGAGACACTGTTTCAAAAAGAGAAGGGGAAGAATTGAAAGTTTAGTTGTAGGAAGGAGGCTGCATGTTGGTTCCCGGCCACCCAGCTAGCTTAGACCTGAAATAATCACACAGAAACTGTATTAATTAAATCACTGCTTGGCTCATTAGCTCTAGCTTCTTATTGGCTAACTATTACATTAATTTAACCCATTTCTATTAAACTGTATATCACCACATGGCTATGGCTTACTGGGTAAAGTTCCCAGCGTCTGGCTCCAGTGGCTCCAGTGGCTCCAAGGCTTCTCTCTGACTCCACCCTTCTTTTTTCCAGCATACAGCCTAACTTTCCCCACCTAGTTCTGTTTTTCCCTGCCATAGGCTCAAAGCAGTTCTTTATTCATTAACCAATAAAAGCAACACACAGACAGAAGGACCTCCCACACCATTTAGTTGGTTGGCGGGTACGTGATACCTTTTATTGCTCTTTTTTATACTGTGCTCATATGTTTTGTGCCCTCTATGATATTGACCAGTAATGAAATAACAAAAAAGAGTTTTAGTTGTTCTTGGAAGCAGACACTGTTTGGTACTTGAGTTCTAAGTGACTTGGTACCAGTCAGTATTTGGCAACTTTGCTTCTCTGAGCATGTTGCTAAATTCACTTCCTAAGACATCAGAAGTGTTATTGTATTTAAGAAATTTTATTGTGTCTGAGTGCAAATTATTTCAGGAAGTGACTCCTTGCTGAGTAGCAATGGGGAATGCTTGTTAGAACTTGCATCGGAGGGGAAGCGGATTGTCAATTTTCCAAATAGTATTCACATGCTGTTTGTTAATCTGCATCTTTATACTCACAGATAGTTCTTCAGACACTTCTGGCCTTTGCAGTTACCTGTTATGGCATAGTTCATATCGCAGGGGAGTTCAAAGACATGGATGCCACTTCAGAATTAAAGAATAAGTAAGTTCTTTTCCAGAAGCATTTAACTTCTAGAGATTTGTTTTCTGTACATGATTTACAGTGTGATTTTAGCTACACAATAGTTGGTTTTATTTATATCCTTTGATTATGTAGTTTGTAGGAGTAATGAGGCAAAAGTACCAAGTCAGTGTTTGATGTCATAGGACAAATAGAAGTTGAAAGCCAGGCATAATGGCACACACCTGTAAGCCCAGTACTCTTGAGGATGAAACAGAAGGATTGTAAATTCCGAGACAGTTTGGGCTACATAAGAAGACCCTGCTTCAAAACAAAACCATAAAAGGAGAAAAGTAAAAACAAGGTGGTAGACTGTGGTTCCTGCTAGTGCCCTAAAATTACTGGTTGGTTAGAATGTGAAAGACAGATGAGAATACTTATATAGAAAATAGCTCAGAAACATTATCCAGGTTCCTTCCCTCTTTTCCCTCTTCTCCTTCTGTCTTCCCCTTCTTATTCTCTTATCCTCTTGTCCCAGCTTAGTCTTTGGAAGAATAACTGGATTTTCTGTTTCCTCTGTCATTTGAACCTAAGCTGTGTCCTCGGCCCTTTTTCTGTCTCTAGATTAAAGAACATCATTATTCTGTAAGTTTCTCCTGTTTTTTGTTTGCTTGCCTTCTCCATATTTTTACTTCAGTTTGTTCAATTCCATTTCTGGATTTTCCTTACCTTCTTTATTTAGAAACAATAACCCTTTACAGTATTTTCTTAGAAGAATTCACAGTAAACGTCTGTACACTAGAGGAAGTTATTCCCCTTCCATTTACCTCATTATTCCCATTTATTTTAACATTATTTTGAAGGGGAGGGAGTGGGAACTGGGATTTATATGTAAAGTGAGAAAACATAGTTTTTTAAAAATTAAATTATTTTTAAAAAGAAATATATGGTATTAAAAAAGATTTTTTTTTGTATTTATGTATATGTGGCTACATGAGTTTTTGTGCACTGTGTGCATGCAGGTGCCTGTGGAGGTCAGAGAGAATTGGATTCACCTAGAACTGGAGTTAAAGGCAGTTATGAGCTACCCACCCAGCGTGGATTCTGGGAACTAAACCTTGGAAGGGCATATATTCTTAACCCTTGAGCTACGTCTCCAGCCCCCCTTCCCCCCGCCATATTTCCATTTGGATGGTTAAGTGGGGCTAACTTTGAGATTTTTTTTCCATAAAGGGAAGATTCTCTGGTTCTTTTTTTAGGAAAATAATATTTAAAAACAAACACTAACCACTCGTATCTCAGGACATTTATGGACTTTTTTAGATGATACAAATCTCACTGGGAGAATCTTCGAAGGATCTCAGGCAAGAGGCCAGAAAAGAAAGGAGCCAAACCAAATGGCGTCAAGTAGGGGGCAGCAAAATAGTTGAGTTTGGCCAATAGTACATACAGAAGGCCAAAAAGGATTTTTCATTGTACTTGAAAAACAGATCCTTGAAATGTCTAAGGCTTAGGGCCAAAGGAGAATAATCAGAGGTACATCTGTGTGTTAGCATTTGAAATATGATTTATCATAATCTACTGGTAGTTTGTAGAGATGACTGAAGTTTATCTAGTATTTCTTATTGTTGACAGGTGTTCTGGAGGGAATCAATGGCTGAAGAAAAAATCTGAGAACTTTATGGTCATTTCCAAATTTCTTACGTTGTTTGTATAGTAAAAATATGCAACACAGTGTGATTACCATTTGTAGTCTAATCTCAGATTTATTATTTAAAAATATAATTCACAGCAAATTCATAATTAATTAGAAGTCTGCTCATTTTTCAAATGTGCTATTATAAAGGTTTATCTAAAATTGGTGCTCTTTTTCTTTTTAAGGACATTTGATACCTTAAGGAACCATCCATCTTTTTATGTGTTTAATCATCGTGGCCGAGTGCTGTTCCGGCCTTCGGATGCACCAAGTTCTTCAAACCTAGATGCATTGTCCTCTAACACGTCATTGAAGTTACGAAAGCTTGACTCACTGCGCCGTTAAGCTTTTTACAAATTCAATAATAGGACAGACAGAGTTGAGTATTGGAGTTTGGGGTGTAAAACACTCCCCCCAACATCAGTATTTATATTGCTATTTCGGAGCTAATTAAAATAATCTATGGCCCTTATTTGTACATTGTTGAAATCAAATGGTGTATAAGTTATCTGTGAAATGAATCTTCGAAGTTTCGTATAGAGGTTTTTGTTCATTTGAAACAATTCCCATGTTTTGTAAAAGTCACTGTTTCGAACACATTTCCCAGAAAAATATTGGGGTTTTTGTGATTATTTATTTTCATAGATTTCTTTTCTTTTGCACTACAGATTTTAGGAATCCTGAAAATACCATGTAACACCTGCATTTTGCAGCACAAGAGTCAAATGGTCTTCAGTTCTTATTAGACCAACTTCTTGAAGAAGACCAAGATGGTGACTTTGCAGGTTTTTTTAGGTCCCATAAAGAGTGACTCTGCTTTTACAGATACTTGCCAATTTTTATTTTATCAATGGTTTCTCTCCAGACCCCACTCCCAGATTCCTTCTAACATCACTGTCTTGTTTCATCACTTCTGAGATTCTGTGTGCAGTGAGCAAATTTTGTGTCAGAAATTCTGTCATACGTATTTAACAAGCCCATCTTGCTGTAAAATTACTCATGTTGTTTTGTTGTAAACTCTTCACTGATTATATAGTGTAAGACTAGTTGAAAGTAGACCAAAAGGAGAATTTGTGACTTCATTATCTTGCCTATGTAAAATAGTATTGATTGTGGAAAACTGATTGTCATTAGCCAGTTTCACTAATTCAAAGTCTTTTGGCTTATTTATTTCATACTAAATTGGTGAATTAGTGAAAATAAAGGAAATGTCTCATTTAATCTAAAGGCACACACAAAGAAATTGGGCCAAATATGTTCTAATTATTTGGAGCTAGTCTATTTCAATTCTCTTAGAAAATTGAGGTCATTTAAGAAGTTGCTTTGTAGCTTCTGATTGAGGGCTGGCTTGGAGTCTCCATCTTCACTGCCATGCTGAAGGTGAGCAGAAGGACACAGCATTGAATGTTTTTCAGAAACAGTAATTTTACTTTTAGGAAAATTGGAGTTGCTTTTTTAGCTAGGAAACTAAGAGACTCCACATTACTTTGCAGAGATTATAGCTTTCCACAAGCATCAACACATTAATTTTGTTAAATTATATAGGCATAAAGGGAATAACTACAGATTTTGAAAGGAAACCCACCTGAAGCTTGTTTGTTTGTTTGTTTGTTTGTTTGCTTGCTTGCTTGTTTGTTTGTTTGTTTCAGGCAGGGTCTTGAGATCCAGATGTTCTTACACTTGGAGGCATTTTTTTCATTAAGAAAGAACCTCACTCAGCCTTTCTACCCAATGATGCACAGCCTCAGAGGACAAGATTGTGTTGTTGTTGGTTTGTTTTTGTAGTTTTTGTTTTTTTGTGTGTACAGAAGATTTCACATAACCTGAGCTAGCCTCAACCTCACTATGTAGCCAAGGATGATCCTTATGCCTCCACCTCCTCAGTGCTAAGATTATAATAGGTGCTGCACTACACCTGGTTTTCTGGGTCCTGGGGATTGACCTTATGCATGCTAAGCAAGCACTATACAAACTGAGCTACATCCCTGCTCCTTGGCATTGGATTGTGATTCTTTTGTTTTGCTAAGTCTATGTAGCACTGACTCTGTTCTCTAATGAGAACAACTAAGAAATCTACTTATCGCCTACAATAATTTAGAAACAGTCTAAAAATGTGAAGTCAAGCCAGGCGTGGTGGCATGTGCATGTAATCCTAACACTTAGGGGGCTGAAGCAGGATCACAAGTTTGGGGCAAATATGGGCTATCTTAGTGAATCCCTGTCTTAACCCCAACCCCTCCCCCCCCAAAAAAAAAGTCAATCCAAGGACTAACGTGATGCTAGTGAAATCAAAATGGCATGCCAGAAGCATGCTGTACCATCAGGCCTTTCTGCCATTCTCCTTGACTCTTACTTGATTGAAGAGCCTCGTTTTCTTCTCTTTGGAGACTGTCTTCCCTTAATGTGTTTTCATAACAATGTTCCTGAGAATCTACACGCTTTGTAATTTCATCCTTTTAAAGGGCATAGTTTCAGATATGGCCCACAGCTGTAATCCTAACACTCAGGAAGCCAAGGCAGGAAAGTTGTCACAAATTCAAGGCCAGATTGAAACAACACATTGAAACCTTATCCTTAAAGAAGTTATAGAAACTTAAAAGAGTGCGATTAAGTAACTTTTAATATACTCACAAAATTGTGCGACTACATGATAAATCTAGGCCATTTTACTATTCCTAAAGAAGCCATGTATTTTTTAGTAGTCACCTCTGATTTCTTCCTAGTGTATCCCACCTAGGTCCTAGGGACCAATAGTCTATATATGTATAACCTGATCATTTACTAAAATTTAATTAATGCAATATTTAGTCTTTGTGATAAGTTTCCTATGTGGAGTGAACACTCATCTTGAGAACCCAGAACCAAATACAGTGAGAGGAAGTGTTTGAGGTGCTGGGGTTGTAAATCTGGTAGAATGCTTGTCTAGCATGTACAAGGCCTTAGGTTTATCCACAGTATCACAGGAAAAAATAGTTGATAAATTAATGGATTTAAAGAGAGAAAGCCAATTCCTGACAGACTCCTCAGTTAACCTTGTTACATAGAATAGTTTTCCTTCTAGCCAAACATCCATACTACTGCTTCTAACATTTACTGAGTTTCTACAATACATATTACAATCTATTCTTGCCTACCCAGCCAAGAAAATACTGCTAAATATAATGCTAAAATTTTTGGCAAATAATTGACATAGCAAATCTTAGATGTGTCCACCTTTGCGGACAGCTTGTATACCTCAGACCAGGTAAACATCCCAAAATTTTTTTTAAATCAACTTCATTGAATTTCTGCTATCTTCTTGAACTACGGTACTATAAAATAAATAAGATTTGGGTGCATTGTAATAGTGCTAAGTGTGTTCAGTTCAGAGTTTTATTTACAATACTGTGCGAGAGTCCATTACTACCTAGGGTAGTTCAAAAACAGTGATGTGAGCTAGTGCTAGGTAAGCCTATACTGACTTGCTTTCAGTGACATTAAAACGTTCTCCAGAATGCAGGAACACACTTCATAACCAGGGAACTAGCCAAATCCTATGGGCTAATAGCTCAGCTCCAGGGAGTAAAGAGTGTGAATTGGTGACAAGTATGCACAGTGACTCCCTAATGATTGCTTCCCAAGCACTTGTGGCATACTTTTGAGTGACATGACAGCATCTTCCTGGCTGTACGTGACCTGTTTCCACGATGTATCGAATACTGTTTGTGAGCCTTGATGCCTGTAACACCAATAAACCCATTTTTGGATATGTTTCCTCTCTTTAAATGACCTTGCCCTGTCCAATAAATAAGTGATTGTCTCACCTTGTTTTTAGTAGTGTTTTTGTTAGTTTTTAACGTTTAATCTCATTTCTTCAGCTTCTCTGTCTCCAGAAAAATGTGAGCTAATAGTATGATGCCTTTTTCCTAAATGTATACTCTAATGTCAAGTCTTCCTTTAAAAATATTTTTTAGCTTTTGAGATTATAATTACATAATTTCTCCCTTTCCCTTACTGCTCCAACCCCTTCCATATACCATATAGCCCTTCTTACTATCTTTCAAATTCATGGCTTCTTTTTCTTTAATTATTGTCACATACATATTTGAGATGATAATTCATTTATTTAGCCCTTACTGGACTCAAACTCTATATAATCAAGGCTGGACTTGAGTTCCTACATGTTCTGCATCTGCCTCCCACATACTGAGGTTACAGGTGTGCACCCCCACACCCCACTGTGTATGTAAAGTCTTAATGTGCTTTTGGTTTTGCACTCACTGCATAATGTCACTTCTAATTGTCAAGTTCCCTGCAGGGTACAGAACTTGGTCCTTGAGCAGCAACATGTAATCACTGCCTCACAAATACAGCATGCAGTTAAAATGACAGTCAAAAAAAACCCGATTGAGCTGGGTATGGTGGCACACATCTTTGACTGATCTACAAAGTGAGTCCCAAACTAGCCAGAGATGTGTTTGAGATCCTACGCCCAACCCCACAAAAAGGAAAAAAAAATGATTGGAATATCAGGGAAAAATCAAAAGTTTAATGAAAATATAAGGGCAAGTACCATATATAAATCTCGCAAGTATCAAAATCCATGTAGGATATTTCAAAATAACGTGATAAAGTGTTTCTCATTTAGGAAGGAAAGGGAAATGTAATATACGCACATGGAATAAATGGTAATACAGAAAATCAAAACATTTAGGAACATGACCAAAATATATTGTGTGAAAATAAATTAAAACATTAACCCCTGATTAGAGAAACCAGCTTTAGAATGATCAAAAACTTAATTTTGTTACATAATAAGGAATATTCTCAAAAAATAGCTAGAAAAGTGCATATGTTACATTTGTGTGGTACTTGTTTCTTGTGTAGTTTATAAATAAGTAGACTTTCCTCCGTGTTTTGGGGGAAAAAACCCTTTTCTTCCCTCTCTAATATGTCTTCTTCCAGAGGTGACCAGCTTTAGTTGCCACCCAACATATACTTCATTATTTTACATTAATGCAATCAATTTATGTCTTTGTTCATTTAATTTCTTATGTTTTATAAGATCTCTATCAAAATATACAAAAACACCTTATTTTTCAACTACTATTCCAAACATTGGCGAATTTAGATTGTTTCCGGTATTTTACTGAGTAATAATGGAGCGAATATACATACACATGCATTTAAGAAGATTTTGCCCACAGGGTTAATTGCTACCCTAGAATTCTGAATCGAAGGGTGTTTTTCATTTTCAGTTCAGTAGCTACTATCAAAGTGACCTTCAGACATCTTGGCCCAGTATCCTAATACATAAAAAGTATGGAAGGAACTGTTTACCAGTTCCATGCCAGTACTGGGTAGGAAGCAGTTTTTGGTTTGATCATCTGAAAGTGAATTATTGGAATCTTACATTTTAATGAAGGTTTAATGCATTTATTTTATTTTTTGTTTTATATTTGATTCTTCAAGACAGGGTTTCTCTGTGTAACGGCACTGGCTGTCCTGGAACTCAGTAATCAAACTGGCCTAGAACTCACTGAGATCTGCCTGCCTCTACCTCCCTAGTTCTGGGATTAAAGGTGTGCACCATCACCACCAAGCTGGTTTAATGCATTTTAATGGAAGACATGGTGCACATCTTCATCTCTTGGTTTTCAGTGAACTATGTGGTCGTGTTCATTTTTCAGTTGAGCTTGTTGCAAGTTAAGAAAATTGTTTAGTTATGTTTTTCTGAATTTTTTTTCGAGGCAGAGTTTCTCCATAGCTTTGGATCCTGTCCTGGAACTAGCTCTTGTAGACCAGGCTGGCCTTGAACTCCCAGAATCCACCTGCTCCTGCCTCCCAAGTGCTGGGATTAAAGGCCTGTGCTACCACTGCCCACCCCAAACTTTGTTTTATTTGTGTGGTTAAAGTTACCAGTATTTGTGGCTATGGGGAAATTGCTTTGCCTAGGACGGCTTTTACATTTATTAATTGAATATACTTTTCTAGCACTTTAAAGGGGTTTATTTGTCTGGTTTTTCTTTCTTTTTTTTTTTTTTTTAGATAAAATCCTTTTCTGTTGTATTGGCTGATTTATACTTACTGTGTAGCCCAGGCTGGCCTAGAACTAACCACAATCGTGCCTCAGCTACCAAAGTGCTGAGATTACAGATATGTGCCACCAATACTGGCTCAAGGATTTTTGTTTGTTTGCTTTTATACTTTAAATCTTTCATTCATTTGGAATTTATTTAGGTAATAGTAATACTTTTTATCCAAGTAGCTAACTGGTTATCCCAACCCCATTTATTATTTTCTTCCACATTGATTGGAAGAGCCATCTTCATACATTGAATGATCCCACATCTGTTCCTGGACTTTGCAGTCTGTAGAGGGGGGAAACCACACAAAAATTCCAATTGCTTTAAATTGCTATGTAATTCCTTCCTTCCTTCCTTCCTTCCTTCCTTCCTTCCTTCCTTCCTTCCTTCC
>NC_022026.1:12384304-12401003 GCF_000317375.1 Microtus ochrogaster | reverse complement strand
GAGGGTCTAACCCAAATCCTTGAGTGTAATAAACCTAGACCCGCTTTACTTCGCTGGTCTGTCTCCAGCTCTATATCCTCATATTTGGCATCTCTAGTCCAAACCTCACTATTCCTTCTGGGGATTTTTCCCTAATTATCCTCCATGCTTATTTTTCCAGATAACCTCCAGTTAGCATTTTGCCCATATCTAAAATCATGCTGACATTTTCCCTGTATTTTTGTTTTGGAATTCGGAAGCCTGTGAAGTGTGAAAGAAACCGCAGTGTGATGCGCCTGAGGTCCCCGTTTAGGGCCTTCATCCCTAACTTTCTTGCCAGTGTTGTTTATTTTGCCCATGTCCTTTTCCCTCCTTCCTTAATCTTATCAGCGAGGTCGTAGACACTCACGGGTCACACTTCACGGCATTCCTAAACATGCCAGTATGCCTGTCCTACAAGAGCGAGAACATTCTCCCACGTGATCACAATGCCACTCTCATAACTAAACAAGCACGAACCATTTTATATTCAAATTTCTCCATTCTCTCAAATAGCTTTTATACCTGCTTCCCCGAGGCTCACGGATTAGCACTGATTAGTGTCCCTTTAGTCTGTCTTTTTATAACGTGGTGTTTTTCTTCGCTGGGCCGTGGTGGCACGCACCTTTAATCCCAGCACTCAGGAGGCAGAGGCGAGGGCTAGTTTCCGGGACAAGCACCAAAACTACACAGAGAAGCCCTGTCTCGAAAAACAGAAAAAGTGCTGTTTTTCTAAACTAAAATTGGTTCTTTGAACTTTTTTTGACAGTTGATGACAATGTTATTAGTTTAAAGGGAAGAACAATGGGACAGGCAAGCTGCCAGGAAGAGGGGTAGTCTTTAAAGAAAGCAGGCGGGTGCAGTGATGGAGGTCAGCCAGCAGCCACAGGACCGACAAGCAGCTGCCAGGCAGAAGGGGAGGAGGCTCCATAGAGAAGTCGGGGGAAGCCCAGAGCGTCAGGAAAGCATGCACAAGCTTCGGCTAGTATCCAAAATAAAGACAGAAAGGTAGAGAAAAGCAAAACTGTCCGAAGGCGATGGTACGCACCTTTGATCCCAGCACTTGGGAGCCAGAAGCAAGCGGATCTCTTTGAGTTCGAGGCCAGTCTTGTCTACAGAGTGAGTGCCAGGACAGCCAGGACTGAAACCCTGTCTTGAAAAACAAAAAAAGTTACGCTTTTCTTTCTCAGAAAAAACCCGTAGGCCTCCGTGTTACATAATCGAAGATTTGCAAGAGACTGAACGGAGGGGATAATTACTGCCTCCAGATCCTTAGAATGCCATTAGGTGAATTTCCTTTCCTGGGGCGTGGATAGGAAGGTAGACTGATTATTAGAACATTTTTACTCTTTCAGAAAACATGGAAAGCTAACGCAGAGTCCTCGTGTGTCCTATTACGGCTTTCTTTTGTTCCTAACACTTTAACTGAAGACATTTGGTACAATCAATGAACCAGTATTAGTGCAAAACAGCAACTGAAGTCCATATTTTATTCAGATGTCTCGGGTTTTGCCTAGTATGTGTTTTGTGTTTCAGAAATCTTTCCACAGGACCATCTTGCATTCAGATAGCATGGCCTGGCTTCTCTTGGCTGTGACAGCTTCATAGACCTTTTTTGATGTTTTGCTACAGGGATTTGTTTGATGTTATTAGACTGTAATTATATGTTAGGGCGTGGAGAGAAAGACAGCCAAGGTACACCGTCCCCCCAACATCTCGTAGGAAGACCCTGTATACAGCCCACACTTAGGGAGTGAGAACTTACGCTATCCTGCCTTAAGGATGAGTACTTACACAACTGATCCAGATTTCTCCTATGGAAATAACTTCTGAAATATGTCCAATCCCACATGCTAATTTATTTAGTCATTTATTCACGTTTGGACTCACAGATAGGAATACTGCTTTATTTTGTAGCTACGGTTGTTTGCGTTGTAAATGCTGGGAATTTCTTCTGGGAGCTCCTGTGTCCCTTTGACCTGCCCCCATCGTTGCAAATGTTTATTTTAGGCACTCCTTTGCCTTCTGGAATGCCAATACATTCTAAGTTCACATTGTCTAGTTCCTTCTCCAGCCCTAGAATAAACCAGTTTTCTAGAAATAGCCTGGTTTCATGGAGTGAAGAATTATGTTAGAAACCAACACCAAAGCCCGGCCCCCTGGATTTGCTCATTCTCACTGAAATCTCACTGCTTCTACATCTTTTCATTTGGATGTAACAAGAAAAATGTCTGTGTGCATACTAACCCGTGCACTTACATGTAAGCATGACTATTTCTACATATAACATCTACATATATGCTTAGCGAGTTCATGCTGATATTCAATACATCACCCATGGGCCATTCTAACTTCTCTGCTTATCTGTAAACTCACTCCGACTGAAACCTGACTCCCAGCAGCTGCTATTCAGTTAACTGGGTTGTTTAATTTCTACTTGTTTAAGTTATTGGACATGTAAAGTCATTGCAGAATTGCTAACTCACTGGCCCAGGGAATCAACTTTACCAAGCAGAGCCCAGAAGGCACAAGTTGGTTGCTTGCCATTAGTGTTATAAAGTCTGCTCATGTGCAAAGAGATGTCTTACTTCCCTCTCTTTGGGACTCTTATTTATTTTTTAGTTTCTTTTGGGAGGTAGACAGAGTGTCACTGTATAGACCCAGGCTAGCATCAAATTCCCGGCTATGACCCCGTGTCAGCCACTGCATAAATCTATAATATAATCAGATTGTTTTATTACAGTACATTCTGTTTGGGGAAAACCCTGGCCTCCTAAATAATTGTTTGATTTGTACATACTAGTGTTCACTCTCTTCTCGTTTTATACCTGTTTGTTTTATTGTGTATTGTTTCCAGTAGTTGAGGTTGAACCTGGCCCTTAAAGAGGACTAGGGAAGCCCTCTATCCTTTTGATTTTGAGATAGTATCTCACTAAGTACCTCCCCCCAAGACCTTGAGATCCTCTGGCCTCAACTTCCCAAGTATTCTTGGGACTAGGAGCTTGTGAGTCCAAGTCCAACAGTATTCACTTCCTGTGTTCCCACCTTTAATGAGTTTGGCAGGTGCACAATGGTATATATGCACAATTGTGTTATCATATCAAATCATTTCACAGTCTTGAAAAACCCGTGCCTCTCCTTCCTTGCCCCTTTCCTCTCCCAAAGCCGCTAGATACTCATTTTTACCACCAAATGGTTGAAATCCTACACTATGTCGCCTTTTTTTTTTCACCCGACTTCTTTCAGGAATATGCACCCAGCAGTCCTCTCTGTGTCGTGATAACATGCTTCTTTTTCTCTCCCAATAATAGATGGCTCCAGCTCGTTTACTTAGTTTAGAGGTAACATGGCAGGGGTTTGGCTGCTCCTGAATTAAGTTGCTGTAAGCATTTACATGTAGGCTTTTTTGTGTGGACATAAAATTTCAAATTAGTTGGGTAAATACCAAGGAGCACAGTTGCTGGATCATATGTTAAGATTATGTTTAGCTTTAGAAGATATTGCCAAACTGTCTTTCAAAAGGGCTGCACGGTTTTGTGATCTCTGCAGCAATGGATGCCTTCCTGCAGCTTGGCACCCTTGTCTGTTATTGGTATTGTCTGCTTTTGAATCTTAGCTGCCACACTAAGTGTGTAGTGATATCTCATCGTTGCAATTTCCAGTTCCTTTATGTGTCCATGTGCTTATTGGCCATCTCCACTTTTCCTTTGCCCCGTTTCTCATTTTATGTGCATTGGTGTTTTGCCTGCACGTATGTCTGTGTGAGGGTGTCGGGTCCCCTGGAACTGGAGCTACAGACAATTATAAGTGGCCATGTGGATGGTGGGAACTGAACGTGGGTCCTCTGGAACAGCAGCCAATGTTCTTAACCACTGAGCCATTGTTCCAGCCCTATCCTTTGCCCATCTTCAAATGGAATTGTTTTCACATTGATCAATGTGAAGGCTTCTGTGTATGCATTGAGTGTCCCTTATAGATGCATATTTTGCAAATATTGTTTTTATACCCAGTGGCCTATCTTTGCATTCTGATAATATTATCCGTTCCAGAGAAGTTGTTGATTTTAGTACTCTAAATTACCAAGTTTCTCTTTCATGGGTCAGGTTCTTGGTAATGAGTTTTAAAGCTTACCAAAATTTTCTCATGTTTGTGTTACAGTGTTACTTATTTTTAAAAAGTATTACTGTATATGAATTGCATGAAGTGATATAATTCTGATATTTTCACAGCTATGTTATATGTTCTGTTCATAATCAACCCTCCATCACCTTCTCCCTTCACCAAATGGTCCCCTTCTTCTTCCCAAATGGTCTTCCTTCTAGCTTTGTATCACACACACACACACACTAGCAAACAAACAAAAACCAAAGACGATGAAAGTTCTATCATTTTCTGTCATTTGCAGAATCTAGATTTTTGTGAAGGTCAGAGAACAAGTCAGGAGAGTGAGCTCTTTCCTTCCACCATGGGATCTGAACTCGGGTCGTCAGGCTTGCGTGTCAAGCACTGCACCCACCGAGCTGTCTTGCCAGGCTAGTCCTGCTCTTATGCCACTTTCTTTAAAGCACAGCTCACAAATAAGCATAGAGTTCTGAAAACTTTGGGCTTAATTTTTCCCTGATTATGAAAGTACTGATTTCTCTGCTCTGACTAGTGTGCATTTCTTTGTATAGTTACATGTGTTACCATGCAATATTTGGCCAATATGAAATTATATGCTCTTATTTCATATAAATGAAACTGAATAAAAGGGACATGTGTTTATAGGCCCTTTTAAAAATGAGAGTATTGGCAGTGCTATCACAGTGACCTTTTTGTTATGTTCAGCATTTTCTGTGCCCTCTTCTGGAAATATTTTCCTATTTTGAAGTCTTAAAGTTATATTGTACTTTCTTCCGTCTAGTAATTGTTTTCCTTAAGTATATAATGTGTTTGGAAGTTAACATTTGGTGTGAGGGTGCCGGGGAGATGGTTGAGTAAGCAAACGTGCTGATCTCAATTCAATCTGTAGACCCTCCCCAAAGCCAAACGCAGTAGCAGAAATCCATAACCCGTCTGTAACTCCTACAGCTAAGCATGAGACAGAGACCAAAGTCTCTGGAAGCCTGTGGCCTGGCTAGCATGGCGTACGCAGTGGCAAACAACAAAGAGACCCTGTTTAAAACAAGGTAGGAAGTCAAGGACGGATACCCAAAGAATTCCTCTGGCCTCCACACATAAGCTGTGGCATGCTTATGCCTATACTACACACACACACACACAGAGAGAGAAAGAGAGAGAGAGCGAGAGAGACAGAGAGAGACAGAGAGAGACAGAGAGACAGAGAGACAGAGACAGAGAGAGACACAGAGACAGAGAGACAGAGACAGAGAGGCAGAGACAGAGAGGCAGAGACAGAGAGGCAGAGAGAGATGGGAGACGAGAAAATATTTAAAAACCAATCATTTACCCAGCTTACTTTTGTGGTTTTGAGACAAGGTCTCACCTCATAGCCCAGACTGGCTTTGAATTCTTGAAGCTTCTAGCTCCAGAGTGCTATGATTATAGGCAGGTCCCACTAAGCCCTGACATTTGCAATATTTCACAGAATTTGCTTACTGTCCCAGGACCATATGTTGCCTGCTGGATTTGCCCGCAGATGCTGCCTCTGGAGCACATGGGGTTTCTGCCCGTGACATGGATCCCGCTGGACCTTGCTGTCCTAAGCTGTTGCTCTGGTCTTCCGCTCTGTGGCACACTGTGGATTAATAAAGGTTAACAGAAGGTCCTGAGAAGTGTAAGCCGGATCTGCCTCATTTGTGCCTTTTTTGTTTGCGAACTTAGCTCCCATGTAAATTTTAAAATAAGCTTGTCAAGTTTCAGTTAAAAAAAACTTTTTTGGATTTTTATTGTAATTTTTAAAAATATATACATGAACTCAGGGATGAAAAATCACTAAGTCTTCCCAACTCCCATGTGGCCCTTCTCTCATGTCTTGCAGTAAAATGTTATAATTACTTGCATACTGACTAGTTTGATAGATATTTATTATATAGTCATATATATATACACTTTATATATTCTACATGTGAAAAATGTTTGTTTCTGATCTGGTCTTATTGTAGCATATAATGTCCTGCTTGGTTGATTCCTTGGAAGGTCTGCTCTTTTCGGAGAGGAGAAAGAGGTTGGGTGGACCCTGGGAGACGGGGGAGGAGAGGACGGGGAAACTGATTGGGATGTAATATATGAGAGAAGAATAAAGAAAAAAGATGTATATTTCTATATATGTTTGCATATTTATTTCTCACAGGGTTTTGCCAATCTTATCTTAAAAGCTTGTATTTCCTACATTTCTTAGGACTTTTTTTGGAAATTCAGTTAATTTTCATGTGAGGAATTTATACTTAATAAGCGACTTGACCTTTTGCTTCGTCAAAATAATTTATATTCTGGTGCTGTACTGTTGAATAGAATTGGTGACAAGAAGCACATTCCATCTCGTCCCTTGTCTTTGGAAGATTCGAATTGTTTTCTGAGTCGGAAGTCTCATTGGGCAACCCTAGCTGACCTTGAACTTGCTTACGTAGGCCAGCTGGCCACAAACTCAGAGACTGGCCTACCTCTGCTCCTCAAATAGCTGGGATCAAAGGCATTGCCACCATGCCTGGCCTACAATTCTGATTTTTGACTCCTAGGAATGATGTGTGCTGTGGGTTTTGGGTAGATTTACTTCTTAAGTGTGTGTATGTGTTTACTGAAAAGTAAATCCGTGGTTGGTGAGATGGCTCGGAGGTGCTCGTTGTGCAAGTCTGGTGACCTGAGTTCAATTCCCAGGAGCCATGGTGGAAGGAAAGAACTGGCTTCTGAAAGTTGGTCACTGACTTCTTTTTTTCCTTCTTTCTTTAAAATATTTATTTATTTAGTATGTATACAATATTCTGTTTGTGTGTATGCCTGCAGGCCAGAAGAGGGCACCAGACCCTATTACATATGGCTGTGAGCCACCATGTAGTTGCTGGGAATTGAACTCAGGACCTCTGGAAGAGCAGGCAATGCTCTTAACCTCTGAGCCATCTCTCCAGCCCCCGGTCACTGACTTCTACCATAGCATGCACATCCACGTTCCAAGGTGCACATCTGGAATACGCACGCATGAACACATGCACAGAGATTTTTAAAATAATAAAGATTTTAAAAAAGCAGAGACTCTGTGTTGTGCGGGACTATCCTGTACAGCACGTAGGGGCAAACTGCCGTCCCTGGGAATTACATCGGGTCTGTTGACGAAAGAGCTGACGGGGGCTTGTTGACAGCTGATAGCAGAAGGCGGGGACACGGGACGGGACTGTCACAGAACCCTCACCTGAGTACCCAGATACTCCTCCCAGTCAGCTGTAGTCAGTTTTGTCCTAAGGGTCTCAGGGAGGGGGATAAGCGTATAGACGCGGGAAGAGCTCAGGGAGGGGCCCTATTTATGCAGCCCCGAGGACGCCTCCCAGCGTCACTTTAGGGGTCTTTCATGCCCCTGCCTATAACATGGCACCCACGCTGTGTGTAGGTAGACTCTTCCTCTCACAGCTTCGCTCAGCTCATCCCCGCACCAGAACAGCTGTGTGTGGTTTCACTGTGCTCTTCCTCTCTTGCGACTTCGGGACAGGGGTGCAGTTCCTATCCCTGTCTCTTTTCTCTCAGGATCTCAAATTCTCTTCGCTCCCAATCTGTCACCTCTGCTATTTCCTCATCCTGCGGGGCCAGGCACAAACTAGGAGCTGAGGATCAGCAGTGAACAAGAAACACAGGAACCAGGGCCAGTGTGCCTTTAATCCCAGCACTTAGGAGACAGAGGTGGGCGGGGGACGACACGGGACACGCTGTCTCTGTGAGTTCAAGGCCAGCTTGGTCTAGTCTACACGGCGACTCCAGAACAGCCAGGGCTACAAAGAGAAACAGTGTCTCAAAGAAAAATAAAGGGACAGGAACTTACTGTCACTCATTTTGTCCTCAGGAAGATAAGAAAATTCCCAGGCGGTTGTGGTGCCTTTAGTCCCAGTGCTCAGGAGGCAGAGGCAATCAGACCTCTATGAGTTCAAGGCTAGCCTGGTCTACAAAGTGAGTTCCAGGACAGCCAGGGCTACACAGAGAAACCCTGTATTGAAAAACAAACAAACAAAGAAAAGAAAAAAGCTAGAGAAAAGTGGACAAAAATCACCTGATGACCCCTCATCAAAATTGGCTCGGCTGTACATTGTACATATGTATGGCAGCAAATGTCATTCTGCCCGTCCACTTGGATTCTCTGTCAAACACGAGCTGACTCAAAGCCCTGCAAGTGATGGACTGGAAGATGAATGTGTTCCCAGCAATGTCGCCATAGCTGAAAAATGAATCAAAAGAAATATCTATTTTCAGAACTGTGCCAACTACATCCCCAAAAGTCCAAGGAAAATCAATTCCACTATCAATCAGTAAAATAATGCAGAGGTTTGATGAATGTAAGTAGTGGAAACACATCATGAAAAACAGGGAATCGCTCTTGCTCTTTTTCAAGGCACAAAGTACTTCCTGGAGCACAGCTTTTTAAAAATGCATGTTATTGGGCCAGAGAGACGGCTCAGCAGTGAAGACTGCATGCTAGCAGAGAATCCAAGTTCATGGCTCAGCACCCACAGCTGCTTGTAACTGCAGCCTCAGAGGATCTGACACTCTTCTAGCCTCCGAGGGCACCTGCACACTCTGCACCTGCACACTCTGCGCACACACACACACACACACAGACAGAAAAATAAATCTTAAAACTGCTATTAGTATTTAAGATCTACATGTCATGAGAAACAGAGTCAACTGCCTACTGAAGGGAAGTGGACTAGCCCTTTTCCTTTTCATGTGTGTCAAGAGCAGTTCTGGGGCTATCTGTGAAAGAAACGCTCCCATGACTTATGCTGGCTTCTCTTTACCTTGGGCCAGAAGACGTACATTTTTGCTCTTCTGCCTTGGGTTGTCTTCACATCCGTTTCCTTACACGCAAGGGGCGGTCTCATTTTCATGTCACAATACAAACCTTCCGCAACCGAACTTGTGAGCAATGGTTACAAACGGTGGATGCACTGATCCGTGTCTCCTTCCTCTTCATATTCCCAATGGGAATCCTTCACTTGTTCTGTCTGAGCCCCTTGAGTACCCCACCTAGAGATGAGCAATGGAAGTAGCCTACATATTGCCAAATCTTTACCACCTAGGAAAAGTTTACCCAAACTTTGTCATACCTGACTAAGCCATTCCTGGTGGGCCCATTAATGGAGCTGCCATAGGACAATGAAGGACAGGCTGAATTAGTTACAAATTTGTCATCTGCCTCAACAATAGCTGTAGATATGAGCCAAACCCCTGGAAGCTACCAGAGTGCTCTAGTCCACCTGGCCCACGATGACCCAGGAACAACTTACTTTTCAAAACATTACTGATGTTGTCACAGGCCCTAATCCAACCTCAGCTACCCCCACCATATGCACTGTTCTCTTCCTGGCAGGCCAGCAGAGAAAGCTGAGTGGCTAAGGCTGAGTTTATTTCAGGCCTGGAAGTGGAGCAGGTCGAGGCTCAAAGTGTGTCCTTCAGTTGCCACACTTGCAAAACGGACTCAACAGATTTTTTTAAATTTTAATACATATATTCATTTATGTTGTATGTGTGCGTGCATGCGTGTGTGTGTGCATAAGTGAGTGTGTGTGTGTGTGTGCATAAGTGAGAGAGAGAGAGAGAGAGAGAGAGAGAGAGAGAGAGAGAGAGAGAGATGCACATGAGGGGGCAAGTGTGTCTACCTGTGTTTCGGTACATGAAGGCCACATGAGGCACGCTGCAGAGGTCAGAAGACAGCTTGCAGGTGTCCGAGTTCTCCTTCCATCGCCTGGGGATGGAACTCAGGTGGCCAGACTTGGCAGCTTGTGCCTTTACCCCCGAGCCAGCTCATCGACCCTCAACAAATGCTTCTATATTAATTTGTACCTTAACTTTCCCCGAAAATTCACTTTATAATCTTTTGTGCATTTTACGCTTCATACTGCAGGTGTTTTAGATAGCTAAGGAAAATGAAATGTCTTCATGTTGAGGTTTGAAAGAAAACTCTTCATCTGGGATGTTTGTGCAGATAACACAAAGATTAAAGTTTTGCAACCTAGACAGTGAAGTCAAGGGCAGCATAGTCAGTCACTAAAGTTGTCTCAACTGTTCTTGTGATATGACAGGGCTTTGTTGTTGTTGTTGTTGCAGAATGGAGCTGATATTGGGGAAGTTTCCTAGAATATTGCGGTTTTTTTAAAATGTCTTCCAGAAGCTAAGAAAAAGTAGTGAAATATTTCAGTGTTGGAGTCTTTGTCAGTAAAATCTGGGCTTCTTCTAAGAATTGTCTTTAACAATGTGGTACATTTCTACAACTTATTACTCAGCGGAGAAAAACAATGTCATCATGAAATTTGCAGGCATATGGATGGAACTAGAAAAAAAATCATTGTGTGTGAGCTAACCCAGAGTCAGAACAACAAACACTGTATGTTCTCACTCATAAGTGCACATTAATTAGATGTAAAGCGAAGGATAACCAGGCTGCAATCCTCAGCCCCAGAGAAGCCAGGCAACAAGGAGGACCCTAAGAGGGGTGCATGGGTACCTCTGGGAAGAGAAAACAGATGTGATGTCCTGGGTAAACTAGCTGGGGGTGGGGCATGGGGGTATGGGAACATGAGAGGTCAGGATGGTCAAGTTGGAGGCAGGACCAAGGGGGAGAGTAAAGAAAGAGCTATCTTGATAGAGAGGGGGATTATAGGGTTAGAGAGAAACCTGGTGCCACGGAGACTCCCAGAACCCACAAAGATGACCCCAGCTAAGACTCCCAGCAATAGTGGAGAGGATGCCTGAACTGGCCTTCCCCTGTAATCAGATTGATGACTACCCTAACTGTCATCACAGAGCCTTCATCCAGCAACTGATAGAAGCAGATGCAGAGATCCACAGTCAAGCACTGGGCCGAATGCAGTGCATTCCACCAGAGTGCAGTCAAAGAGAGGGAGAAGAAATCACATGAGCAAGGGGGCTCAAGAACGTGATGGGGAAATCCAGAGTCAGGTGACCTGAGCTAGTGGGAGTTCACGGATTCTGGACGGACAGCTAGGGAGTTGACATGGGACCGACCTAGGCCCTGTGCATGTGGGTGACAGTTGTGTAGCTTGGTCTTTTGTGGACCCCTAGCAGTGGGACCAGGACTTATGCCTGATGGCTCTTTGGAACCTATTCCCTATGGTGGGATGCCTTGCAAACCTTGATGCAGTGGGGTGGAGCTTGGTCCTGCCTCAACTTGATATGCCACGCTTTGTTGACTCCCTTTGGGAGGCCTTACCCCTCCTGAATGGAGCCAGAGTTGGAGTGGATGTGGGGGGTGGGGATACAAAGGAGGTGGGGGGAGGAAATGGGAGGAGAGACGGGAGGGGGAACTGTGGTTGGTATGTCAAATAAATTTTAAAAAGGGTAATGGAGAATAAAAATGAGGTTTTCAAAAAAAAAACTTTATAAATTGTCTTTAAATATACAGTTGTTTTTCTTGTTTGGCTTCTTGAGATGGGTCCGTTATCAATTTATCAGGCCAAAGGCATTACGGCCTTTGTTCCTGTAGATCACAGTGTTACAGCTGGTGTCCCTAGCTGCTCCTCCCTGCCTGTGCCCTCACCCAGCACCTTATCTGTTCCTGGCTCTTGACCAGAGGGAGTGACTCAAACATCCCTCACTGCTTTGGCCACTAGATGTCTGCTTCAACTAGGTTCTTTTGATTTTTTGTTGCCCTAAATCACAGAACATAGGAGTACTAAGAAGAGATGTAGCCTTATCATGTATACACCTCTGGAACTCCCTTTGACATGGAAACTCAGCTTGTAGCTGACAGTCTCGTCCAGTCACTCCAGGAGTACATGCAGCCTCCCTGACAGCTCATTCAGAAGGATCAGCAATCCAAAGAAGCCAGCCGGAAGTGACCACTTCCCTTACACTGGAGACATTAGTGTTTTCCCTGGCCAAATAATTTCTCTAATTGAAATGAAAATCTCTAATGCGGAAGAGCATAGCATCACGGGAGCCCACTAAACTGTGACCTTACCCATGAATTAAACCATTGATGGAATTTGTGTTCTCGTGGGCCAATCACCTCTACATAATGCCACACACACACACACACACACACACACACACACACACACACGACCAGGTTTTTACCGCATGTGCCTTCATATCCAAACCATAACACGACTTTCCGCCGGACTCCGTATTAGAAACTTTTAATTGTGTATTCTGAAAGTTTCTGACGAGTCAAGCAATGGCTGAGACACAGCCTGCGCAGATAGGTCACTGCTCCTCCTGTCCCCTTCTCCTTCTGGCCTGCTGCACTGCCAGGACTGCGCTTCACTGCCTGCAGAGCTGGCCCAGCTGGAACTATAGTGACCTCCCTGTCCACGGTGGGCCTGCATGGTGGGTAATATTTGAGTTGTACCCTCCATGATTCTAGGCTTCTGGTTTTTCAACCATCCGAATTATGAATGCTTCTTCTGTGCTGAGATTCTTTTTTATAAATGCAGAAATGAGTTCTCTCTTTTGGTAGAACTAAAAGAAAAACTAAACAAAACAACTGAGCTCCTATTGAAAATAACATTTACACTTTGGGATCGTTCGAGTAAATTACAAAAAAAAAGGATGTCTTGGCAGTTGTTCTAAAATATATGCAAATCTTAGTTAGCATGGTAGACTATGAATATTTTACAAGAAAAAGGATCCTTCTGACAATGTGATGAAGAAATACAACTTTTGGGGCCTGGGGAGATTGCTCAGTGGATAAGAACTCTTGCTGTACCACCATGAGGATCTGAGTTCAAGTCCCCAGCATACACACAAGAATCAGGCCCTAGGGCTGGAGAGATGGCTCAGTGTTAAGAGCACTGCCTGCTCTTCCAGAGGTCCCGAGTTCAATTCCCAGCACCCACAGCCATCTATAATGAGATCTGGTGCCCTCTCCTTCACTGTAGGCATACAAGCAGATAGAATACTGTTTACATAATAAATAAATAAATTTTAAAAAAGAATCAGGGCCTTTCCAGCCATGTAACTCAAGCACTCTGGGGATAGGAGGTGCATGGAGACGAGAGGACCACTCAGGCTTTCTGGCTGTCCGCCTAGCCCCAGGTTGAACGAGAGAGCCTGTCTCCGGGAAATAAGGTGGGATGTGAGAGAGCAAGGCCGCGGGAGTTTCCTTCTGGCCACTGTGCACAAATGCGTGCACCCCTTACACTCATCTGGGATAGCCTGAGCGAGAAATGTTCCTCAACATCTTGGGCCTTTAAATTCTTGGACTCTGATTGGTGGTGCTGCTTGGGAAAGCTTAGGAGATGTGGCCTTGTTGAAGGAAGTGTGTTCCTGAGGCCAGCCTTTGAGTCTTAAAAGACTGGAGCTATTTTGAGTTTGCTCTCTCTGCTTCCTGATTTTGGTTTGAGATATGAGCTCAAAACTCTTCCTACCACCTCCAGCCTCATAATTACATGACATCGTGGATAATTATCCCTCTGGAAATAAACACGAGTTGAAAACTTCAGTTTTTAAAACTTTAAAAAAGATGCCTTGATTTTTATGTGTGGATGTTTTGCCCGCATGGTGCAGTACCCATAAAGGCCAGAAGAGGGCATCATATCCCCTAGAATTGGAGGGGTGGTGGTGAGTTGCCATGAGTTTTGTGAGCCACCACATATAGATTGAAAACCGAACCTGGATCCTCTCCAAAAGCAATCGGTACTTTAACCACGGAAATGTCTATCTATCCCCCGACAGCTGTTCAGCCTGCGTTCGTATAAAACCCAGGACCACCAGTCAAGGGATGGCACCACATACAATGGGCTGGGCCCTCTCACAACAATTGCTAACTTAGAAAATGCCCTACAGGCTGGCTCATAACCTGATCTTATGGGGGTGTTTTCTCAATTGAAGCTCCTTCCTCTCAGATGACTACAGTTTGACAAATTTGCCTAAATCTATCAGGCACAGAGTTGAAACTAGGAAAACCAAAACAAAAACAAAAACCTTTTCCCTCCCCTTTTATGACTCAGGTACCCTTTTGCCTACATTCAGGCCTTCCTTGTCACCTACTATTATCTCAAACTGTTTCCTTTCTATAATATTTGTACTTTTACAGACATGGTAAAGGGAGAATAATGTTCCAAATTTTAGCCAAAGTAGCCCATTTCCAGAAGACCGCCAGTATATCATTCTGTGTTCTAAAGCCCACAATCAGACAGTGTTTACTGAGACTTCCAACATCTTCAGTAAGGGAAAGGTCAGACTACACCCAAACGCAGAGGTCCACTGAGGGTCTTGTTTGCTTCTGCCCTCTCCCCAGCGTTGCCTAAGCTTAGAACTGTCAATGGGAAGGCAGGCAATTCTCTGCTTCCCTAGGAAACTAACACGGTGGCTGTCACCTGAACAGGGACTTCAGCACACAGATCCGAAGTGAGGCAGGGTGGAGCCCCTGCAGGGGACATGCCAGCGAGTAGACGTCATCCTCCAGACAGTCCTGGGATAGAGGGCCTCCTTGATGACTGTGCTCTGCTGTGCGTGCTTAGGGGAAGAGGGAATGGACAGGTAGGTCTGGCCACAGCACGTGTGGAACTGTCAGAGAGCCGCCACTGCAGTCCCATGGCCCCTTTTGTAGGAAATACGATTTACAGGGCTGGAGAGATGGCTCAGTGATTAAGAGTACTGACTGCTCTTCCAGAGGATCCAGGTTCAATTCCCAGCACCCACATGGCAGCTCACAACTGTCTAAAGATCCAGTTGCAGAGGATCTGACACCTTCACACCAATGCACATAAAATAAAGTTAAATAAACCATAAATTTTTTTTAAAAAAAAAGAAATACGATTTGCTCAGCCTCAGTGTCACTAGCTTAAAGGAGATCCCCTAGCAACATGCGAGGCAAGGTGTGTCCTCCACATTCGTCTGAGCGGACAAGAGAATGAGATAAAAACGCAGGGTGAAATGGAGATGTTGAAATGTCGCTCGTGACTATGGAACAAATGGGACATGAGTGAAAAAGACAAAACCAAACAAAGCCCTTATCCCTGGGACCAAGCCCTAAGGTGCACAGAAAGAACTGGGTAGTAAAGCAGACAATGGTGAGGTAAAAGGTGTGGATGCTATCTGTCCCCGCACACCAAATCCAACTCTTGGAACAGAAGAAGAGAAAAGATCACAATTTACCATGGAGACAAAGAAACTGACAGTGGCCCTCGTTAAGAAACCGTGGTCATTAGGGAATATGTGGATTCCGAGCTGTTTGAATTGAGAAAAGGTTTTCAGCAGGCCTAGGAAGGAAGTCATTAGTAATTGGTTCGCGAAGCTCTGGCATATGGACATGAATATGAATCAGCCTTCAGCACATTACCGGCAACGGGACTAAGCAGCATAACGAGCCCTCCTCCTTTCCCTGTCCGTGTCTGCAGAACCTCCCACTGTATGAAAGAAATCACTCGCTCCTTGAGGACTGGCTCACGTGGGCCATTAGCAAGACTTGAATGCTGCCTGCCAACGTATCAATAAATTATAGCGATTAGATAGCCATTGGAGGATCAGGTGATGTTATGAGAGCTGCGGATGTAGGAGGCAGCTTTTGATGCCAATTTACCAGGCCAGATAGAACTGTGATTACTAAGACCCCCCTCCCAATATTTAACGCAACGGGACCCCAGAGGAGGTTTTGGTCCCTAGTGGCTTTATTAGGTTCCATATTAAAGAGAACACAAGATCTTTGGGGGAAGTTCTCTCCAACTCAAATGACATGAATGAAATTTATGCGCTGGCAATGCTGAAGTCTGCATGGGCAGCCCGTATATTGCAGTTCTGTTGAATTTGTCCATATCGGGTTTCCTGGTCTAAGCTGATGAGGACGATTGACCAGGTCTCTTCCTCCAAACGAACCACTGCACAAACCAAGGCTGCAGTCTGAAGGCAGCCAAAAGGACACGAAAAGCAGGAAACACCAAGAGCTACCCATTCTAGCGAGCAGGAAGGGCACACAGTGGGACCTGTGCCATGCTGGTATGCTCAGGAAGCACTGGTAGAAAACTCAGTGCTGTCTTAGTAAGTCTCCCCAAGGCAGGAAAAATTTGAAGGTGCATATCCTTCCGATGGCCTCCTTCTTGTGCTGGAATCGAGCTATCTTATACAGGGGGACTCCCCCAACCATTCCTCACAGGGTAGCCACACAGGGCAACGGGAGGTGCCACAGGGAGCCGCAAGCATGTTGGCCTTCTAATAACGTAAAGGCCACGTGGGATTTGGTAGCCACTGGGATGGAGTACACATCAATCTGTGGGTATTTCATGTAAGCCAATAGGAAGTTGACAATAGATATGGAGATCAAAGAGCACAAGAAATCTAAGCCCATCGGAACTAGGGGCGGGAACCCCCCTCCATGCTCTTTTGTGAGTATACTGCTTATCTTTTCCCTCTCGGAAAACTCCTAGGATTAAAAGTGGTTCTGAGTCCAGGGGTAGGTTGATCCCGAATTTCCTGAGGAACCGCCACACTGCTTTCCAGAGTGGTTGCACAAGTTTGCATCCCCACCAGCAATGGATGAGTGTACCCCTTTCTCCACACCCTCTCCAGCAAAGGCTATCATTGG
>NC_022026.1:12382573-12383384 GCF_000317375.1 Microtus ochrogaster | reverse complement strand
ATAAATTTAAAAAATAAAAAAAAATAAAAAAATAAAAGTGGTTCTGAGGAACAGCCTACACCTCAAAGTTAGAAATTTACCCTGAAGACACAAACAGTAAGGATAGTAACTTGCGGAGGGCATAATGGTACCTGGTAAAGGTGCCATTCGGCTCCTGGAGAATGGCTATGCATTAGAGGGAGCTAAACACAGTGGTAGCCGCTGGCGACTGTGCCAACGTGGCTCTTTGGATGTAACAGCTAAAAACAAGAGATGGGATCCTGTGCTCCTTTGCATCTTGTTGATGTTTTATTTTTAATATTCCTGTAACCCCTGCACCCCACAGCCAGTCCACCTTGGCCTGCAATGGATAGCGGTCAAAGTTCATAGCTTGCCCCATGGCTGCAGATAAGTTCTGCTACTTGCTATGTGATAGTGAACCTCACTTTATTATCCTTCCCACTCTTGGGAAAAATAACGCACTGTATAAACAGTGTTATAACCTCTTTACAGATTTAGAAAAACATCTGGAGGTTATACAAGTACATCTCTAAGAGCAATAATGGTATGTTAATCTATATAAGGTCCAAGGGCCTGGCACAGCTGTAAATTTGGGGGAATTCTTGTGGTTTGGCAAGATATACATTAATACTTGTGAGAGAAAGTCATTAAATTTATTTTTAAATTTTATTTTTATTTTATGTGGATAGGTGTTTTCCTGTGTGGTGGTTTGAATAAGAATGCCCATCCCCCCCCCAAAAAAAGAAGAAAAAATTATAAGCTCACTGTCCTTTAATTATGGCTAGAAACCAAATATGAGTGAGTACAAACC
>NC_022026.1:12373115-12381984 GCF_000317375.1 Microtus ochrogaster | reverse complement strand
CTCTCTCTCTCTCTCTCTCTCTCTCTCTCTCTCTCTCTCTCTCTCTCTCTCCCTCTCTCTCTCTGCCTCATGCCTATGGATTGAAATGAGAGGCCCACCCCCAGTTACTACTCCACCACCATCTCCACCTTCCTGCTCCCATGCTCCCCTGATCATAGCCCTCTGGAACGACGATGCCAAAATTAAGCTTGTCCTTCATAAATTGTTTTGGTCATGGTGTTTGGTCACAGCAACTAAAGAATGACTAAGACCGCCTGCGTGTACATCTGTTGACCGTGTGTGCCTGGTGCTTATGGAGGCCGAAAGAGGCCATTGGGTCCCCTGGAACTGAAATTCCATGTGCCATGAGTCACCACCTGGGTGTTGACAATCAAGATCAGGTCTTCTGGATGGACAGCCAGCAACTGCTGAGCCAGCTCTCTCGCTTGTGTCTCTAAACATTAAGGGGAAGCAGATACATGTATTGTAACGCGAGGGCCCGCTTGTTGGGGTTTCTAGGAGCTCTGAACATACCAACTGTCTTAGTAGGAGCTTCTATGGTTGCAATAAAACACCGTTGCCAAAGCAACTTGGGGAGGAAAGGGTTTATTCCAACTTAGAGTTCCACATCACAGTCCATTATCAAAGGAGTTCAGAATAGGAACACAAACGGGCAGAAACCTAGAGGCAGAAGCTGTGAAGGGGTGTTGTTTACTGGCTTGCTCTTCATGCTCAGCCTGATTTCTTAAAACCCTCGGAACCACTAGCCCAGGAAGCAACCCCGAATTAAGAAAATGCAATATAGCCCTGCCCACAGGGCAGTACGGTGGGATCATTGTTGTGTGATAAGATTTTTCCTGGGGAGACACTACACACGCCCACTCACCCCAGAGAGGGAGCCGATGACAGACCAACGTTAAGATATCACCAAAGACCAACTCGCTAATTGAATGAGTTTTAATGACGTTACAGGAATATGGATGAGAGGTGACTTATAGGAGCAGAACTGACTCAAAGACAGCTGCATCACCAAAGCCACCCCAGCATGGGTGACAGCTCACAGAGCTGGGAACCTGGAGCACACTGCACAGCCTGCAGGCATCTCAACAGGCTGCAGAGTGTCCTTTCCAGGTGACTCAGTTGTTTTAAACTAGTCTTCCAGGCAGCTCGGCTGGTTTCTGCTTCCGGGCAGCTGGTCTGCTTTCAGAGTCTTCTTTGCTGCTCGGCTTCTCTCAGAGGAACTCTCAGCAGCTTGCCTTGTTTCCTCTTGCATCGGAGGGGCCTAGTCAATCAGGTCAGTTTGGGGGTCTTCCTGGAGTTATTTTGAGTTGCTTACCTGCTGTTAAAGAGGTTCCTGCTAGAATGTTTCACTATCAGAAGAAACTGCTACATGACAGTAATTTTCTTAGTTGAGGTTCCCCTTCCCAAAGCACCCCAGCTTGCGTCAACTTAGTATGGACACTCGCCGTGGCCGGCACATTTTTGCCCACCATCTTGCTCAAGTTGCCTGTTTTTTATATAATCTGATAGAAGAGGGATCATGTGGGATTGGACCAAAAAGGTTCAAGAGGCTTTTGAGTCAGATAAGATTCTGGTGGCACAGGTTGAATAAGAGTTATACGTTCCTGGGTCCCAGGGCCCATTTGTTTGCAGTCCAGAGGGCTACAGCTGGGGGTGATGGCAGAAACAAGTTCTTCTTATAGGGTTTGGGTTCCATTATTGCTTTGCTTTCTTTTACTTTTTCGGGGGGCCTTCCATTCTTGGAAAGGGGGTGGGAGCTGCATAGGCAGCACAGAAACAGAAATTGCTTGTTATATATATATATAAAAAACCCGGCAGCAGGTGGGCTTCATCACTGAACCTGCTCCAGTAGCAAAATAACAAACACCATAAAGAGATGTGTTGAACATCTTCCGGGTGGGGGCGGGGCTGGAGAAACGGCTCAGAGGTTAAGAGCACAGGCTGCTCTTCCAGAGGTCCTGAGTTCAATATGTTTTATTTTCACATGGTGGCTCACAACCATCTCTAATGAGATCTGGTGCCCTCTTCTGGCCTGCAGGCAGTACACTGTATACAGAATAACTAAATAGCGAAGGAGGAAGTCTTCCGGCCAAGTCCCTTCTGGGAATGGCAACTTTTCAGACTCTGTGGAAGTGACACTCACTTACAGCAGTGTGGAGTCTTATCTGCTGATCCTGACAGATACCAAACATGCCATGGTGGCACTGGTGTCCTTCCAAGCTACTGGACCTCTTCCAGTGACTAAACCACATAGCCCTGGCAGATAAGGCACTAGAACAGATCCCAGGCATCTTTTAAAATGTTTGGCACATCAATGGCACCGGTGAGCTGGGGTACAAAAGAGGAACAGGCAATGGTAGAGATACAAATTCATATAGACTGGGTAAAGAAAGGAAAGGACCCGTTAATGGGATCACTGTGCTAGCCTTGAGGGTGGGGCTGGAGAGAGAGAGAGTTCTGAGGTTAAGAACACTGACTGTTCTTCCCAAGGACTTGAGTTCAATTCCCAGGATGCACGTGATGGCTCATGACCATATGTAACTCCACTTCCAGTGGATCCAACAACGTTTTCTGGCCTTTGCAGGCAACAGATATACACATGGTACACAGACATACATGAAGGCAAAACACCCATACACACAGAAAAAAAAATACTGTCTTCTAGGACAAGCTCCAAAGCTACAGAGAAACCCTGTCTCAAAAAAAAAAAAAATACTGTGGTGGAATTGAAACCTGGGTAGGGGGGGATGGTGTGATTGGTAAAAACAGTGCCGACTCACAAGGAATGGCCACGAGCTTTTCCACAAAAGCGTGGGAAGTACAGAATAAACCAGACCCTAACAATCTTCCTGCGGCTTTCATAAGACACAAAGTCAGGCCCTCCTGCTGTCAGCAAAAGCTGATGCCTTCACAAACGTGGGAGCCGTTTGCTCATTGAACTCTGAAGAAGTTATCCACTGAGTTCCTGGGAAATCAGGGTACAAATGGAGCAGGGCACAGACAACACAGATTGGAAAACAGCAACATTTACAAGCATGACCCTGAGGTGCACCGATATGTTCCCTGTAGTGCGTCACGCCTGAATCGTTACATTAGCCTAACAGTATACATAGAAGTCAATGTGCCTCGTTAAGTGATTGGTGGGTGAATCGCACAGGGCTCAGGCATATGGAAGAGGAAAACAGACGCGCCTTTATGTGTGTGTATTGTCACAGGATTTCTGTAATTGTTCTTGTATAAACAGGCCTCACCCAGCTCAGTGTTATAAGTAGGTGTCTATAGGAGATTAATAATAAGGACAGACCCATCTCATAAACACTGCTGTACAAACCTGGAAAATCAATGAAAATATTATATATATATACATATATAAAAAATATATATACATATATATATATATATATATCAATTTTGGATACCCAAATATGGTGATATTTTTTGACAGGGACAGACAGGGGCTCTTTACTATTCTATATTAGATGATACATTTGAACTCCATATTATAGAAAGAAATCTGAACAGCCATTTGATTAACAGTTGGTATGCCCTAACTGCTTATTTGTGCTGACCTAACCCCACCCCCAGTTCAGCTGCCCTGGAGGAGAGAGGACAAAGCCGGTACCAGCAGATACTAACTAGATTCACTGTTCCGATAAGCACCTGAGCCAGGCACCCAGAGTTAGAGGGGAGAGTGCAGGGGCTGATAAGGAGACAGGCGCAGCGCAGATGCCTCACGTCTCCAAGATGGGGCTGATTAGCTGACCAGAGGCAAAAATCTGGACTCTGGAGCAATTGTTTTTCCATCCTTTCTTCCTCTAAAATCTACGGACTGCAGATGAGAATCTTTAAAAGATAGTCATTCCCAGGCCAGCAAGATGGCTCCAAATGAGTAATGACTCTGGCAGCTGAGTCTGGTGACTTGATTTCCGGCTCCAGAACCCACGTGGTAGAAGCAGAGCCATGGTTCAGGCGCGCCATTTTCTCATACCGGTTTGCTCACCACGGCGAACAAATTCTCCCACATATCATACACGCCACACTCCTCCACACACACACACACACACACACACACACACACACACACACACACACAATGCAAAAATAAAATAAAACCTCTGTCTTCCTAGCTGTCCAGCTCTCAGAATAAAATGCAACTTAGAGGTTAAATTTCTGCTTGTTTGTTAGCATTTGCAGTAAGAGCCCCCTAAATTCTGGTGCTCCAATGATATCTTCACTTGCCTTATAATTCCACAGAGGTTATTTTGATGATTTTATAAAAGGATTGTTAAAATAATAGCAAAAGAATTTAAATAAAAAGGCCCCTATGCAGGTAAAAAAAGATGCTTTCCAAACCAAACTCATAAGGTTATTGAAGAAAATGCCAGTTCATGGGCCAGGGAAGCAGTCAAGATATCTCCCACACTATGAAGACAACTGTTTCTTCAGCCAGCTGCGGTGACCAAACTTGGCAGGAAGTTGCTAGTGTCAAAGACAGAACATGCTCTGGATATGGGCCATGTGGGGAAAAAGCTTGGGGCCTGGGTTCAATCCCCAGTACAGATACAAAGCAAAAGCCAGCAAAAACATGCATACCAAAGTATAGGGCAAAGTTACCTCTAAGAGGGCTCAGTATAGATAGCTATATACATACAGTTCTTTTTGTCTTGAAAAACCTTAAATGGCTGAAGGACTTAATAATAGCATAGACATTTAGAAGTCTATGATGCTTCTGCATGTTGACTGGGCTTTCTGTTCGGCAACCTAGGCCATGACTCTTGATTGGTATTTGTGATGCCCTGGGAGTAAGAGTTCATTGTTGTAGTTTGTGCTGTTGCTGGGTTCCAGTGTCCCAGGGTTTAGCTTTAACACACAAAACAAAAGGAATCAATCACAAATCCCTCTCCAATGACCAAAAGAAAAGTGGGCTAAACAAAAGTAAGAGCCAAAAACCCCACAAAACTGGGGTGGGGAGGAGTGAAGTGCAGGGAGTCTAGTTCTCCAAATTCTAGCCAAAGGAACAGCATTCTGCAGAGATTACCATGTAGTTGTTTTATGCACCAAGGCTATGGCCCACATTGCAACAAAACAAAGTCTTCCCACGGGCTGACAGGGCTCGCAGTGACCCTCAACATTTCTGATAAGGACAAGGATGGCGTTCATTCTTATCAAGGTCCAGCTTACACTTGTCCTGTTCCGGACACCACGCAAACTCCCTAAGACAGGACTTAGGGTACGTGATAGGGAAGTGGGTAGGGACAGTGAGTAAATCGCCCAACATTGTAAATAATCTTCAACGAACTCATGGATCTTTCAGACTGGACTTCTAAGGTCGGGGGCGGGGGGCATTCCAGTTCAAAATCCGACAATTCTTCTCTATCTCCCTGGGAAAATCACAAACGTGTGGTAAAATTCTCAGGCTGAGCAGAGACCCACCCTCCTTTGACAAGAATGTAAATGCCCTCCTGAAGTAGTTTGATATTTTCCTAAACTGAGTGCAAACCGCAGGTTGGTTGCTCTAAGATGGCCTCTTGAACATCTGAAAGAGCAGCTTTCTTTGCCTCCAGAGACTTCATCTACAAAGGCCCTTTGTTCTCCAGGTCTATAGGGCCACCTCTGGGGTCACTGCACCCAAACTGGAAAGTTACTTTTGCCTTCTGTCCCTAGTTGTCTTTCCCCTAATCTTTCAATGGCCTATCCTTTTGACCTAGAATTCTAAACTCTGAAGTGCCTTTAACACCCCCCTCCTCTCCTAGGCTCATAGGATTAAACTTGTAGAAAAGTAATGGGCTTGTATGTAAAGAAAATGCAGGTGCTGGCCCCGGGAGGTCAGCAGCTCTCAATGGACTTTTGAAAATGACTAGAAAGAAACTGTGCCGTGGAGACAAAGACCCGTCCAAGCTCGTGGGTTTCATGCCAATTGGCTCATTTTAACCTACTGCATTTCATGGAAGTCCTTTGCATCCTTCAATCCCCTTGTTGCAAGGTGGTAATTTGAGAAGGAAACTTCCCTCAGGGCCGGCCTGGAAGGGATGGCTTTCACAGCACTCCTTTCTGTCTCCCGGCTTGAGCAGGAACCAGCAGGAGCTTTTAGAGTCCAGGAACTGGGGGCTGCCACCAGGGCTCAGAGATGTCCAGCATGACTGTGGCACATTTTTAACTTGGTTGACATGCCTTGGGCAGCTGCCCTGCCGCTTAAGGGTCTCCGTCCCTTGTTCATGTCCTGACCTTCAGATGTCCTCCCTGGAGTGTCACAGGGACACAGTCTTAGCACCTCTTTTGCACTTCAGGTCTCTGCCACAGGTAGAGACCTGCCAAGTTCCAACAACACCCACAGCTTCCATGAGCTCTGGTGTCAAATCTAAGACAGACTCTTGTGGGTGGTGAAATCTCACCCTTGGTTGTTCCTGTCACTCAAATGGATACTTTACAAGCAAATTTCTTCATCCAAGAAGAGAAAAGGATATTCCAGAGGACAAAAAGATTTTTCCACTGCTTTACTCTTCTGCCAAAGTAGGGGCCCTGGGAAAAAATAGGAATGCCAGAAAAACTTAGGAGTTCAGAATCTAGGAGTCCTGACCTACACCAGAAAGAAAGACTTTCAACACATAAATAGGCACCTGCCTTCATAGCCACCGAAGAAATAAAAATCAAAAGCACAATGAGCTAGCCTTTCCCATCACTGGGGTCAACAAGTATTGCAGACGGTCTGAACAAATCAGAGTCCTCAGACATGGCTTGTAGGAATTTGAAGTAGTGCATCAGTGTTAGGAAAGAGTGCTGTTTGAGGAAGAATAGACCTAAAGTTACCAAATGGCCCAACAGCTCGACTTTTAAATATATATCCAAGAGAAAGGGGACAATATAGCCACATAAAGACTTGCATATAAACACATTGACAGGGTCACGGAGCAGCCAGACAGCTCTTGTCGCCAAGCCTGATGAGCTGAGTTTGACCTCACGACCCATAGGGTGGAAGGAGAGAATCAACTCGAACCTTCACATGTGTGTTGTGACATGTCCCCAACAAATAAGTAAATAGAAAACTAAGATGGAGGCCGGGCGGTGGTGGTGCACGCCTTTAATCCCAGCACCCGGGAGGCAGAGGCAGGCGGATCTCTGTGAGTTCGAGACCAGCCTGGTCTACAAGAGCTAGTTCCAGGACAGGCTCCAAAACCACAGAGAAACCCTGTCTCGAAAAAACAAAAAAACAAACAAACAAACAAAAAAAAAACTAAGATGGAATCAAATCAAAAAACTTTTTTGGTTTCAACTTTCATACTCCAGTGTGTGTGTGTGTTTGGAGAGATGGCTTAGCAATTAAAATCACTTGTTGCTCTTCCAGAGGTCCTCAGCTCAGTTCCCAGCTTTCACATCAGGTGGCTAAAGGGAAATATTGAATCCGGTGACTTACAGTATCAGAGGGTAGACAGAAGTTGCTGTTCCGCCCAGTCCCACAGCCATTCAGTCCCAAAGAAACACACAGATTATACTAATTATCAGTTGTTTGCTCTATTAACTCAGGCTTATTATTAACTAACTCTTTTTTTATTTATTTATGCAGTATCCTGCCTGTAGGCCAGAAGAGGGCACCAGATCTCATTATAGGTGGTTATGAGCCACCACGTGGTTCCTGGGAATTGAACTCAGGACCTCTGGAAGAGCAGTCAGTGCTCTTAACCACTGAGCCATCTCTCCAGCCCCTTAACTAACTCTTACAACTTAAATTAACCCATAATTCTTGTCTGTGTTTAGCCACATGGCTTGGTACCTTTTGTCAGTGGGGCATTCTTATCTTGTTTGCTCTGCATCTAGCTGGTGACTGCAGACTGAGCCTTTCTTTTTCCCAGAATTTTCCTAGTCTGGTCAACTGGCCTGGCTACTGGTCAATCAGTGTTTCATTATACCAATATAAGTGACAAATCTTTATAGGCTATAAGAGCAGTTTCCCACAGCACAGAGGTTTAGTCCTTTATCATCATGGCAGGACGTAGTAGCATGCAGGCAGACATGGTGCTGGAGAAGAAGCTGAGAGTGAAGGATAAGGAGCTTTATCTTGATCCTGCAGGCAACAGGAAGTGAACTGAGACACGGGGCAGTATCTTGAGCATAGGAGACCTCAAAGCTGACCTCCACAGTGACACACTTCCTCCAGGTCATTGGGCTTGCAAGACATGTGCCTTTACCCCCATGAGTCATCTTTAAGAGCCATTCTCACATGTTTCTCCCAGGTATATGTGTATGTGCATAAATTATATATACATATTTCAGATGTGAAAAACACAGTTTGAGGGATGATTACCATACTTTTTAATTCAAATTTTGCCTATGAGAAATTGAGTCTAGATACAGGTTAAAAAGTAATGGTTCATGATGGTAATAGCTCTAGCAAAGGATCAGTAGCATCCTGTAAGATAACTATCTAAGGCCTTTGTAGGCTATTCAGGCAAAGGAGAAAGGAGTTCCTCAGGTAAGTGTGGAAGGGTTGATACTTTTACTGACAAAGACATCTTGCGGCGTTTAGGAGTGTGCAGTGGACTGAATGGGCCCCTCTCAAGTTTATTTGTTGAAATCTTACCCCCATTGTGATACAATTAGGAATTAGGACCATTAGGAAATGATTCGGTCATGATTGCGAGGCCTTCATGAAGCATATAAGTACCCTTGTAAAAGGAACCTCAGAGAGCTCTGTCATCCACATTCTGTCACATGAGGATAGCACAGGGGGCTGGTAGTCTGAAACCTGGAGAGAGGGCCCCCAGCAAAACCTGATCATGTTGGCATCCTGATTTTGGATTTCCAGCCTCCAACACTGGGAAAATCCTAACTCACTCAGTCTATTTTATTTATTTATTTTTTAGTTAGGTTCTCT
>NC_022026.1:12367095-12372090 GCF_000317375.1 Microtus ochrogaster | reverse complement strand
TCTCCAGCATAAGTTGTCATCAGTGTTTTTGATCTTGGCCATTCTTACAGGTGTAAGATGGAATCTCAGCGTTGTTGTGATTTGCATTTCTCTGATGACTAAAGATGTTGAGCATTTCCTTAAGTGTCTTTCAGCCATTTTAGATTCCTCTGTTGAGTGTTCTCTGTTTAGGTCTATACTCCATTTTTACTGGATTATTTGTTCTTTTGACTACCAATTTCTTGAGCTCTTTGTATATTTTGTAGATCAGCCCTTTTTCTGATGTGGGGTTGGTGAAGATCTTTTCCCACTCTGTAGGCTGTCGTTTTGTCTTGTTGACTGTGTCTTTTGCTTTACAGAAGCTTTTCAGTTTCAGGAAGTCCCATTTATTAATTGTTTCTCTCAGTGTCTGTGCTACTGGGGTTATATTGGTCTCCTGTGCCAATGTGTTCAAGTGTACTTCCCACTTTCCTAGAGATCATTCTTGTGATATTTTGGCAAAGAATGTGGTTGCTCTTGGCCCTTGTTCCAAAAATCTGCCTGAGACTAAATTGAGGGGTTTTGGATGAATGGCAATGGCAGAAGAGATTCCAAGAATATTGGCTGTGTCACATGGGGGTCATCAGTGGTCACTCTTATGCATATCTATAATGGAAAGGAGTAAGGTGCACAAACAAAATACAAAACATACAGCTTGAGGAAAAAGGAGCACAAGGAGAGATAGAAAGAGACAGACACACAGATAGGACCTGGCATGGGCTTTTAAAACCTCCAAGACAATCCCCAGTGGCATACTTCCCTCAACAAGGCTACAGCCACTCTAACATGGCCCCACCTCCTGATCCTCCTAATCCTTCCCAAACAGTTCCACTCCCTGGTGACCAAGCATTAAAATATATGACGCTATGGGGACCATTCTTATTTAAACCACCACAGGGGACAACTTGGGGGCACCAGTTCTCTCTTTCCACCACGTCAGGACTTAACTCATGTTCTCAGGCTTGACAACAAGTACCCTTCCTCACTGAGCCATCTTGCCTGCCATGATAATTTTTTTCTGCATCCATTCTTATGGATGTTTTAGTAACAATTTCCTATTTCCTTTGTACTCATCAAGGTGACTGTTCAGTGCTTTTTTTCCTGGTGGGCTGACCCAAACTTTCATTTTCAGTCATTAAAAAATCTCAAAAGACTATCTGGACCTAGCATTCTGGACATAGATGGTGTTCTATGAGAAGTCCATTACCACAGCCAGCAATTCCAGTGCAGTAGAGACCCCTCTGGTGTGTGCTCATCAAACCTGGGTGGGAGCAGAACTCTCGGTACCCTAGAGGATGGCATCCTTCCTTTATTCTTTGCTTTTACATGCATTGGTGTTCTTTGGAGTCAGCTAGCCCAAGTCTCCTCTGCTGTTTTTGAAGATGGAGAGCATGCTTTCAAACTTAAGTGTCTACGTCAAAGTTGGGGTCTTTCTTGATTAATCCTTCCCAGACCCAGATGACCATGAATCCTTAGGGACGTTCCTCAGCTACCCAGAGGCAATTGTGCGAAGCATCTCCTTGGGGAGAGCTGAAAAGAGGGGGCAAAATGTAGAACATTTGAGTGCTTTTCTGACCTCTGCTTATGGGTCTGGGTCACATGTGTGGTGGAGAGGGGAGGATGATGGTGGGAGGGGAATAGAGAGATCCGATGGATACAGGACCTGATTTCGAATCTCCAGGACACACATAAAAAGCTGACACAGTTGCAGGTGCCTGTAGCCCCAAAATTACAAGGCTTGGGAGCAGGAGGAAGGAGGGAGATGTGAGAATATAAGGGGAGGGAGGTTCGAAGGAAGGAGTGCGACAGAAGGGGATGGGGCAAGGCTAACGTGAGGAGAGAAAGAGAAAAGGGGGTGGAGGATGGGGAAGGAATAGTAAAGGGCACCTCGAGCCCTCCCTGTACCCCACATTAGTATGGAGATGTATGTGTGTAATATTATAATCCAAACTGGGGGGGGAGAGGTTGAGGCAGGAGGATTGCAAGTTCAAGGCCCACCTAGGCTATATAGCAAATTCATGCGAGCCTAGTGAGACCTGTCACAGAAGAACAACAAATGTAGGCAGTACCGGAAGGCCTGAACTTTCCCATGTCTACAGCTGGGCCTGACTTTCGGTTTCTTAAAAGGACAATGAGGGAGGCAGCCCATACTAGGCCTGAGCCAGTCTCCACAGTACACAAGGCAGTGACCAAAAAAGACAGTTCCTGTAATCTCCCTAAAACATACCCTGCATTGTTCAAATATGTCCCCCGAATGGTAAAACTATAATGACAGTCAATTAAAACTGTACTAATGTAGCTACAGCCTGCTTAACCAATCATGTTTGTGATGACCTATCTGTTCCTAGAATCCCCCTAACTGAGCTTAAAAGGGGCCTGTGTGCTCCTTTCGGGGTTGCCATTTTGTACAGGTGGTGGCCCTGCTTGCTGGAATAAAGACTCTTTGTCTTTGCATAGTATTGGCGTCTGGGGCCTTCCTTCAGTGATTCTTGGACCCAAGATGGAAGAAGAGGACTGGGTCTAGAAAGTTGTTCTCTGGCCTCCACAAGCATCCCATGGCCCACGAGCACCCAGAGTGTCTCTCTGACTCTGTCTCGGTCTCTCTCCCACAACACAAAGAACAATATAGGTGTTATTTTACATCTCCCACGAAGCAGGAGTCAAGAGCAAATTTTTCCTCCTCTCTGTGAAATAGATAAACCCGGTACCACAAAAAGATTAGCTTTCCACGCTGGCTTCCAGACTCTCTGTTCTGTCTCAGTGCTGTTTGTTCATGCTCCAGCTTTTTCTCGCTTTGCTTTGGACACTGCACCCGCTATCCCACAGTGTGTCTTCTGATTTACTCGAGGACTGTTTAGATGGTGCAGACTTCATATCCTTACTCATTTTATTACCAGGTCTCCATTTTTCAAAACAAATGAACATAAGATTTTGAACGAGATTGTCACCTTTCTGGAAGGAAATTCCGCTAAGAAAGTGGTTTCTGCTTTGTTGTTTGTTTTGAAGATGGGATTTCACAGTGTATGCCACACCAGCGCAGCCTGGATGCTGAGACTGGCGGGGATGGGGTGGGGTGGGGGGTAAGGTGGTAAGGAGTGGGGGGTGCCAGGATTGAGACACGGAGGCTTCTTTTCAGGTGAAAGAACAGCAACCTTTATTTTTCCCCAGCTAAAGCTTTTTATACTGGGAAGCTTCTGTGGAGACCCACCGGCCAGAAAGAACACAAATATCCTTGTCAATTATAGACCACAAGGAAGTTCCGCTGACGGTCAGGGGGAGTGAGGGCAGCTGGATCACAGCAGGTGTAACCTTGGTAGCCTGGAACTCATTTGTAGATACAGTAAGCCTTGAATTCTCAGAGATCCACCTGCCTCTGAGATATGCATGACCACACCTATCTATGTGATGAGCTGTAATAACAAGACATTTATTGTAGTCTCTAAATTCTCTAAATGTGGTTTATACTTTCTATGGACTGTATTAGAACATCTGTCATTATACTCCTAAGTATTAAAGGCTTAGGGCACACTTCATTGCTACTTTGAATTTTATTTACTAATTATTTGTGCTTACTATACAGGTGGCTTGTCATGCTTGTCCCTCTGTTCAGAAACTTGGTTACTGTCACTTAAGAATTGCAATGGCTTTTTTAAAATTTGTTATATTTCATATTTTTGTGTCTGTCCACATATGTCAGAAGAAGGAACCAGATGTCCTGGAGCTGGAGTTATAAGCGATTGTGAGTGACCAAACGTGGGTCCTCTACATGAGAGGCAAGCCTTCTTAACCACTGATCCATCCACTCTAGCCCTGGTTTTGTATAAGTTTATCTTATTTTAAAATTTTTATTATTTTTAATTATGTATGTGGTGGGTATGTGTGTGTAAGTACAGTTTCCCACAAAGGCCAGAAGATCCCTCTGGCGCTGGAGTTACAGGTGGTTGTGAACACCTAATGTAGGTGCTGGGGATTGAACTTTGGTCCTCTGGAAGAGAAGTATATACTCTTCACTGCTGAGCCATCTCTTCAGCCCCTGGTTTTATATCACTTTTGAAAAATTGATTTTTTTAGGGTTTATTTCTTCTATGTGCATTGGTGACTGTCTGTGAGAGGGTGTCAGATCCCTCAGAACTGGAGTTATAGACAGCCGTATGCTACCATGTGGCTGCTGGGAATCGAACCCATGTCCTCTGTAAGACTTAACTTAAAATCTTAACTGCTGATCCCTCTTTCCAGCCCTGGGTTTATATAACTTCACATGCTCTCTCTATAAAGAGATGTCACTTGTAATGACACTTACACTTGTTCCTTTCAGCCTTTGTGTTTGCACATTTCCCTGGCTTGCCACAGTACCAAGAGCCCTAACAATTTGTTGGGTGTTGTGATCTAGCTCCCTCACTCCCCATGACCGTCAGCGGAACTTCCTTGTGGTAATTGACAATGTTTGTGTTCTTTCTGGCCCAGAAGCAGTAGAGGTATAAAAGGCTTTAGCTTGGGGCAAAATAAAGAGGTTGCTGTTCTTCCACCTGAAAAGAAGCCTTCGTTTCTCAATCCCGGCACCCCCTCCTCCCCGGGCCAATTTTGGTATCCAAGGTGCGCTGGCCTGGCAGTTGGGTATTCGTTCATTCGTCCTTGATTTGTTTAAAGATTTTAGGCAGAAAATGCTTATTATTTTTGAGTGAATTTTGACATTGTCACGGAGTAGGGGTTTTTGTTTGTTTCATAGACACACTGTATTTTTTATTTATATCGTAGGTTGGTTTTTTTCAGGCAGGGAGAGGTTTGAGATCATTTCTCTATCCAGTTCTGGTTGTCCTGGAGTCCACTGTAAAATTCAAGCTGGTTTCAAACTCATAGAGATCCTCTTTTTTTTGTTTGTTTTTTTTTTGTTTTTGTTTTTTGTTTTTTTTCGAGACAGGGTTTCTCTGTGGCTTTGGAGCCTGTCCTGGAACTAGCTCTTGTAGACCAGGCTGGTCT
>NC_022026.1:12365027-12366185 GCF_000317375.1 Microtus ochrogaster | reverse complement strand
ATCTTTATTTAAGGTATTTGTCTCAGGGCCAGCAAGATGGTTCAAGGAGTAAAGGCTCCTCCCACCAAGCCTTTGGTACCCGTGTGGTGGAACCCACAAGTTGGCCTCTGACCTTCCCCCTTGCCCCACGGCACATGTGCGTGCACATACACAAACACACAGACACACCCTTTAAAACAGGTCTTTGTTTCTGTTCTCAGAAGAGCCTTCCTCGTAGTCGTCCTCTCTTCTAACGTACATCTTGTAGGTTGGCATCACCTTCTGTTGACTTCACAAAATGAGCTAGAAACTTGTCTGCTTTGTTCTGTTTTATGAAATTATTTGTGTAACACATTTTTTTCCCACCCAAATGTTTAGAAGACTCCGTACAGAAGCCTGTGGATACAAAGGTTGCAATTTTTGTTCTGATGAATCTTTCCAGATACAAAACATTCAGATTCCCTGTTCATGGGAATTTCTTGCATTCTATTTTATCTCCGTTTTAAACCTAAGTGAAGTTTTTCATAAGCTTTTGCTCCTCCCACTTCAGCACTTTGGTTCCCATGGTATATATTCGTTCACTTCATTTTGCTTTGCTTTGCTTTGGAGTCCGGGTGTCACTCCATAGCCTCGACTGACTTCGGTCTTTGAGCAATCCTCCGTTGGGCTCCAATCCCTGGGTTCCACGCATCATCCGTGACACCAGCTTGGGTCCCATCTCTTCTATCTGGTAATTGTTCTTTGCTGCTCGTCAGCTGGATGCAGCACCATCTGCCATTTCTTCTTTTTTGTCCCTGGCCTTAGTGAGATCATTTTTGAAAGGTCGTTGCCTTTGTACATGTCTTGAGGGGTTCTTCCTGTTTGCCTGTAGCAGGCACAGGGTTTCGGGTCAGAGTTTAATCCATTCTGAGTTTCTGTCTTTCTGTCTAGTTTGAGTCTTGTACATGTCAAGGAGCACTTCGTGAGGAAGCTTCCATTTCTCCATTTATGTATCTTGGAAACTTTGTTGAAAAATAGTTGTTTATTTGTCTTATTTCTTGGGTTCTCTCTTCTGTTTCATTGTGTCTCTCTTCCCCTCCTCTCCTTTTTCTGTCTGTCTCTGGTTTCTTTCTCCCCTCCTATCTTGCCTCCTCTCTCTCTCTCTCTCTCTCTCTCTCTCTCTCTCTCTCTCTCTCTCTC
>NC_022026.1:12363353-12364927 GCF_000317375.1 Microtus ochrogaster | reverse complement strand
CTCTCTCTCTCTCTCTCTCTCTCTCTCTCTCTCTCTCTCTCTCTCTCTCGATGTCAATACAGCCTGTAGTATAATTTCAATTAGAGACTGTGATGCCTCCAGCATTGTGCTTGTTTCATCAGGATTGATATTATTATTTGTTGGTGATTTTTGTGCTTCCATCTAGAATTTTTTATAGTTCTTTTTAATTTTGTGAATGATGTCACTGAAATTTTGGTGGGGATGGCACTGAACCTATACATCATTTTAGGTAACATGGCAACTTTACAACACACCCACAGGCTTGAGAAGTCTTCGCATCTTCTAGCCTTTCCTTAAATTTATTTTTCAGTCTTTTACAGCTTTCATGGTAGAGCTCTGTTATTTATTTGCTGAGGTTTATTTCCAGGTGTATATGGAGGCCACTGAAGCAGAATTGGTCCCGTGACTTCAATTTCACTCTGTTATCGGTGTGTAGCAGAGCTACTGATTCTGAATTTGGATTTCATGCATTGCTACTTCCTTAAAGTTAGAGGCCAGCTTGTGGGAGTTGGTTCTCTCCTTTCGCCACAACGACCTTGTATTACTTGAGTCATGCTGCAGTCCCAGAAAGAACCCAGCGTGAGCATGGCTTATAGTCATTTTAATGTGTCGTCAGGTTAGGCTTACAGATGTTGAGTTTGGTTCCTCTGTTGTTTTCTTACTCTGTGTTGCTATCCAGGTGACACTGGATCTCAGAACACGTTGGCATAGGTGCTTTCCTTTCTAGTTTATGGAGAAATTTAAGGAGAACTGACGTTAGTTCTCCCAAGATCTGGGAGAATTCAACCATAGGTGCAGTGAGTCTTGGCTTTTCTTTGCCGATAGACTTTTTGTTATCGCTTTACTCTCGTTGCTTGCTATTTATCTGTTTAGGTTGTTTCAAGTGCCCATTTATGTGTCCACAAATTTATCCATTCTTTGTAGATTTTCTAATTTATTGGTATATAAATTAGATTCATTGACTGAATTCTACTGTGAGACACAATCTGTCCTGAAAATCGAAATGCACATCTTTTTAAGCATTTGTTTGTGAGTGTGTGTACACATGCATGTGACATATGCAATGGGGCAAGTGTGAACGTCAGATGACAACTGCAGGTTCTGCCAGGAGACTGAAATGAGGTCATCAGACTTGGGAGCAAGCATCTTTACCCCTTGGCCATCTTGCTGGCCCTGAGACAAACATCTTATGGGGTTTGGGTTTTGTTATTTTGTTGTTGTTTGTCTTGGTTTGCTTTTTTTTTGACACAAGTTTCTCTGTGTAGCCCTGGCTGTCCTGGAACTCGCTTTGTAGACCAGGCTGAACTTGAAATCATGGAGATTCCCCTGCTTCTGCCTCCCAAATCCTGGGATTAAAGGTTTCTGCCACCACCAGCCTGCTGACAAGCATCTTAAGTAAGCGATTAGCAAGCAAAATCCAAGCGTGGGTGGAAATCACGCAGCATGTCACAGTACAGTTCCGTGCACAGGGACAAGGCTGCTTTAACCTCAATCAACTCCAAGCACAGGAAAGGGTTAGGGAAGTAGCTGCTCATTTAAAAGATGCCTTAAGC
>NC_022026.1:12347537-12362673 GCF_000317375.1 Microtus ochrogaster | reverse complement strand
TAGACCAGGCTGGCCTCGAACTCACAGAGATCCGCCTGCCTCTGCCTCCCGAGTGCTGGGATTAAAGGCGTGCGCCACCACCGCCCGGCTCACTCTCATTTCTAGCCATGGCCTTTTTAAATCCTCTGGTTTATTCATTTAGATCTCTTGCATTTGGTTATCTTGGCTCATGGTTTGTCCATCTTATCTTGTTATAAAACTGATTATTTCACTCATCTTTGCATTTTTTTAGTCATTAATCTCTGCTTTGTTGTGATTTCTGTCCTTCTGTTTTCATGTTTGGCTCTTTTATAATTTGTCTAAGACTGAGGACCATCATTGGCTTTATTGAAATCTCTCTGGGTTTCATTTTGTGGGGACTCAGGCCTGTATGCTTTTCTCTTTAGAACTGCCTCCACTGCATCCTGAACATTGTGTTTTCATCATCACTGAACCGTAGGGATTTAAAAAAATCCACTTGCTGCTTTCTTTGCTGATCTGATAAATCATTAGAAATCTAGTGTCTGATCTCTGTTGGCTTGTGTAATTCCAATACTTCCTTTGTCTGTGCTTTCCTGAGTTTATACCATTATCATCTAATAAGATGCAAGTTTTTAGATCTAGTAAGACTTAGTTTATGAGATAAAATGTCATCCATTTTGCAGATGCTTCCCCAGGCTGAGGAGGAAAGTGTGTACTCGTAGCTGTTGGCTATTTGGTAGAGTCTGGTGAATCGAGCAGCTTTCCTCTGATGTGTGGTGATTTCCTTGCCTGGATGATTTATCAGTGGATGAGAATGTGGTGTTGAAATCATTTCTTCTTCTTGTATCCAGATCTCCCTGATCCTTCCCGTCCAGTACCTCTTGATCTAAGAAGTCGATTGCACCCATGTAGGAATAGCTTTTACTGAAAACACCTCTTGTCTCAAGAAACGGAACTTTTTCCAGATCTTGGAAGCAAGTTAATACTGCATCTTGAGATTATTTAAAACTACATATGTAACCTGCTGTTCTAGCGTGAAGTCAGGCTGCTTAACTTGATTTTAAGAAAGCAATGTAACCAATATTACTAAGCCCTGGATTTCCTATGCAATCAATCAGCTTTTACTACCTAAGCTAAATATATTTTAATAATATTAAAGTATGTATGCGTCCATGCCGCCGACCAAGGATAATGTATGTGTGTGTGTTGTGGTAATCATGTGCTGAAAGCAGCTCACTGGTTAAAAGCAAGCTTACATGACAAATGTCCCATAAACGTGGGAAGCAGCATGAGGATCCGGCTGATAACATCTCTCTGCTGTGTTGACTGCTATTACGGGTCAGCTAGTGTCAGTAAAGTAACTTCTTCCCTTGCAAAACTCGGTTAAAGATTACTGTAGAAAAGAATTCCTCATTCCTTCCCCATACCGTGTTTTCTGTGCTATTCAGTAAGGACAGAGCAAAGCTCTTTGTTAGGGACAGTCAAACTCCATACATATAGCAGACAAACAACAGACAGGCCCCACATCAGAAGCTGCAGACAGATAAAAGACACGGGGAGAGAAGTGGGGAACTCCAATCTGGGCTCACTACTGGTCTAAGCTACTCCGAGAAGTCTCTTGTTAATAGCCCAAAGCAGTACTGACAAACGTACTTTACAGTTGTTACATTTTTTGACGGATTGTTCTTTTTTTTTTTCTTTTTCGAGACAGGGTTTCCTGTAGCTTTGGAGCCTGTCCTGGAACTAGCTCTTGTAAACCAGGCTGGTCTCGAACTCACAGAGATCCACCTGCCTCTGCCTCCCAAGCGCTGGGATTAAAGGCGTGCACCACCGGCGGGCTGGATTGTTCTTTTTATTAAGGGGCAGTGGCTGTCCTCATTTCTCCTTACAGTTTTCGTCTTGAAGTCAGCTTTTTCAGCTGAGAGTATAGCCACTCTTGTTTGTACATAGATTCTGTTTGCCTGGGAATACTATATTCCTTCCATACTTTGACTTCTCATCTTTTAATCTTTGACGACAGTGAGGTGAGTTTCTTGGAGACAGGACACAGTTGAATCTTGGTTTGTTTGTTTTTAAACCTTTCTCAATTCTACATATTTTTGGGTGTTTGCACATTTTCATGCGGGTGTATTCACTTATGCATGCCTGTGCTTGTAAAGGCCAGGGAATGATGTCAGATGTCTTCCTCCCGTGCCTTCCACCCTAGTTTTAAAAGATAGAGTCTCTCAGTGGACGTGGACCTCACTGGTCAGGCTAGCCCAACCAGCAGCAAGCCCCAGGGACTGTCCTGTTTCTGCCATTCTGACTTCCGGTGCTGGCTTACAGATAAGTGCCTTTGTGTCTGACGGTTCCTAAGGTGCGCCTGCAGGTTGAGCAGGCGCCTTACAGTCAAGTCGACTCCCCACCCCTCAGGCTGCGTATTTTCTACGTAGTTAACGATTATATTTAGAGCGCTCACTGCAAGGTAAGTGCCGCTTTCTTCCTTGTTCACTTTAAAGCTTCGTGGGCTCGCTAAGGTAAAAATGTTTGCCTCTTTTCAAATTGCTGTTTGTCTTTCTACCCTTGTAGTGATTTTTTTTTCTTCCCCACGCTCTCACGCTGCTGTGGATCTTCGTCTTCTGTGTGTAATATTCTTCCTTAAGTGTCTTTTTTTCAGGATGGCCGAGTGGCGGTGGATTGTTTTAGTTCAAGCTGCTCCTGGAAGGACTTCATTTCTCTTCGAATTTCAAAGGAGAAATCTATCTACTGAACATAGTAACCTGAGTTGAAAACTACTGACTTTCAGAGATTAAGATGTATCAGCCTGTGGTAATTGTCCATTGGAGATCGAGCAAAGAAAGTCTCCCTTATCCCCGCGGCTTTGCCTTTCGACCTAACTCGGCACTTCTGTCCTGAGACTTCCAGTATTTATTCTTTGTTCTGCTCCCTCCGCATTAGAGCCATTAGATGACACGGAGAGGCGCTTCTCTGGTCATGTTGAGTTGCAATGCCTCCTTTAGGTTCGGGGAATTTTCTGCTGGATTTCCATGACTTTATGCGGTTAGACTCTAACTTGGTTCCTTCTTTTAAGCCGAAATTTTAGAAAATTGGTCTCTTCAACATGTCCCAGTGTTCCTGGAAGTTGCGGTCATGATTGCCGTGGGGTTTTTTTTCTCTGTAGTTTGTTTTCTGCTATGTGAAAGTAATAATTCCTCAGTCTTGTCTAATTCCTGAACATTTTTTTTTGCTTATTCTACAACAGTGATTCTCCCCTTTAAATACAGTTCCTCATGTGTGGTGACCCCCAACAATAAAATTATCTTCACTGCTACTTCATAACTGTTAATTTGCTACTGATAAGGATCATAATGCAAATATCTGTGTTTTCCAGTAGTCTTAGGAGACTGCTGTGGAAGAGCGGTTCCAGGTCGCCATCCACAGCTTGAGAAACACTGCTCTAGACGCTTCCTCTTAAATGTTTTGTGTGATGCATTTTTTTCAGTGTTTCTGCCTGATTCGGTCTCCCTGGGATCTCTATTTTAATTGCCATTTTTTTTCCTTCCCCATCTACTTCATGAATCTACTTCTTTCTTCAGCTTCTTATTTGCTTTTTTAAGCTTAGGAATAATTTCTAAAACTGTTGTCATTTCCAACATTTTGGTATTTTCAGATTTGGCCATTTGCTGTTTCACAATTCTCAGATTTCTTTGTTTTCCTGACTCTTATTATTGTGGAATTACCTGGAGAAAACTTCTTATCTCACCTTATCCCAGAAGCTTTTTCATGTCCTATGTTTTTAATGTTGTGGTGGCTACAACTTGTTATATATAATATTCATATATTATATAAATATAATGAAATGTTTATTTCATGTATATATTATATACTCCTTCCCTTTCTTTCTTTCTTTCTTTCTTTCTTTCTTTCTTTCTTTCTTTCTTTCTTTTTGGAAAGGTCTCTCTATGTAGCCCCAGCTGTCCTGCACAATGTAGATCAGGCTGTCCTGGAACTCAGAAAGATCCTGCTGCTTCTGCTGAGCTCTGGGATTAAAGGCATGTGCTGCCACACTCGGGAACTATTATATCTTCACTACTGTTTTCTAGGGCAAGGAGCCTGACAAAAAGGAGCATCACACAATGCTTAAACAGAAACTTAGCCCTATTGGAGAAGGAGAAGCCATGGGTCCATCACCAAAGAAAAGGAACACTGCGGACATGGCGACAAATCGAGCTCTTGAAGCTTCCGCCAATGCGAAGGGAGAAGGTAAATATATCCAAGTTGGATGGGCAGATATGAGCATATTTCCAACTCGAAGGAAACATGCGGAATGATGAACGTGATGGAAGTTGCCGCAAAGAGAGCAACAGGTCCAAACAGTTCTTTGCACCCAGCGTAGGACAAGGTCTCGGCGGGGACAGATGCCCTTCCCACCTGGCTGGGCTTCCTCCTCACCTGCCTTCTCCTTTTCTCCACATTACAATGCCAGGGGGATCAACACCACAAAAACTGTTGTGGGCATCAATAGTCCGCAACGACTTCATTCTCAGCAGCTTCTGGTAGAAGCAGCCACCCCTTTATTACTGATAACTTTCTGGGATTTCTTATTTTATTTTATGTGTGGGGGTGTTTTGCCTGCTTGTGTATGTATGCTCAACTTGTGTACCTGTTATCCAAAAAAGCTAGAAGAGGGCATGGGATCCTCTGAGACTGGAGTTGCAAATGGTGGGGAGTGATCACGTGAGCACTGGGACTCAAATCTGGGTCCTCTGGAAGCCTTCTCCTTGGCCCCAACTTCCTGAGGCGTCTTGTTCTCCATAATCCGTTTCTTACTGGTGAAGCCTTATCGCTGGCTTTTCTTCCCTTTATTTTCTTTCCTTGATTGATCATGTGATATTTCCTAACTCGGGCCGTGTAAGTCTTCATTCTAGCTCACACTGTCACAGAGCAGACAGGTATTTTCTGCTCGGTCTCCATCCCATCTCTACCACTTCCTGACAATGGCTCTCAACCCTGCAGCCAAGGTAAGGATGTCAGTAGGTAAATATAGTAGGCAACATTCATGCTGAGACAAAAAAAAAAATCTGTGTTCCCAAGCATGCATGATACAACCTGACTCCTGTCCCTCGCCCACCAGGCTCTGCATCCCCCAATCCCACCATCTTACTGTTATCTGGACCCCAGCAGTCACCCTCAGAATCTGTGTCTATTTCTTACTACGCAATGCCTACATCCCCTTCCCTGGCTCACATTACACACCTTTCTCCACATCTCCACGGGCTACCTCTGTCTCCTCTGTTCTGCTCAGAAGACCCCTCGCATGGGGAGCACCAACCTGGTGGTCCCGTGGGCACTCTCGGCTGCTTTCTCTCACATCTCCGTCAGCTTCTTCTCCAACATGAGAACAGCCGAGTGTGTCGCTCCTTTCGGTGTCTCCATGACACTGATAATTCCACAGGAGCAGGGGACGCGCCTGTCTTCCATGTTCGCTGATGACCCCAGAAGGTGCTGGACATATCAGAACATGAGTAAATGACACAGAAGTGACAGAGGGAGAAAAAGAAGAATTCACCTTGACACGAAAGGGAAAAGTCACCTTCAGATGTGGATTTTTAGTGAAGGTGTACACCTAACATTTTGACATCTATGACCTCTTTAGCTTTTCAACTTGTAAAGTATATCAATGTGACATTAAGCCTGGAGTACCAGGGATCTACGTTGCTTCTTCCCTCTCCTGCCCAGCTAGTTTGTACGTCTGTTCTTGGAGCTACAGGGTATGAGGTGGTATTCATCTATGCTGTATCCTGGGGTCAGTTTGTCATGGCGGAGAGTTTTCTCCGGTGTACTCACCTCCTCTGAACTAATTTTAGAATGCGAGGAACACACAGATGCCTGTGTGCAGCCACTGAGGTCACTTAGGTCACAACTTGTTTCACCACTTTGCTTTCCAGGAGCTCCTGTCAACCAGGATGCCCAGGAGGGGGTGATGGAGGGTGATTCCAAGTCCCCTGAAGTCTACCCGCAGGAGCGTGATGAAGCGCAGTTTAAGCCTGCGGCAGTAAATGCCACTCTCCCCGCTCTGGAAGATTCTCTGCCTGATGAGATTCTTAATGACGAAGACGGTGATGACGACGCAGGTGCAGGGGCAAGTGCCAGCCATGACAACTCTGAAAGCACCGAAGATGACACAGAAATAACATCTGTGGAAATTTCCCACTTCATTGTGAACCCGGTGGATCCAGAAGTCATTAATTATGGAATAAAACATGCCCTGATGTCAGAAATCCGTCGCTATGGACGTCGTAAGTACTCAAAGAATGGCTAGTAACAGAGACAAGGTACACATCTCCATTTGTATGATTAGAATAACCTGAAACTGCCCCACGAGAGAGAGCCTTGGCCACAACCGAGGTGTTCTACATAATTGAATACAGCCACTCTTTACTTTGACTAAAATAGTTCAGTAGACTCCATCTTGCATTTGCAATGTTGCTTGGTTAGTGCTCGTAACAACTGCATCCATATCTGTGCACAGGCATTTAGAACACACACACACACCATTGAACATCTCTGACCATGAAGCTTATTACTGAGGTACACACAGATCCACTAACACCCATTCTCTTCATTTCTGTGAAATGCTGAAGTCTTCTTGTATTTTCTCCAGAATATGGAAGGATTTTCAAGCTGCTGGATGAAGTGCGGGGACCCCTGGATATCCGCCTGCATTTCGTTAGGTTCGCCATCAAGGAAGCAGCAAGGTGGGTGCCCAGAGGGATTACACGCCTTCAAGCTGTTGGCTCACTGCAGTGGTTGGCTGAGGGGTGGAGAACAGCGCCTACTGGGAGTTGCTCAGTCCCTGCCCCCACTTTATAGTTCAGGCTCATGACATAGATATTTAGGTTGATGTCACCGGTGTTTGGCACATCCTTCCAGGCCTACTCAACCTTGCTTTGTCACAGTAGTCTTGATCTGGGCACTGATCCTCAGTAGACACCTTTCCTATTGGCTAGAGCACACGGTACCCAGGATGTACTGACTATGCCCACAGATGGTGAGCCCCTGCTTTGGATCACACAGCACTTCCTACTGCGCAGGTTCTTTGGGTATCTCTTTTTACATGTTATGTTTGTTTATTTTCAGGTTTAAAAGATACCACCTAATATATTATCTTGAGAAGTTACTGGAAAAAATGATGTCAGACAGCACCATCAGGAACGTCGATCTAAACTCAAGCACCTGATTCTGTTTTTACAATGATCAACAATATGCAAAAATAGTTTAGCCCTGAATATAGTAGGGGAATGCTGAAGTTGCCTTGCATCTGTTATCTAAGAGAATTAAAGAAAGCTGTTTTAAACTACTCTTAATAAAAGATGAGCTTTCTATCTATGCATTTTGTTGAAAGTGTAACTTCTTGCTGGTTTGCGGCTTTTTTCTCTCCCCTCTGCTTTTTGGTGTTATTGTCTCATCAGGTAAATATCATAGCAAGTCTGCATTCTCAGGCAGGTCACCAGTGTCACCTCTGGTATTTAGAACTCTCTTCTTTGCCAAGTATTGCTTTGGGGCTTTTTAATTTATTTTTTTGATTGTTTTGTTGTTGTTGTTTGGTTTTCTTTCTTTTTTTTTTTTTTTTGGATTTTTCGAGACAGGGTTTCTCTGTAGCTTTGGAGCCTGTCCTGGAACTAGCTCTTGTAGACCAGGCTGGCCTCGAACTCACAGAGATCCACCTGCCTCTGCCTCCCGAGTGCTGGGATTAAAGGCGTGTGCCACCACCGCCCGGCTGTTGTTTGGTTTTCTGAGACAGGGTCTCACTGTATAACTCTGGCTGTCCTGAAACTTGCTATGTAGAACTCACAGAGCTCCACCTGCCTCTGCCTCCTGAGTACTGGGTTTAAAAGTATGTGCTGCTATGCCTGGCATCCCAACAATCTCTTTTTCCCATTGTCCTGAGACAAAACCCCTCAACAGGTTTTGGGGTTTGACTTAGTGACCTATCTCCAGGCCTTTTTACTTAACCATTTGGGCTGAACCATTCCCTGACCTGTGTGAACCGAGCTGCTGGAATGTACACCACCTCTAATGAAAGGCTCCACATCTTTCACACCATCCTCCTTAGCCCTTGTAGCACATTCAAATATCACGTGATATCAAGTATTACTCCAGAAATTACGGAATCCTCCCCCACATGGTTGTCGATTGAAAAAGATGCAGTTTCCATAGTGATGAGCTTTTTACTTCCACTTCCATGTCCACGGATTAATTTTGGGATCTCCTTGCAAAGATGGTTCAGCAGGGTCTAAAACTGTCAGGATGGGCAAAAGGAGTTCGGTGGTTTATCCCTAGGAGCAGCAGGTAGACCTGGATCTTCCCATTACTCCTTTTGTCACCAAAGACAGAAATGAGGCCGTGATACAAACTGCTCCATCCACTTGATAGTAAAAGACGGGCTTGCTACCTCCTAGGTCCTGCCTATTGAACTCCACAGGCAGTGCTGCGAGCTAGAAACACAGGCAACTCTTCAAACATGGTCATTTTAGCTAGAAATGTTGGCACAACCTGTCATCCCAGAGTTTAGGAGGCAGAGGCAGAGGCGGGAGGATCAAGTGTTGGGGTTTATCCTTGGCTACAATGCAAGTTTCAAGGCTAACCCAGACTAAATAAGACCCTGCAAAAATATCATTTTACTCCTGTTTTAAAGCAGTCAATTCCAGTTATAGCACACACAATGAGATAGTGCATTTCAAGAGGATGCGCACTGGATGCAGTCTCCCACTTTAAAGACATTGCTGTGTGGAGTACCCTATTGGTCTGGAGGTCATGTTTTAGGTCTATGAGAGCTGGTCTTCTCTTGATACTACGTCTGGGAAAGGAAGTCTGTGCCTTCAACAAACCTCTGTGTAACTAAGAACAAATCTGCCCTTCTCCTTTTGGTCATTTTCCAAAACCATTGGCTTGCCTCCTGGAAGCCAAGTACTCCCTCTGGGATGTAGTACCCTCTGTGGTCTCAGGGTCATTTCCCCTGTTGGGGAATTGGGTACTGAGCAGCGCAATTGATCTTAGAGGTTAATCTTCACAGGCTAGCGTGTGCTATCCAACCTGACACCGTGATCACCATGTCCCGTCACAGTGTTGAAGCCTTAAGTGCACCAAAGGTGGATGGCTGTGGTCCTGGTAGCTTACAATGTTGTTTTCTCCTGCACACGATCTTAGGAACTTGGACCTGCCACTAACTGGCATGAGCTTGGAAGTGCTTTTGGCGGGGGTGGGGGGTTCACCAGTCAGTCAGGGATTGACTGAAACCTCAACTTGGTTTTGTGAGATTCCCAACAGAGCCCCACAGTGCTGTTCATTTACAGATTGTGGTGCCTTAAGCTGTTGGGTGAGAGTAGTTTGTTATGCCGCAGTGAAGAAACTAATAGAAGTGCTGCCTACGTGTTGTTGGTGATTAAAATCACACAGGATTTTTTTTGAGTATATTTACTTTCTTGTTTTCCTTATCAACTGGCCGCAGAGAACTATTCCTGAAGCCACAGATGCTGTACAAGACAGACTCCTTTTTTTTTTCTGGGCCCTATTCCAAACTAGCAGATTCTTGCTCAACATTGCAGCACACAAGCCTGAGGTAAAGTGTTGTGGTGTCCCCTTTTAAAGCCAAGATATGGGTATTTGTTCATCTTACAAGCACTGTCTCGATATGCTTTAGGTGATCACCAAAGTGTCACTCATTTCAAAGGCCCTGGTTTTGTTTGGGAACGATTTCTCATGCTCTGTCCAGCAAGTGTGCTGCCGGGGGGTCTGGACTGGTTTCCATTTCCGCATCAATGGGAATAATGCCACCAATTGAAAAGAATGGGGCTATACGTTGGTAATCAAGATCCCTAAGAACGACTTTAGGCTGTAAACCTGAGGTAAGAAGTGATACTGGGGGATGGAGAAATGGCTCTATGAGTAAAATGCTTGCTGCACAGACATGAAGGCCTGAGTTCAAATCCCCAGAACCCACACAAAAAATCAGGCCCAGTGACTTACACCAATGATCTCATTGTTGCGTCCGTGGAGACAGGAGTATCCCTGGGGCTTTCCGGCTAGCCAACGCAACTGAATTGATAAGCTCCGGGTCCAGTGAGAGATGCTGTCTCAAAAACTAAGATGGAAAATGATTGAGGAAGACACACATGCACACACTCATGAACATGTACATACATAGCTCAATATTCTTGCATACACAAAGTGATGTTATGTTGCCCTTCTCCTTGTGACCGTCAGGTGCCCAGGAACACAATGATTGTGAAAACAAGGAAGTGTCACAGGAATCGCATTGGTTCCTGGAGTAATCATCTGATTACAAAGACCACCACTGCAGTCATTCTCTGAGATGCATGTTATGAGCATCAGCAACCTGCATCTCTAATTGCCAATGGTGTCACAAACCCCTCTATGGCTGGAGTGTCATTTTCAGTTTGCTATTAGTATAGGTATGCAGTTCTAGTGGTTTCCACTGGGCCTTTCATATTGCAATAGCCCTTTCCCGGAAGGTCAGAGAACCAATGTGTGATAGCTGCCATGTTCTGAATGTCTATTCTGACGATAGCTTTCTGACTATCAGGCTATTAGGATATAATTGAAGGGTGAGTTCGGGAGCCCGAGACGGATGTAAGTGAAGCTGGATTGATCATATGGTCTCTACTCTTACCCGTGAGCCACAGTTACATTGTGCTTCCCCAGACATGAGTGTCACTTCAGGGATGGTATTAAATAATCTCCGAATTCTGATGACTTACCATGATAATGTTATTTCTGTTTGACTGCACTGGGGGGGGGGGAGTCCAGATTCTACATTGTTTCTGAGTGTATCTGTCACAGTTCTGAACTAGATTAGCGAGTGGATTGCTCCGTCTTATACCATTTTTTTTTTTTTTGCTTCCTTAACAGAGTACTTAACACTGGGAATTTTAGAAGGAGCTCAGATTTTTTTTCTTACAGATTTAAAAGCTCACAAGACCAGGGTCAGGAGCTCACATTGGATGAAATCTTTCTTGCTATGTCACAACATGCCAGAGGCAGCATTTGGCTAGAAGAACTGAAAGACAGGCAGCCTCACCCTATTTTGTTTCGCTTTATTATATCAAGACAGAGTCTCATGATCTTGTGATGTAGCCCTGGCTGGTCTGGCATTATGGTGACCAGGCTGGCTTTAACTCAAAGAGCTCCCCCTTCTAAGTGCTGGCACTGAAGATGTGTGTCATCACACCCGGTCAACCTCACTCTTAAAGCTAACCTGCCCTGCTGATTACTAACCAGCGCTAACATTGGCAGTCTGTCCAGGAATGGAGATCCCTCATGATATAATCATGTTTTAGAAGTGCTACATCTCTGCTCTGGAGATGTTGCTGGTTGTACAAGGCTCTCCTCTCTATCTTCAGCATTAAGAAGTAAACCTCAAGGGACACATTCAAACTATAGCAACTTCTTGGCATGGGTTGGAGTCATGCTGAATAAAAGGTCTCAGCTTTGGGGGCTTGTGGGGGCAGACTGTGGTAGAACAGCCTTTTTGACTATTGAGTTTACTAAAAGATTATTAATTCTGTGGACATATAGACAACCAGTGGCTCAGTCAGGGCCTAAGCGAAGTTCAGCTTCAACACCGCAGGTAGGCAGACAGTACCGTGGGAAGTCAGATTAAAGTTTAGGCCTACAAGGCAGAGTTAAGCGGAGAGCTCCTTTGAGGTATCAGAGGAGGCTGCAAGGGTTTTCAGCATGAACCTATAGCCAGGCTGTCCTGGACTCCCTGCTACCCAGGATGTTCATGTCTTGATTCTATTTCTCTGGAGACACCTGAATAATTCGCCCACCTTTATAATGCATGGTTGGTTACTCTAGTGACGGATCAGAGATCCACTTGGCAAAGGTTGGGACGACAGTTAACAGAGGAGTCATTTTGCAGTGTAGCATGCATGATTGTTGCTCAAGGGCAAAGCCACAGCCATGTCTGGCAAACAGAACAGTCACTAGAGAGGTGCCTAGGCTCTCTTTAGGAAATCAGTTATAAAGTCACATCCTCAGGGCATACCAAGGTGGCCAAACAGTTCTTTATGTGGTCGTTTACGCTAACATAGCAGTCTCATTTCGGCTTCTGATGTCTTTCGGTGAGTAGGCCACGCCCTGTCTGAGATTTGTCCTTAATTTAGAAGAAAGCATCTTTGGGCTATATCTCAGCTCACTGATCAACAGGCTGTAAAAAGCTCCTGTAATCTCTGGAATGAAACCGACTCCAGAGCCTTGCTATCTTAAGCCCACACCAATGTTTAATTTCGTCTTGTTTTGCACTATTTTCCTCCCACCTTTGTGCACCACCCTTAAGATGTATATCCGCACAGACTTCTGGGGTCCTGCCTAAATACAGAGGGGGACATCCTGGAGATCATTCGGTAAAACACTGACACTCTTGTGATTCCTTTTGGGGGCCAGTGAGAGATGGGGGTGCGCTGCGCCTTCTGATGCTCCTCCCAATGATGAAGTGACCTTGTTGGACAGGAATGAAGGCTGCATCTCTGCTAATGAGACACTAGAATATTTAGAATATTTATGAGTCAAAAGACTGTGCTTCAGCAGAGTTTGAACATGTGTGTTCCATTCCAATGTTTGAAGGATTTTAAATTTACTTTTCTTTTCATAGACTAGCTTTATTTTTATTTATTTTGAATTACTTTTTTGTAATTTTTTTTTTAAAGACAAGGTCTACCAGTATTGCTTTGACTGTCCTGGGATTTACTATGTAGAGCAGGCTAGCCTTGAACTCACAGAGACCTACCTGCCTCTACTTCCTGAATGCTGGGATTAAAGGCATGTGCCACTATACCCAGGTTTAAATGTATTATTTATGATATACCAGTACAATTATATTCATTTATGATACACAATGTAACTATATATATATGTACAGATTTGGAAATGATACCCCCATTTACTTGGGGGGGGGTCAGAACATTTAAAACCTCTTCTCAGAGTCATTGCTGTAACCCTGGCACTCAGAAAACCTAAGCAGGGGGATCTCCAATGCCATTAAATGCTGTATAGCCAGACCCTGTCTCCAAAGTACAAAAAAAAAGCCACACTTTGAGCATTTTTTAGTGTATAGAATACTGTTATTACAATGTCTTATCACTAGCTGTGGTTGCCAGGTTACATCCTGGAACTCTTGCACACATTCCTCCTACGTAAGCACCTTTATAAGGCCTAACGAGTGTTCATCCCTTAACCTCGGGCCCAGTCCTTAGCAACCACCATTCTTTTCTCTCTGTTTCTATGAGGTCAATACTATTTTTTAGTTAGAATCCACGTGGGAGCAAGGTCATGCTTAGCACAGCAGCCTCTAGCTTCACCCATGTTGTGGCAAATGACAGAATTTCGTTTTCTTTTTCTTTCTTACATAATTTCTTCTTCTTCTTCTCTCTCTCTCTCTATTTTTTTTTAAGGCAGGCTCTCACTTGAACTTACAATGACCCTTCTGCTTTCAATCCCTGACTGCTGGGGTTACAGCACCCCACCAAATTTCCTTCTTTTACAAGTCACAAGCAAAGCCCATTGTGCATGTGTACCCATTTTCTTTATCCGTTCACCTACTAGTAGGACGCAGTTAGACTGATTGTGGAGCTTGGTCATTGTAAATAATCCCACAGTGTTGCTAATTTCAATTCTTCCAGAGACAAACACAGCAGCGAGATTGCAGGATCGTAAGATAGTTCGGTTTGGTGTGTTTTTGTTTGTTGGGTTTTGTTTTGAGAGCTCTCCATCTTGTTTTCTGTAATAGCTATACTGATTTACATTCTTAACAACAGTGTGTTCTTTGCCAACAGTTCCCATTTTTGAACATCCTTGGCGACAGTTGTGTATGTGTATGTAGTTGTATGTATGGGCACACTGTATGCACAAACATGCGGAAGCCAGAGGTCAAGCATAGGTTGGGGGTGGGGTTGTTCATTAGGTACCATCCTCCTTGTTGGGTTTTTTAAAAGAGTCTCTGACCCGGTTAGGTGAGGCTTAGTTGGCCAGTGAGTTCCCATCCCTGTCTGCCCAGCAGAAGGATTACAGCAGGCACCCCCACACCTAGCTCCTTGGCGTGAGTTCTAAGGATCAAGCTTCCATCCTCATGCTCTCGTGGCAAGCACTTTACCGACTGAGCTGTCTCCGAGCCCCGTATTTCTTTTTCTTTTTGCTTTTGTTATTTTTAAATAAGAACAATTCCAATAGGTACTTAGTGTTGCAGTTTACCTGATGGCACGATTAAACTTGGGACTTCACTTTCTCAAACTCAGCTCCTGCTATCCTAAAATGGTTCGGCTAACTTTATGTGGATTTTTTTTTTTTTACATGGAGCCTGGACATGACCACATCATTGTCTCCCTTAAGCCATCCAGCAGATTCCGAGACACCCAGTCATCAGTAATCGCTTCCTTAATCTGACTTCGGTGTTTGGAGAGAGCTTGATTGGAAGCTTGAACTCTGGTCCTCTGGAAGAACAGTCAATGCTCTTAACAGTGAGCCATCTCTCCAGCCCCCAGTTTCAGCTTCCTTTCTGGAAACTTCTGGTATCTGAGCTTTCTTTGGTTTTGATGCTTTTATCTCCCAAAGGGAATGCAAGATCCATGAGTACAATGTTCCGTTCACCATTTGTTATTATCCCATCTTTCTTTCAATGTGACGTCTGCAGAGCACACACCCTTAGGTTTCCCCTGACCAAACTTATTGGGACCTGTTTCTTAAGTGACCCCAGGATCCAGAATACTCTACTAACCTGTCTTTTCTTATAGGATCTTCCAGAGGAAATGATAGAGGGTCTTAGTCTGGGTGCCCGAACTGGCCATCTACGATAATCAGATTGGTGACGACCCTCACTGTCATCAAAGTGCCTTTATTCATAACTGATGGAAGCAGATGCAGAAACCCACAGCGAAGCACTGGGCCGAGCTCCAGGAGTCCTCCTGAAGTAAGGGAGGAGGGATTGTACCAGCCTTGTACCAGCCTTGTACCAGCTGGGGGAGTCAAGGCCATGAAGGAAGAACCCACAGAGAAAGCTGACGTGAGCTTGTGGGAGCTCATGGAGTCTGGGCCAACAGATAAGGAGCCCGCATGGGACTGACCTAGATCCTCTGCGTGTGCGTGACAGTTGTGTAGCTTGGTCTGTTTGTAAAGCTCC
>NC_022026.1:12345064-12347437 GCF_000317375.1 Microtus ochrogaster | reverse complement strand
CCCCCCCCCCGTGCTGGATCACCTCACCCAGCATCTTTGCAGGGGGAGGAGCTCAGTCCTACCTCAACTTGATGTGCCATGCATAGTTAAAGCCCCTGAGAGGCCCGCCCCTTTCTGAATGGAGATTGAGGAGTGAATGGGAAGGGGGTAAATGGGAGTGGGGGGTGGGAGGAGAGGAAAGAGGGGAAACTGTGGTTGGTATGTAAATGAGAAAACGTTAATGAAGTAAAATTAAATTAAAAAAGGAATTATGACAGGACAGGAGAGATCAGCAGTTAAGACACATGCTTCTCATACAGAAGACCTGGGTTCAATCACCAAAATCCACATAGTAACTCCCAACTGACTGTAACTCCAGCGCCAGGTGCTTTAGCACCCAATTCTGGCCTCCAACGATGGTGGCTACAGGGGTAGTGGGGCAACATGCATGAGTTGCAAGATCTGCCTATCTCCCTCCCAGCCTACACAGCACTAAGTTTACAGATAAGAGCCACCACACTTGGCTTTTTATATGGGCTCTGGGGATCTGAACTCATGCGTGAGCAGCAGATGCTTTACCCACTGAGCCATCTCCCAGCCTTACTTTGAATATTCTTAATTGAAGTTCTGATAGTATTCCCCTTGTTTCCCCTCTCTGAGTATGTTCATTGTATTTCCTAGAGTTGCTAATAAATACGACAAATCTTTGTCCACTTGCAAATATCACAATATATTTTTCAGGACATATAAATGTCTTATAGTGGGAAAATATTCCTAACCCCTCCCTCCTATTCTTTGTATCATCTCAGCTCTAATAGTTATTTTTCTACGACAGTGAGAAACACCATGGCCAAAGCAACCTATAAAAGAAAGTCACACATTGGGCTTATGGTTCAAGAAGGTTAGAGTCCGTGATAGCAAAGCAAAGACATGGTAGCTGGAGTAGCTGAGAGCACACAACTCAAACCACATGCAAGAAACAGAAAGAACACTGGGGATGCTGGCAGAAATCTTTTGAAACCTCAAACCTCATTTCCTTTGGCACATCTCCTCCATCAAGGCTATACCTCCTACCAACTGGGGACCAAGCATCCAAACATCTGAGCATAGGGAGGCCATTTTCTTTTGCATCCCCACAGCAACCACTCATTTCACTCCCACTGAACATACAAACATGAGTAAACAGTTGCTACCATTTTCTTGAATAAAAACGCTATCTGGTTTTTATTAATAATAAATAAGAAAACTGACTTTTTATCTTGCTTTTGTGTGTTCCGCAATCAGTCCTTTTATACAGTTGAGTTTCTAGCCTATGTTATTTTCCGTCTCTCTAAAGAACTGATTTTGGTGTTCCCCTGAGGGAAGGGAATTGGCAATGCAGTCTTCCAATTTAGTTTGCTTGTGAAAGTCTTTAGTTTTTCCCCTTTTGAAGAATAACTTCCCAGCATGCTAAGATCTAGGTTATATTTTTCTCTTAGTATTTTAAATATGCCATTGTACTTTTGATTGCACAGGTTTGGGGAAGTTAGATATAATGCCAGTCATTGCGCACCAGCACATAAGGAAGATTTGTGTGTGTGTGTGTGTGTGTGTGTGTGTGTGTGTGAGAGAGAGAGAGAGAGAGAGAGAGAGAGAGAGAGAGAGAGAGAGAGAGAATGCAATCTCTGAGAATTCCATACATGTATTTATTATATTTCAATCATATCTGTCCCCACTGCTCCTGAACTCCCCCAGATTCCTCCCCTACCACTTCCTCTCAAATTTATGTCCTCTATTTTTTCCATTGCTTTTAATAACCCCAAGAGTCCAGTTAGCGCTGCTGGTATGCTCATGGGTATAGGACCATCCACTGGAGCGTGAGTAACTTACCAGTGGCCACACTCCCCCATTAGAAAAAAGTGGCTTTCCCTCCCTCAGCACCCATCAACTGCTAATAGCTCCTTAGTGAAGGGGGGGCTTCATAAGCCCCTCCCTTCCCAGTGCTGGGATTTTGACAGGTTTGATCTTACCCAGTTAACCACTGCTACTATGAATTCACAAGGACAACAACAGCGGCAGACAACAGCATCTCAGTGCGCTCCTCTCTATTCCCCCGCTCTTCTACTCTTTCAGTCCGTTCTTCTGCAAATGTTCCCTAAGCCTGTCCCATTTAAGGCTGAGCACTCACGGTGACTTCTCCTTAGCCATGGGTGATGCATCTCTGCACTGACTGCTGCCCACCACAGGCAGAGGCTTCTCTAGCAGGTCGAGAGCAGCATGAACGCAGTTTGACAATATGACCAGTTAAGAAAACAACTACAAGCCGGGCGGTGGTGGTACACACCTTTAATCCCAGCACTCGGGAGGCAGAGGCAGGCGGATCTCTGTGAGTTCGAGACCAGCCTGGTCTACAGA
>NC_022026.1:12328383-12344964 GCF_000317375.1 Microtus ochrogaster | reverse complement strand
CAGCCTGGTCTACAGAGCTAGTTCCAGGACAGGCTCCAAAACCACAGAGAAACCCTGTCTCAAAAAAACCAACAAAAAAAAAACAAAAAAAAAAGAAAAGAAAACAACTACAGGGGGGCCTGGAGAAATGGCTCAGTGGTTAAGAGCACTAACTGCTCTTCCAGAGGTCCTGAGTTCAGTTCCCAGCAACCACATGGTGGCTCACAGCCATCTGTAATGAGACCCGGCTCCCCCTTCTGGCCAGTGAGCACACATGGAAGGAATGCTGTACACATAGTAAATAAATAAATCTTAAAAAAAAGAAAACAACTACAGTAGGTTCCTCCACCATGACTCCCCCCCCACACACACACTATGGGCTTATGACCAGGTTTAGAGTGGTAGCCATGAATTCCTTCCTTTGTGTTTTTCCTCAGTCTTGGCTTCCGTTCATATATTATTTCCCTGATCTCATTTTGTTGTCTCTTGGTTCTCTAATTCATTGAGCACCTTAGGATGGTGACTTGTATTGTCTGACAAGCAACTCATATCTGCCTACTTTTTTTCTCTTGTAAGTTCTGGTTTCAGAAGTTTCACTTACTGCTTTAGGGACGGGGGTGTAAGTCTGTATAGTGTGCTTGCCTAGTGTGTGCCAAGCCTTGCATCTGTCTCACGGGGAGAGGGAGAAAAGAGATGAAAGAGGAGAGTACAAAGAGAGAAGAGAAAGAGCAAGAGCGAGCGAGTAAGAGAGAAACAGACAGACAGACAGACAGATAAGAGAGAAGTGGTGGTGCTTTAAGTGCATCATATTTCCCTGTTTATCTGTCCTCTTAGCTTTGTTAGGATTTCAGCATCTAAAGTATTAGCTACCTCTCCAAGACCTTGTAGTCTGGTGTTGTTCAGGGAACATTTTAGCTATTCATTCTGGATAGTTTCTGGGTATCTCTCAAGCTTGTTTCTCGTTTTAATCCTTCCTGGGCTTGTGAGGGACTATACTTTTGGAGTGTTCTGTCACAGGCTTCCCCCTGGTGTCTGCCTGTAGTATGGCAGCCACAAAAAAATGCTGTGCTAATTTATAGTCCTGGGCTGCCACCTAGTGTTACCGCACATCCCGGCGCCTGTGTTTTGTTCAGTGACATCCTTTTCTAGGACATTATTCTCATCCATGCTAAAATGGATGAGAATGGGAGAAACCAGTCCCTTAGTCAGCCCACCTTAAGGGGAGGAACAAAAGAGGTTCCAGAGTGTCAAAGCTCCAGAAGAAAGTTATGCAGCATATTTTCTCCAAGGATGATGTGGGGTGGCCAGCTGACAGCTAGCATGAAAACAGAGCCATCACCTAAAGGAACCATGAACACCAGAGACACTCAGCCAATCAGAGCTTTTGGGCTGGTAACCACCCCCCAACCCCACCCCCCGCTGAGATATGATACCATCTGTGTGGGCGCTGTTATTCAGCAGTATAAAAAAGAATGTGGGTGGTAATACCTGTTTTGCAGTCCAAGCTGCAACTCAGGCTCTAGTTGTATTTCCTACGTACCTGGATAGAAGGACTGGCCCTTGAGCCCACGGATAAGAGAACAGTGGTGTTCTCTTTTCGGCTAGAAGTAAAATCAGCAGGTTATTATAATAATTGGCAAATAGGTCACAGTGGTGAAAAAATTGGTTCCAAACATGTAAGGACTACATATGAGCTGGAGTTATAGACAGCCTATTGTAAGCCACGTGCTGTGGGTGCTGGAAACCGAACCCAGGTCCTCTGCAAGTGCTCTTAACTGCCAAGCCACCTCTCTGGCCCTGTCATCATTTTAAGCAGTCACTAAAGATGTTTACGAAATTGTGAACAAACACAGTCTTATGACTGGGGCACTTAGCTTCATACACCTACTGTGTGTTAAAGGAAACTGGGAAGCAACTTGACAAAGGAACATTGATTTACTGATAGTTTGGGCCACTCCACAAAGAAAACTGTCTGGTTTCTCCAGCCTTCTCCAGGAGAGCTGTTACAATTTTATTGAAAAGATGAAACAAAGTCAGAGAATTACGGGGCTGTGAATTCAAGCTTGTTGAGTTGTGTGGATTCCCTGACCTTCCCCTCCCAGCCCCAGCCTGGGATTCTTAGGGAAGTTTTTAGCTCTTTAGGAAACCATTGTTTTCAGGAGTCCCTTAGAAAAACGGAGCAGAATGTATCTCTTCAGAATAGTTCTCAGTCGTGCAAGATAGTTACAGTTCCCCTGGTTTTGTGAAAATGTTTAAAATATGCCTGTGGGGCTGGAGAGATGGCTCAGTGGTTAAGAGCATTGCCTGCTTTTCCAAAGGTCCTGAGTTCAATTCCCGGCAACCACATGGTGGCTCACAACCATTTGTAATGAGGTCTGGTGCCCTCTTCTGACCTGCAGACATACACACAGAATATTGTATACCTAATAAATAAATAATAAAAGGAAAAAAAAATTTAAAAAAAATGCCTGTGTCTGAAGCAAATATCATACACATTCTACATAAGATCCAAGATTAGAAGATAATGGGTTAGTGTCAGGTAGCCATGCAGAACCACCTCTCCATCACCTCTGGACTTCAGTTCCCTTTAGCAGGGCTGCCATAGCAACTCCATTCGGGTTGCTAGTTTCGAGACAAGGTCTTGCTACATAAGTTCCAGGCTGAACTGAAACAAACCTTCTTGCTTTAATCTCCCAAATACTTGGACGATGGGCAAGAACCACCCCCCACCATGTCCCATTTAACTTGTTTTCATCCTGACAATTCCCCTCCTTCTTCAGGGGGAAGCAAGCAGACACCACTGCTTGCTTGAATCTCCTTACATCTGGGCGACCTTTTGGAAGATACCACCTCCTTTTTTTTTTAGGTTTCAATATTTTATTCAAGTTTTATTTTAAGTGATGTTAATTACAGCATTTGAAAGGGAGGAGCTAATTCCACACAAAATGGAACAAAATGAAAGACTCTCTAATGTACCTATTAAAGTGCTAAAAAAGAGTGGTGTGCTTTTAACAGGTCACTTTAGATCCCTAGTGTTGTCATGTGACCACAATCACATGCCCAGCTTAAAGCTGTCTCATGCTCTAGTGCAATGGCGAGAGAGAGAGAGAGAGAGAGAGAGAGAGAGAGAGAGAGAGAGAGAAGAAAAAAGAAGAGAGAAGAGAAAAGAAAAAACCATGCCACAACACAAGGAAGAATGAAGTCCTAAATGACGGCTCCATAGGCCCACTCTCTCCACCCTAAAATGGCACAAAGGAAATAGCTAACCAGAAGAGTGCTTTTGGTGTAAAACAGGTAACTGGGCAAGGACGGGAAGAGGCCACTGAGATCTGCCTAAGAAAGGCCCTCTCACACAGGTGTGTGTGCACATGCTTCTCAGCAGTAAGGATCGAGACACCAAGGTTGCTCAGGAAGTCACAATTTCACCTGTGGACTCGATACAGATTTACAAAGGGCCCGCATATCCCGAGCTTCCACTCATGGCCTGGCATCTCTAGAGGGTCTCCTCTCCAGCCCACGTCTACAGCTAAAAGAACCCTTTCAGGAATGGGGTGTCTGCTGTACATCTGAAATGGTAAACACCAGAAAGCCGAGTCACCCTTAACCTGGAGATCTAGCGTGGTATTTATTGATTCTCGCATGCCCCAACGTACAACATTAAAAGATTCACTAAATTCTGAAGGTAGCTATACTGCAAAATAGTTTAAAATTAACAATTGTACAATATTCATTTATGCTTGAAATTCTAGTCTTAGACCAAGCTGTGGCCACCCACATTGACGTTCTTGCCATCCAGCAGAGCTGACAGCATCAGCTTGATACCTGGCCTGAGGGTCTGAGTGTACCCAAAGCCAATCGGGCTAGAGTTGTTCACTTTGACCAAAAAGCAGGCGTCAGGGTCGACCTGGTCCTTGGCTGCTATCCCAAAGCCAGTGTTACTGTTCCCCGCTGTCCAGGCGAGGTTGACAGCGGTCTCTAACTTCTTGTTCACCTTCTGGTAGATGGAGCCACCAAACTCTGTCCCATCATTCACATTAGTATGAAGCTGGAATTCATCCATCTTGTAGCCAACTGCAAAGTTGCTCTGGGTCACTCGGGACTTGGAGGTCTCAAAATACACTTGGTAGCCAACGAGCCAGCCCTCATAGCCAAGTACCAGGGCACCCCGGATCGAGGGCCCAGCGATGTCTAAATCCACATCACAGCCCAGGTTGATATGCTCCCTCTTGTACCCTGTCTTGATTTTAGCATTTTTCCCCCAGTGTTAGGTAAGAAGGATGAGTCAACGGTCAGCTTCAGCCCACGTGCCAGCTGGTCTTCCACTGTGATCTCGGTACCCAGGTTGTTGTCTGTGTTCCACTTTTCTGTAAACGTCAGGCCGTACTCAGTCCATCTATACTTGGTTTCCAGACTGTTGTTCACTTTGGTGGTCTCTGTGTTGGTGGAGCCTGAACTGGTAAATTCTAATCCATTCTCCGACTTTGTTTTCAAATCAAGTTTTATTAAGCCAAAGCCATAGCCCTTGGTGAAGACATCCCTGGCAGACTTGCCAAGATCAGCATATGTGGGAGGCACAGCCATCTTCTCGGAGGGGTGCCACCTCCTTTGAGGGTTAGTCTCATTCCACCCCTGCCACAGTGAGTCCTCTTGTCAGAAAATAGGGTATGGAATGTACTAGGAACTGGGTGGGGTAGGGGAGCTGGGGGAAAGTACTAGGGCCACGTTGAAAGAAAAACAGTTCATATGGAGGTCATTACAAGGCTTAAAATAAAAGATGTTAAATGAACCCCGACTTTGTTAAGACCCAAATAGTGAAAACCTGACAAAATCAGAGGAAAACATAACAATTGTCTTAGCTAACTGAGATGATTCCATGGGGTAAGATGTCTGCCACCAAACCTGAGAACCTGAGGATGATCCTCTAGACCCACGTGGGGAAAGAGAGAACCAACACACACAGGTTGGCCTCTGATCTCCTTATATGTGTCAAAGCAAACGTACGTGCGTACACACAGGAGCAACACTGTCAAAAGGAAAGCCTCGCTGGGCCAGCGAGGTGTTTCATAGGTAAAAGCACTTGCTGCACAAGCTTGGTCATCTGATCTATGGGCCCTACACTGGAATGAGAAAACCCACTTCTGAAGGTTACTGACTTCCGTATGCATTCTATGGTGTGTATATGGAGTGCACCTATACACATGATAATTAGAGCTAAATAAGATGGGAGGTGGTGGCGTATGCCTTTGATCCCAGCACTCGGGAGGCAGAGGCTGTCAGATCTCTGTGAGTTTTAGGCCATCCTGGTCTACAGAGTGAGTTCCAGGACAGCCAAGACTATACTGAGAAATCATGTCCCCCCAAACCAAAAAAAATAAAGCTAAATAATAAAAATTGGAAAAATAATGCCTTGTTATACACAAAGAATTTGGCCCTTCCTAGTTTGACATAAATGCTCTGAATTTTAACCATAGGAAATCCTCTAATTAAATTTATACTTTGTAACATATTTTAGAAATATTTTTTAGAATAACAACAATGAACATAGAAGAACTTATCTATTGATCATGAGTATACTTAACATGTGATGGCCCTATTTAATCAAAGTTCTAACATGGCCATCAAAATACATCAGCCTAAAGAGGAATTTTTTTTAAAGATTTATTTATTTATTGTGTGTACAGTATTCTCTCTGCATGTATGCCTGCAGGCCAGAAGAGGGCACCAGATCTCATTACAGACAGTCGTGAGCCACCATGTGGCTCAGGACCTTTGGAAGAACAGGCAGCTCTTAACTGCTGAGCCATCTCTCCAGCCCCTAAAGAGGAATTTAAGTGAGCTCCCTGAGTCTGTTAAAAGCCTGACAAATTTACAGGAAACATAAAACATTAAGCATCTGTCTTTTGAAATTAAGCACTTTTTAATTTTTGCTAAAAGTAGATCATCATTTTAAGAAAGATTATGCCTTGGACATAAGGCATTAAACAAACAACTTTATAAGCAATGTCTTAGCCAGGCAGTGGTGTCGCACACCTTTAATCCCAGCACTCAGGAGGCAGAGGCAGGTGGATATTGGCGAGTTCCAGGCCAACCTGGTCTACAGAGCGAGTTCCAGGACAGTCAGGACTGCTACATAGTAAAATGCTGTCTCGAAAAAACAAAAACCAACCAATCAAACAAACAAACAAACAAACAAACAATGTCTTGGTTATGATCAACTTTACCACAGTAATTTTATAATGCACATATATACAGAATTTGATATTAAGATATCTAATTTCTTACCATTATTTATAATACAATGTATTATCTGTTAACAATGAATTAATGCTGAGTGGCAACTTTATTATACCAATGGTGGAAACAACCAATCTCAACAAATGTATGAATATGAGAAAAATGTATGTCTATTTCATAGGGTGCGAAGCCCAGACACTACTCAAAAGTATGTATATACAAGCCAGTAAATTAATTTTTATGGTTTAAATTTAAATTTTAAATTTCCCTTCTATAAAGCAGAATATAAATTTTCTGTGCCTATAAAATTTAATCAACCTTTAAATGCAAGACATTATCTTCCTGGCAAAACCCAATAAGATAGCCCTTTTGTCTATCATATAATGCTCCTAAATATTATATATAAAGGCATATCCTAATATTACTATGTGTAGGTGTTTGAATATCTTGTGATCCAAATATGAAAAAGGAACTTAGAGAGATTTGACAAATGTATTGTCTTAGGGTTTCTAATGTTGGAATAAAGCATCACAACGATAATCAAGTAGAGGAAGAAAAAGTTTAATTTGCTTACAGTTCTGTATCACAGTCCCTCACTGAGGGACATCAGGGAAGGAACCCAAGCAGGATAGGATCTTGGAAGAAGGAACTAATATAGAGGAGTCTTACTTGCTAGCTTCCTCCTCATGGCTTGCTCACCCTTCTTCTTTCCTTCCTTCTTCCTTCCTTCTTTCTTTCCTTCCTTCTTTCTTTTCTTCCTTCTTTCCTTCCTTCCTTCTTTCCTTCCTTCCTTTCTTCCTTCCTTCCTTTCTTGTTTGATTGTTTTCTTTGAGGCAGGGTTTTTCTCTGTGGCTTTGGATCCTGTCCTGGAACTAGCTCTGTAGACCAGGTTGGCCTCGAACTCACAGAGATCTGCCTGCCTCTGTCTCCAATCCCAAATTCTGGGATTAAAGGCATGAACCACCACTGCCTGACTTTCAGCTTGTTTTCTTATACAACTCAGGACCACCTCTCCATGGTTGGTACCAAACTTTGTGGGATGGGCCCACCCACATCAAACATGAATTAAGAAAATGTATCACAGATTTGCCCACAGGCCATTCTGGTACCAGCATATTCTCAACTGAAGTTCCCTCTTCCAAAATGGTTCTAGCCTGTGACAAGCTGACAGAAAAACTAGTCATCACACATGTGCTATCTTTGTTTGTTTTACAGCCTGTAGTAGTTGGGGTCTCTAGAAGAACAGAATGAATATAGATAATTTATCTTAATAGAATTTATTAAACCTGCTTACTTTGAAATAGCAACAAGAGCTGTAGTTGCTCAATCTGGGCGGCTCTGCCATCTGAGTCATCAGCGAGGCTGACTCACACTAGAGAGGCTGACAACCTAGTAGTTGCTAGGTCCGCAAGGTTGGATGGCTCAGCACTCCCAATCTGGTGGCAAACATCTGGCGGGTTCCTGGAAAGCCACCAGTCCTCAGTCAACAGTAGAAGCCTGCAAGTTCCGGTTCTGACAACGATGAAGGAATCAGCTACAGTAGCAACAGGGTAAATAAGCTTGCAGCAACAAGGCTGCCCTCAAAAGGCCATAATCTCCTGTCATGCCCTCTCTATCTGGGCTGCTGGTTTTCTCTGGTCTATTAAAGCATTCAGGGCAATTCAATGGCTTCCTACTAAGATAATTCTATTTCGTGGCAAACTGCCATCAAAATCAACTAGTACAAAGTTGTAATAAAAATCTCATCATTAAGCCAGGTGTAGTGGCCCATACCTTTAATCCCAGCCTGGTCTATTTAGTGGATTCCAGGATAGCCAGAACGACATAGTGAGACCTTATCTTAAAAAAACCAAATAGAACCAAAAAGCAAAGAACAAAGAACAAAACAAACAAAAACCCCCAAGTCATTGTTTCTTAAACTTCTCTTGAGGAGACGCAATTTTTTACTCACTTGATGCAGGGCGTCAACAACAGACCAAAGTAATGGTTCCACCAAAGTCTAGCGCGGCAAAACAATGAGTTTACTGCATATTCTTGTATAGCATGGATGCAGAGTTCCTCACAGGAGCCTGGGTGATTCCCAAACAGCCGCCTCATGGAAGCATCTGATGATGGCTTTTCCACAGCTGTTTAGATGCCTTCAGTTACCTTCCATTTTAGCACCTCCTGGGACCACAGGAAGCTTGGGCAAAATGTCATCGCACTGGGAGGGAGGTAGATCGGAAAGAGCGGCTGGAATCTCCACTGAGGGTCTAATGACTTTCCGGAACTCCTTATATGAAGGACCATCAACAGGCTGGATCTTGAAGGTCTCTTGAAAGTAGTCATGACTTCTCTGATGAAGGTGGTGACATGGTTAGAGAACAGCATTCTACAATAGTAACATTTTACTCATATTGAGTAGAATAGTATCGTATAAATACCTGGAAATTCCATTCATATTTATCACTAGTATATTTGAGACCTTCAGAAAAAGTAACAATAGCCATAAGACACTTTCATTTTGTGACAGTCTCCCAATATCACAGGTTGACCTTGAACTCTCTTTGTAGCCAAGGACAGCATTGAGTTCTTTTTGTTTAATTTTGCATTTAGAGACACGGTATCTCTCTGTGCTTAGCCCTGGCTGTCCTATAACTCCTCTGTAGACCAAGCTGGCCTCTGTCTCCCAAGTGCTAGGATTAAAGGCATGTGCTGCCACCACCTGGTGGCCTGGAATTCTTGATCCCCTTTACATCCATCTCTTGAGTGCTGATACTTCAAACATGTACCTATGCTATTACTTAAGAATCTTAATTTTTATCCCACAACACAGACACCAACCAAATGACTATTTGGGCCTCAGATAGCATAGATAATTTATGTCATATCAACTGCTTCTACAAAGTTACTCCGGGACCAGAGAGATAGCTCAGTGAGGAAGTAAGTATGATTGTCGCCAAGCCTGACGCAACTTGAACGTAACTACAGAACGATGTGGGTTACCCTTCTGTATGCTGTGCATATGTTTTATTATCATTGGTTAATAAAGAAGCTGCTTTGGCATGTGACAGTGTAGAATATAGCTGGGAAATCCAAGCAGAAGAAGAGAGGGAGAAAGAAGGCGGAGTCTGGGAGACACTAGCAGCTGTCAAAGAAGGAAGATGTACCTTGAGGTAACAAGCTACGAACTTCGTGGTAAAATATAAACTAACAGAAATGGGTTCATTTAAGTTGTAAGAGCTAGTTAATTATAAGCCTGAGCTAATAGGCCAAGCAGTATGTAATTGCTATTAAGCCTCTGAGTGGTTATTTTAAAAAGCAGCTGCCTGATCAGGCAGAACAAGAACCGTCCAGTTACAACAGAACCCACGTGATGGGAGGGTAAAGCTGACTCCTACAAGGTGTCCCCTGGCTTCCATACCTGCACCGTGCGACACTCCCCTGCACTGTCCCCCAAATAAATGCTTCTTAAACACACTATTATGCTTATTTAGTGTTTATGGGGTGTGTGTGTGTGTGTGTGTGTGTGTGTGTGTGTGTGTGCGCGCGCTTGAACCATGCACACACATGAGGGTCAGAGGACAATGTTTGGTTTTCTCTTTCTCCTAGGTAGGACTCAGGGATTGAACTCAGGTTACCCAGCTTGATGGCAAGTGCCCTTCCCCCTAATCCATCTCAACAGCCTCCAAATCATTTTTTTTTAAAATGACTTTCACTTCCCAAACATGGAAATAAATATTAAAGTAAAACCTGTCTGGGATTTTGGGAGATAAAAAGTCATCACCGCACCAACTGCAGGCTTTACAAGCTTCAGTGTTAAATTCCCTGGCAAGATATGCATACTGACGCAATAGCGGCATAAAGATCCTGAGAGTGACCGACTGTTCCCTGATTGGAGCTGAGGCCTGCTGCGTGGGAAGGAATACATGCCTGGCACCGTTGAACTGACCAAAATCCTATGGTTAGGGAGGTCACGGGCCCTATGAGGGAATTTACTACTGATGTTTTGCTAAATGGACATGTTATCAAATTGTTCAATATCTATAGACTGTAGCATGGTTAATAAAGACCCAGAGACAGATATTGGGGTTCAACCTGAAGGTCAGAAAAGCAAAACAGCCAGCCACTGACTCTTACCTCAACGTAAGGCCAAAATTGCAATCCTGCCTCCAGGAACCTCAGAATGAGACAGTGTCTGAGAGCTGTCTCCTCCATCTTTTTTTTAAATTTATTTATTCATTAAGGATTTCTGCCTCCTCCCCGCCACCACCTCCCACTTCCCTCCCCCTCCCCCGATCAAGTCCCTCTCCCTCATCAGTGTCTCCTCCATTTTATATTCCTCTCTAGGGCTGGGATTAAAGGCGTGCACTAAATAAATAAAGGCATGCACTGCCTGGTTTCTATGGCAACTAGTGTGACTACTGGGAGTAAAGTTGTGTGTCACCACTGCCTGGTCTGTAAGGCTGACCAGGGCGGATGTTTTACTCTCTGATCTTCAGGCAAGCTTTAGTTATTAAAATACAAATGAATTATCACTGCAATAGACTAATGTAGCTCTCAGTCTTGGTTAGAGAAGTCTCTCTCAGCAGCAGATAACTGTCAAATAGGAATCCGTAACTGGTCAAAGTAGAGATAAGTGACTACCGAGTACTTGGCTCCATTGAGACGTCTCTGTCATGCCCGCCATGGCCCAGAGGCCACTGAGGAATGGGCCGTGTGGAAAGACAGCGGGAAACAAAGGCTGGGGAGTAACGCAGGAGGGTACTGTCTTCTGGAAACGGCACGACCATTGCGATCCTGGCCGCACGAGGCAGCAGTGGCTGCCTGCAGAGGGCCTAACAATTTAAAAGAAAAGAGTGAAAGAGGAGAACGATAGACATGATGACCGGAAAAGGACAGACTTGAGAGTCAAAGGGAAGAAGGGAGTCAGCAGGAATGGAAAGGGACGGGGGGTAAATGTCACCACCATGCATTGTATACAAGTAGCATATGGTCGGAAACTATTTTAAATCTTAAAAAAATAAAAATAATTTTAAATCTCATAGACATATAGTAGAACAAAATCTATGTAATCCTCACAACAGTGTGACCGAAATAGTTTATACCAAATGAATTGTGACTGACAAATGAAAAGCATGGGGGCTGGAGAGATGGCTGAGTGGTTAAGAGCACCGACTAGTCTTGCGGAGGACCGGGCCTGGAGTCCTAGCATCCACATGATGACTCACAACCATCTGTAATTCTAGTTCTAGGGGATCCCACACATCTTCTTCTGGCCTTCACAGGCACTGACTGCATGCATGTGGTCACATATATGCAGACAAAATATCCATACATATAAAATAAAAATAAATAAACCTTTTCAGCAAATTTTTAAGCTCTAACAGTTGTAAAAGGAAAAAAGCAAACAAAATCTGGACTTTCTTGCCATGTAGCTAGACATTCAGCGAATGGATCAATGGAGGCTGGAAAACAGCAGGCGTCTGTTGTTTGTTTCTTTTTTACTCTTTTGGCTCTTTGGGATGTTCTGTCACCCAACTTCCAAATAAATACATGGAGATTTATTTTTCCTTATGAATGCCTAGTCGTAGCTTGGCTTGTTTCTAGCCAGCTTTTCTAACTTCAATTACCCTGCCTACTTTTTGCCTCTGGGCTTTTACATTTCTCTATTTCTGTGTATCTTTTATTTCCTTCTTGATTTGTGACTGGCTGTGGGGCTGGCTGTCTGGACCTGGCATACTCCTCTCCTTCTCCCTTTCCTCTTGATCTTCTCTTTTTCTCCTATTCATCCTCTTTGCCTGGCAGCGCCACCTGTCCTTTCTCCTGTCTCGCTATTGGAAGTTCAGCTCTTTATCAGACCAATCAAGAGTTTTAGACAGACAAAGAAACACAGCTACACAGAGTTAAACAAAAGCAATATAAAAGAATGCAACACACAGCCCGGCGGTGGTGGCGCAAGCCTTTAATCCCAGCACTCAGGAGGCAGAGGCAGGCGGATCTCTGTGAGTTCTAGGCCAGCCTGATCTACAGAATGAGTTCCAGGACAGCTACAGAGAAACCCTGTCTCAAAAAATCAAATAAAAAAGAGAATGCAACACAATCTTTGCATTATTAACCAAATGTCCCACAGCATAAAAAATGTAACACATCTTTAAATAATATAGGCATATTACACATACATTTACAAATTGGGGCCCAAAGCACAAAGAAAACCTTGTACTGTGGAAATTTAACCGTCCAAATTATAAAGCTGAACACCTAGAGTGCTCTTCCCAAACAAGACCATATCAGCATCCCCAAAGTCCCTTTCGTTTATCATCAGCATGTATTCATAGGCAATTGATACCCAAGGACCAGAGAACCAGGACTATTGTCCTGCAGCTTGGAATTCTCCAGTGCCTGAGGTTAACCAGTCATAGATTTACTTCCTCTCTGCCTTGACCAAAGTTGTTACAGCAGTACTTAGATTCTTAAACCTGCCAAATCTTAAAAGAAAAATTCGGAAGCAAACTGGTGAAAAAAATTTTATTTATTTACTGTTTAGCTAAACCAGAGACAGAAAGTCTCCTAGTTCCTCTCTGCCTCTTCTTCGGTAATGCTATAATTCTATAGCAAAGATAGACTAGAGGCTAACATACATATATGCTAAGTTGTAAGAACTGTGTCTTACAACTGGGAACTCCCACTGGGAAGCAAAGTCATGGCTGACGTCAAGGCTTTTCCTTCCACTAGAGTGAACTTCCTGGAAAACTTTACTTCTTTGGAGTTCATTGTTTCAATGGTAGAATAGTTGAAGAAAGGGCCACAAAGCGTTCTTTAAAATTATCCCCTCTCCTGCCCAGTGTAGTTGCAATTCCTGTTAGTAATTTTGTTTTTAAAAATATGGCTTGGGGGACTGGAGCAATGGTTCAGTGGTTAAGAGTACTGGCTGCTCTTGCAGGCGGCCCAGGTTCTGTTCCCACATCCACATGGTGGGTCACAACCTTCTGTCACTCCAATCCCAGAAATCCAATGCCCTCTTCTGTCCTCTGAGGGTACTGCATACACATGGTGCACAGACAAAATTCTGACAAAAATATCCACACATATAAAAATTAATTAAAATAATATATACATGTATAAATGTTATTTTCATAAGTCATATAAAATTGCTATTCTGCAATGCATTGTTCTTTTTCAATGAATCAAATATGTTTGCAGCTCTGTTAATTTCTAATATGGGAAAAAAATAAGTACAGCACAGATACAAAACTTCCAAGGGCTTTATTCCAGTTTGATAATGTAAAGAAGATTCTGGGAAAAATAAGTTTGAGAATTGCTGGTGTAACACAATAGAAGAGGGATATTTATAGCCCAAACTTTGAATAGATATGACATCCTTGTGCATATTTTAGTGACTTTGTAATTTTTATATGTAGCAGCATTTACTGTATATGTATATGTAGATTTGGGTATAAATGTTACTAGTGTCTGGTGGGAAATTTTTGATTTCCTACCATTCATTATTTATACTATCAAACATAATTTGTGGTAAACTGGAGTCCCAAATGTTTTTATACCTTCACCATTGAGCTGTTAGGCTACACACACACACACACACACACACACACACACGACATCAGCTTTAGATTTTTGAAGGGGATAAAAAAAAAAACCAAGACTCCCTAACCCCATGGAAGTCAGGAGCAGCACAAAGTACCACTCTGCAAAGTTGGCAGCATCGTGGAACACACTTGGGGAACTGTACTGAAGTGAGAGCGCCATTATAAAGGTGACTATGTGTTCTACCCTGTAGTTTTCATTGCTTTGCCACTTCCCTTGGCTGAGCTCTAGAAAGTTCCCCACTCTTAAAAATGTAGGTGACCAATTCATAGTCTTCTTTTCACTCATCCACTTTTTCTTCCCCTTTGGCCCTTGATTAAATCTTCTTTGCCCCTAGGAGTTCTTATTGGTGAACAGTAAGTAATACCCTTTATCCTCTTAAAAAAAAAAAGAATGAGTCAGGTTCACCCAAATTGTGGCACCACCAAAGACTTGAAGGATGAAGGTAATTATCGTATCATCCATCTTACCTTACTTTGGTTCTGAGCAGAAACAACTGATCCTAGAGACAAGTAAGGGGATTATCATAAACCCAATCTGATTTCTGCCCCAGTGATACCTGCATTTCTGCTTGTGGTTTTGGTGCTTTCACGATCAGCACAAGCCTGGTGTCTGGCACAGAGCACCCATGGGATGAACACTTGTTTCTCTCAGTAACAATTGCCACAAGGAATGCTTTGGTTCCACCTGAGAAGGGCAACAGTACACCATCACTTGCTGTTTTATGGTCATCTCAACTCTCCAGACTTGTGTCTTAAAATGAGTCTTTAGAGGCCTGATCACCTTTGTCTTATAGCACACAGGATGCCATCTGTTGTGCCAACATCATGATTCTAAGTGAGAAAGATGGAGAAAGTAACCCAGGCACACTAGCAACACACTTGCAAGACAAGAATGCGAGAAATCGATCCTATACAAAATCAGGATCTTAGAAGAAAGTGAAAATGTGAATGCTCAAACCATCCTTGTGAGGCTCAATTATTACAGCCCAGTAAGAACTGCTAACAATAGGTGGGAGGGGCCCACAAGAAGTTGGCCTGCTAGAGATTGCTGACAGCATGAACATTCTATTCTCTATTTTGAGACAGAGTCTCATTGAATTGCCCAGGAAGACCATGAATTTTCAATCCTCTTGCCTCACTCCTTCCAAGTAGTTGGAATTATAGGTCTCAGCCATCAGGCCTGGCCACACAACTTCTATTCGGTTTCTATTGCTATGAAACAAAGGATCAAAAGTTCAGCATTCAGCATCTTACAAGAGCATGAACGTGTTGTTGAGCGGTTCTGTAGGTCAGATATCATAGCAATTATTTCTTCTGCCTAATGTCTCATAAAGTCAGTGCCAAGCTGTAACCATGATGCTGATGAACTGCATATTCAGTTGATTTGGGGTGTCAACTTGACCGGCTTAAAGAACACTCAGAATAGCCAGGCATTAACTAAAGCACTGAACTCAGCTCTTCCTTGCTGTAAGGAATATCCAGGTGGTTTGGCATTCCATTGGGGTTTTGTCGTGAGACAAGGTCTCACCATATGGTCCTGGCTGGCCTGGGACTACATATGTAGACAAGACCAGCCTTCAAGTGACAAAGATCCACTTCTCTATGTGTCCCAAGTGCTGTTGATATTGGATTTAAATATTCAAGATGCTCCAGGTGTGTCTTTCTATGGGGTGTTTCTGGGGCAGACTGCCCTGTCTGTCTGTGGATACATTGAAGAGGATTAACCCTTAGGGTGGTTGAGTACCACGCAATTTAGTCAGAGACATGGATTGACTAACAAAAGGGATGCGGTTCAGTGGGTAAAGATGCCATCAAACCTGATGACCGAGTGAGTTTGATCTTCAGAACCTGAATAGTGAAAGAAGACTGACTCTCCTCTCTCTCTCTCTCTCTCTCTCTCTCTCTCTCTCTCTCTCTCTCTCTCTCACACACACACACACACACACACACACACACACTGTAATAAAAGGGGGAAAGGAGAAAGGTGAAGTATTAGTCACATTTTCTGAGCACTGCAGTCCAGGCTCCCTCTTCTGCTCTTCCGATCAGACTCTGTGGCTCTTGATACTGGACTAAGAGGTATCGAATCAGCTTCTGTGATTCTCGCTAGATCCCGTGATCTCCACTTTGTTGTTAATCCTTTTACCTGCTGTTTTTTTTCAGACAGGTTCTCTCTGTGGAGACCAGGATGGCCTGCTGCTTTCAGTTTCCATGATCAAGTGAGTCAACCGCTCTACTAAATCTCCCTTTACACATCTCTCTATATATCCTTTTTTTTCTATTTCTGAAGAAATGGCTGAGACATGAGGTGAGCTGCTTTTACCTTCACTTGGGTCATTAGACAGGTCTCATTTCTTACAGCTTGTGGGGCTCATTTCTTTGCCTTTTCACCTTAAGGCAACGTTGAGTGTCTAGGACCAAGACCAGCACCCCATCCTTTTCTAAGATGCAATACGGCATCTTGGTCACATGGTGAGAGATGGAGGTTATTTATGCATAGGCACGTAGAAAATGACTTTTATTCACTAGGATTGATGGCATAGTCACTGCCAAATGTTCAGTATGCCAGTGGTAGAGCCAAACTGTGTACCTTACATATGGCACCATGTCCCAGACTGATTAATCAGCTTCTGAGTAGCAGGTTGATTATTTTGGCCTGCTTCCATCAAAGGAAAGGTAGCTATTTACACTTAAATTGACACTTACTCTTGAAATGAACTTTCTTTTTTTACAGTGTTTATATTTTTTAAAATGTGTGTGTATGGGGGGAAGAGGAAGTGAG
>NC_022026.1:12326868-12328283 GCF_000317375.1 Microtus ochrogaster | reverse complement strand
TGTGTGTGTGTCGGTGCTCATGGAGGCCAGAAGAAGGGAAGGGAGTAGGGTTCTGTGGAGCTGGAATTTCAGATGGCTGTGAGCTGCCTTTGGTGTTGGGACCCAAACTAGGGTCCTTGCGGAAGAGCAGCAAGTGCTTTTGTCCAGCTCTCCAGTTCTCAATATGAATTTTAATTCCCATCCACTGTATTATGAGAAAACCACTTGTGGTCTTAGAAAGGTGATATTGACCATCAAGATATCCATAATTATATCACTTTTAGACATGTAACTCACAAGAAAGGAAGCCCAGCAATGAGCATGTTGCCAGCTGTCACTGGTCTTGTTACCATACTCCTGAGCTGGGCAGCTCAGTGTGCCATGGAGTTAGTTACCTTCGGATATGTCATTTATAGTTCTGCCTTGGGAGGCCAGGTTGAAAGAACCTGAAGGTAGATGGAAGTTTGATGGAGGAAGGTCATTGGTTAAGTAATAAAGAAACTGCTTGACCTCATAGGTTAAAACATAGTTGGGAGGAGTAAACAGAACAGAATGCTGGGAGGAAGAGGAAGTGAGCTCAGACTCGACAGCTCTGCTCTCTGGAGAGAGGCCATGCTCCCCTCTCCCGGGCAGACGCCATGAAGCAAGCCGCCAGGTCAGACATGCTGAATCTTTCCCGGTAAGATCGGTGCTACACAGTTTATTAGAGGTGGGTTGATCGGGATATCAGAATTAGCCAGTAAGGGCTATTGCTAATGGGCCAAGCAGTGTTTAAAAGAATACAGTTTGTGTGTTGTTATTTCGGTGCATAAACTAGCCAGGCAGCCAGGGTGTTGGGGACGCAGCCCCGCCACTCCTATTACTACAGAAGTTTCCTTCTAACATCCAGGATAACTAATGGTTTCTTCAATAATCTAGTTCATGTCCTCAGCAAACAGTGTGGTGTTTCTGTCAGTGTTAATCCTTTTACCTGCTGTTTTTTTCAGACAGGTTCTCTCTGTGGAGACCAGGATGGCCTGCTGCTTACTTTATGTACAGAATGATCTTAAATTCAAGAAAATCCCCCTGCCTCATTCTTCCCCAAGATTACATGTGATATCATACCTGGCTTCAATATGAATCTGTTGTAAATTTTACTTAGTTTTGGTTTTGTATAGGTCATTACTTCAATAAATATTTTCACCAAGGAAATAAAAAAAATTCACTGGATTTCGTGCATGGTAGGATTTGACTATAATTCTATCATCACTTTGGAGGACTGACACAGGAGAATTATTAAATTGAAGCCAGCCTGAGTGATGTGAAAATTTTAAGGCCAGCCTAGGTTACATACTAATGCTAACTCAAGAAGAAGAAGAAGAAGAAGAAGAAGAAGAAGAAGAAGAAGAAGAAGAAGAAGAAGAAGAAGAAGAAGAAGAAGAAGAAGAAGAAGAAGA
>NC_022026.1:12326115-12326768 GCF_000317375.1 Microtus ochrogaster | reverse complement strand
AAGAAGAAGAAGAAGAAGAAGAAGAAGAAGAAGAAGAAGAAGAAGAAGAAGAAGAAGAAGAAGAAGAAGAAGAAGAAGAAGAAGAGAGAAGAAGAGAGAAGAAGAGAGAAGAAGAGAGAAGAAGAGGAGGAGGAGAAGGAGGAGGAGGAGGAGGAGGAGGAGAAGGAGGAGGAAGAGGAGGAGAAGGAGGAGAAGGAGAAGCAATCTTCATAGAAGTGCTCATCCGAACATTTTTGGAAGACCTAATCTATCTTTATCACAGTCATAAATGTGTTATTGTAAGTCACAGAGTGAGAATATTTTTTCATATAAGACCTGATGCTACTATACAAGGAGCTAGGGAGGCCTGTGTGCAAGGTGTGGAGTCCTTCTTAGTACTCTTAGACTTTGTGACTAGAGGTGATGGACATTTGCAGCAGTCAGATTCACACAGGACACTCACTGGCCCAGATGTTCAGTAAAGAGGGCTGGAGACAGCCCATAAAGCCAAGCACCATGACCTATTGAGTGGATATCTCTGGGCAATGGGAATATGAAAAAAGATAGTTCTAAATACCAGAAATGACATTGGTGACCTGCTGCAAACTAGAGACTTGTCGTGATATTTCCACGATGAGACAAAAACATCAATCAGCAGAGGCAAGAGAAAAAAA
>NC_022026.1:12322286-12324095 GCF_000317375.1 Microtus ochrogaster | reverse complement strand
GAATACAAGAAGACTTCAGCATTTCACAGAAATGAAGAGAATGGGTGTAAGTGGATCTGTGTGTACCTCAGTAATAAGCTTCATGGTCACAGATGTTCAATGGTGTGTGTGTGTGTGTGTGTGTGTTCTAAATGCCTGTGCACAGATATGGATGCAGTTGTTACGAGCACTAACCAAGCAACACTGCAAATGCAAGATGGAGTCTACTGAGCTAGTTTAGTCGAAGTAAAGAGTGGCTGTACTCAATTATGTAGAACACCTCGGTTGTGGCCAAGGCTCTCTCTCATGGGGCAGTTTCGGGTTATTCTAATCATACAACTGGAGAAGCTTCAGAGAAGCCCCGCGCCCGTGGCAGTAGATGGGAACGGATGTGGAGACCCACCACTGGACAGTGGGCAGAGAGTGAGAGACTTTAGCACCCTCCGTTCTGAAGCTGATATATTTGTCCAAACCCTCCCGACAAGGCACAGTGCTCTCTGCAGAAGAGGAGGCAAAAAGAGTGAAAGAGACAGAGGCGGTGGATGACTCCAAGGAAACAGAATTTTCCAGACCCACCAGGACTGATCCACATTTGAACTTATGCATAAGACGTGCACAGGCCCTAAGCAGATGACATTCCTGTCGGAGAGGGGTAAGTAGTTACAAAGTTTTGCCCTTAACAAAGAAGCTATGTGTAACTAATTCCTTCTAATAAGAGGAAACTCAGTTTTCTTCAGTGGAGTGTCACAGGGTATATCAACCACATTCCAGGGAAGGCTCCTGACACAAAACAGATTCATATTTTGTTTGTTTGGTTGGTTTTGATGTGGGCTGTGTGTGTACTACTGCTTTTTGTTTTGTTATTCCCTGTCTTATTGTTTTGTTCTTATTTTTTGTTTGATTTCTTTGTTTATTGTTTGAGAGACAGAGAGATGGAAAAATGTAACAGAAACAGGGATACTTCCCTTCTCCGTGTGTAGCCATGGTCCCAGTACTTACTCCTTCCAAATCGCCGAATTTCCTTCATTAGCTGACGTTTTATTTCAGCGTTAAATTTCTCACGGCTCACCGGGTTCCCAGTTGGCACACCTTCACCCCCAGGCAGGGCGGCAACACTGGGAGCGCCTGCCGGGATCTCACTGCTAACCATTAATCCTGTAAACGTGGCATCGCCACCTTCAGGAAGGAGCCTGGCACGGCTAAGGTAAGTGGATTTGTCAGAAGGAACCCACTTTTGGGAGCCTTTGATTGCTGTCGAATCGCCTTCCATCAAACTGTCCTGGGTCTTCAGGCTGACAGTAGCACCTGGAAAGCAAAGGGAAAAGCTGAGCTGTGAAGTGGGTGGGCTCTGTCCCCCAACACAAGCATCCCTGTGCTCCCTGGGGTTGAAACTTATTTCAGAGGAGGAGAGCATACCAGAGAGAAATCTCACCCATAGCAGACTGATCCCAGGATTCCTGAACACACACACACACACACACACACACACACACACACACACACACACACAGCTAGACAGGACAATGAAGAAACAAAATGTACAGATCGCTGGTGTGCATGGTTTAGTCTCACCCTGATGTACTTTAGAGGGTGAAAATACCGTGTGGTGTGAACATGTAAGGTATTTCTAGGGGCTAGAGAGATGGCTCAGCAGTTAAGAGGGTTTATTTCCTTTGCAGAAGTCACAAGTTCAGTTCCAGCACCCGCACTGAGCCACTCACCGTCACCTGTAACTCAAGCTCCAGAGGATATGAGTCCTCTGGTTTCTGAGATCACCTGCATTCAAACACACACACACACACACACACACACACACACACACACACACAC
>NC_022026.1:12289183-12322106 GCF_000317375.1 Microtus ochrogaster | reverse complement strand
GTCTACAGAACGAGTTCCAGGACAGCCTGGATTGTTACACAGAGATACTCTTCCACGAAAAGTCAAAAAAGAAAATGAAAAGAATTTTAAAAACAAGCAAGCAAGAACAACAACAACAAAAGATATTGCTACCCCTTCACCCCAAATCCTAATCTGTGAATGATTTTTCTCTTCCTTCTCTTCTATGTGAATCTTCCCCTCCTAGCTTGACGTTTGCTCAACTCCTGTGGGCCAGCTACCAGGCAGGATGTGGTAATAGCAATGACATAGACAAACAAGATCCCCCCTTGCCCTAGCAGAACTTGGAGTGCCATGAGGACATCAGGGAGCAACTGCGCTCAAACTTAATCATTGGGACTGGAGAGATGGTTCAAAAGTTAAGATTGCTTGCCACTCTCCCAGACGACCTCAGCTCAGTTGGGAAGTTCACAACTGCCTGTAACTCCAGCTTCAGGAGATCTAATCTCCTCTTCTTGTCTCCACACACACTGCCACAACATAGGACACACGTAAACTTAAAAAAATTAAAAGAAGTAGACAACACCGAGAAAGAAAAAGGGCAGAGAAGGCATTTTTGGTCCTTTGTGGTGGTCAATCTGGCCCGAGTAGATTACAAAGCAGTATACAAATGGTCTGGTTCAGAAAGCATTGCACACTCAAGCACGTAAATTAAAAGAAAAGGGAGAAAAATAGTGGCAAAGAGTCGCCAGTAAGGAACAAAAATACAAAGTAGACCATGGAAACCCTGGTAAATGGCCATAAAGGAAGATGTGAACAGCTATGTGAAAACATGCTCCGCATGAACAGTAATGTCTTCTCAGAGCACTTGATGCCGCGCACAACAGTCTCTGCTGTAAAAGACGCAGAGTCAGGAGACCATCCAAAGTACAGTGTGAAGGAGAGGTAAGGACAGGAAAGAAGACACATGACTAGGTGCTGCACGCAGGCCACGAGACACAGCCCTTCCACCTTCTGCTGGAGTTTATCCCATCCACGGGCAGGAAGCTGCTTTCGATGATCTGTTTTGTGTAGGGCACAACATCGTGTTCATCTTTTCACATATGTCCCCTTCCACTTGCAAACACACTGGAATCTGTCTAGCCACAGGGGACCCGATTACCTTCTCCATTTGCAATGACTGAGGCCTTAAGATGGGGTTCTCCCTCTTTTTTCTCTACTGGCTTTAGGGTCACAAGGCACTGCATTTTGATTAATGGAAGATCCATGGCTTCTCCAGCACGGTCCTCTTCTTCTTCAGAGCATGTAGCAAGAACCTTGCCTTTTTCAGCCATCATCTTTGTATAGAAAACATAATCAACAGCTTTATTCCATCAGTGACAAAATCCAACCACACAACAAGGAAAAGAGAAAAGCAAAGCTTGTGGGCTGGAGAGAGAGTTATGTGGTTCCCCTTCCAGAGGATGTGAGTTTCATTCCCAGCATTCATATGGTGGCTCCCAACTGTCTGGACCTCCAGTTCCAGAGGATCTGATGCCCTCATCCGGCTTCTGCCAGCAACAGGCATACAAATGGAGTACAAACATATATACAAGCAAAATACTCACACACATACAAACTAAACTAAACTAAAATACAATAAACTAAAGCAAAGGTTCTGGGGTAACACTGTAGCTTAGAAGTTTCCTTTGTGTGATTGATTCCACAGTGAGAAGAGTCAGGAAAACACAGGAACTCCAAAATGGGAAAAAATAAAGCAAGGCTATGTGGTTCATCTAAAAGCTTATGACTCCTTGATTAAAAAAAAACTGAAAATATTTAACCATTTTCAGTGCAGAAAATTTTCAGAAATTCAGGGTTAGATGGCCTCTGAGCTCAAAGGGGGTCACAAGAAATGCAAGAATGAAGGAAAGAACTGAATTCCTGAAGCAGGTGAAAACTTTGGCAATGAGACAGAGATCCCTCTGGGGGTGTGGTCGGGGAGCCAAACAGGTACCATGGAGATGCAACAGTTGTTTTTTTTTTTTTTTTTTTATTTTTCGAGACAGGGTTTCTCTGTAGCTTTGGAGCCTGTCCTGGCACTAGCTCTTGTAGACCAAGCTGGCCTCGAATTCACAGAGATCCGCCTGCCTCTGCCTCCCGAGTGCTGGGATTAAAGGTGTGCGCCACCACCGCCCGGTGCAACAGTTAATAAACCAAACAAACATTTCACAGAGAGAATCTAGACCAAGCATAACAAAGAATTCCAGGGATTAAATACAAGATAGAAGAATTGTTGCACTCAAATAGCAAAAATCAAATTAAAAGAGCAGAATCATCATGACCACAGCGTTCAGGGAACACTGGGACACGATCAAGAGATATGGTTCAGCTATCAAGAGCCTTGCTGCTCTTTCAGAGGACTCTGGCTTGATGGTCAGCATGCAAATGGTAGTTACAGATGTCTATAGCTCCAGTGTGGGGGGAGAGCCAATGCCTTTTTGGAGCTTGTGCAGGTCCACACCTGATACACATACATACATGCAGGTAAAACATCCACACACGAAATAAATATTTTTAAAAGACAACCATCCTATGAACTTTGGCCTTTAAAAATGAGCCACGTTATAGTCTAAACACATAAACTCTATTCCACGAAAGTCCAGCAGAAAATTTTCCAAACCTTGGGAGAGATGTGGAAGAATGTGCAACCCTTACTAGACATGCCCAGAAAAGCACCTCTCCATGTCAGTTTATGGTTTTAATGAGGATGGAGCCAAACAAAGAAAAAAATACTGAAAGCTGTATGGCAGAAGCTCCAAGTCAGGTACAAAGGTAAACCCATCAGAAGCAGACCTCTGTGAAGAAATGCTAGAACCAGATCAAATACTGATAAACTTAAAGCCCTGTTGGTTCTCTTCTTCCACCACATGAGTCTCAGGAATCAAACTCAGGTCATCAGGCTTGGAAGCAAGCAAGCATCTCTGCCTAGTGGCATATCTCTCTGGCCAATATTTCAACGCATGAAAGTTAGTAACTAGCTGGGCTCCGTGGTTCATGCCTTTAAACCCCCACCCCCCCTATGCGGAAGATAAAAGCAGAGTGAGTTTGAGGCCAGCCTGGTCTACATAGTGAGTTACAGGACAGCCAAGGCTATATAAAGGGACCCTGTCTCAAAAAATAAACAAAAAGCTGCATGGTGGTAGTGGCAGCACTTGCTTTTAATCCCAATACTTGTGGGGACAGAGGCAGGAGGATCTCAGTGAGTTCAAGTCCAACCTGGTTCAGGATAGCCAGAGCTGTAAACCCTGACGAGAGAGAGAGAGAGAGAGAGAGAGAGAGAGAGAGAGAGAGAGAGAGAGAGAGAGAGAAACTTCCAACCAAGACTATTACTCCCTCATTTTCTATCCTTAAAATCAGAAGAGAAATAAAGCCCTTCCATAATAAAGATGAACTAAAGCAATTCATCATCACTAAGATATCACCACTGAAGAGACTTAATAGAATATTATACATAGAAGATAAGATATGCATCAATATAAAAGCCTGGGGAGTGAAAAACAAAAGAATAGAAAGCTAAATGGGAATTTTGAAAGGGGCAAATATTTTTTATCTCAGTAAACCCACAAAGCTTTGAGATGAATATGGGAGAAATTAATACATACCTTATAAATAGAAATGATCTGAACTCTCCAACTACAATATGCAGATTGGATGAAGGGATTAAAAATAAGATCCAACTATTTCCTGTCTCAAGGAACTTCACTGTCAAGGATAAACAGAGATAGTGAACGTGAATGTATGGAATACCGCATTCCCAGGCAAAGAGAATCTATGTAAGAGCAAGGGCGGCTGTACTCATATCTGAAACACTGACCTCAAGGTGAAGGCTATCAAAAGAGATAAAGAAGATCATTGCATCTTAAGAAAGAGAACAATCCATCAAAAACCATGTAACAACTCTAAATACACACAGCAAATGTTGATCACCTGATTTCATAGACTCAAAACTATCTACTGCAGGTAGGTCCAGATACAAAGATCCGTGAGACAAGAAAACCAATGAAGAAACTTCAGTGTTTAGCTGCACCATGGCTCAAGCCGGCTTTACAGACATGTACAGAATATTTCATCTAATAGCTAGGAAACACATTATTATTTTCAACAGCCCATGGAACATTCTACAAACAGATTACATTTTCTGCCATAGAGTGAGTCTTAATAGATACAAGTCTTATGATTTATCAGAGAGTGGTGGTGGGAAATTAAAAGGCAAAGCAGAAGAAACAGTTACCCAAGAGGGAGCAGCCAAACTGGCCCCAGGGTTCATTCTTCTTAGAGCAGCACACGGAACCCAGACAGTAGGATTGCTACGGAAAATTCAAGGTCAGTCTTCTCTACTGATGATGATGTGGGAGTGTCATATATCAATCTGTTGATTTCATCGGTTAAATAATAAAGAAACTGCTTGGCCCTCATAGGTTAAAACATAGGTGGGTGGAGTAAACAGAACAGAGTGCTGGGAGGAAGAGGAAGTGAGCTCAGACTTGACAGCTCTGTTCTCTGGAGCAGAGACGCCATGCTCCCCTCTCCTGGGCAGAGGCACACGCGATGAAGCTCCGGCCCAGGATGGACGTAGGCTAGAATCTCCCTGGTAAGCCACCTTGTGGGCTACATAGATTATTAGAAATGGGCTAAATTAATATGTGAGAATTAGCCTAGAAGAGGCTAGATAGAAATGGGCCAAGCAGTGTTTAAATGAATACAGTTTGTGTGTTGTTATTTCGGGCTAGCTAGCAGGCGGCCAGGGTGCTGGGGACGCAGCCCCACCACTCCTATTACAACATGATGAGACCATGGCTCAGAAGCAAAGCATGAGCAGACAAAAGAATGAAAAGACTACATAACCAGAAAACGAGAAGGCAGGGGTGAAATAGCAGACATTTTACTTCTGGTGTTTGAAGTGAAATAAAAATCAATACAATATAGAAAAAAAACTACCTAATAAAATCTGTCCCTTCTGGGACACAAAATCAAAATGTCTTTTATTTGGTAAAATTTCTTAAAGCAAAATTGAAAACTTTCATATCCACAAGGCTTTTGTTAAGGAGTCCTCTTAAGGGGGTATAATATTTTAGGTAAAAAATCCAAAGGGGGTATAATATTATAGGCAAATTCTATCACAAACAGAAAAAAAAATGAGTCAATTTTAAAGTATTTTTTGAAGTCAATAGAAAGCTAATGGCAATCAACATAAAATACATTAGAAGGAAACGAAACTATGGGGTACAATCTCTCCTGAAAATAGAGACAAGCATCTTAAATAAGCGATTAGCAAGCAAAATCCAAGCGTGGGTGGAAAGCAAGCAGCATGTGACGGTACAGTTCCGTGCACAGGGGCAAGGCTGCTTTAACCTCAATCAACTTCAAGCACAGGAAAGGGTTATGGAAGTAGCTGCTCATTTAAAAGATGCTTTAACCTTCAAATCCTCTTCATGACTTGAAAGCAACTGAGAATCCAGAACAACTTCTGTAACCCATTGAAGTCTTTCAACAGAAGACAAAATAGCCTGCTTTCTCTCATATGACAGTCTAGACTTAGCAGTTCGTGTACACAACAGGAAGCAGCAGCAGGCTCATTTGGGTGGAAGAAGTGCAGTAGTAGGGGGGCAAGAGGGAGAGGGGAAAGGACTGTATGGAGAACAAGAGTAATGTGCAATGATGCATGAGGGATGCCATCTTGATGACACCCATTATTGTAGCACAAGCCATTGTCACAATTAACTAATAATAAAGTGTGTCCACTTTATTGAACAAGTTTATTGAACACTTTATTAGTTTTTTAGAAACAAAAAACTAATCTGTGACAACATCAAATTCCATTTTAAAATCTCAAGCAATTTCTCCCCCAAATTGCACACAATACAAGGATGCATACTCTCTATCCAACAATATGTTAAATATTCTAATAATATGGCAGAGTCAGAGCAATATGAAAACATAAAGGTCAGAAAAGAATTAATGCAAATATCATTACCCAAGGGACATTTATAATTGGACAAACCTTTTAAAATGACACAAAACCATTGCAGTTACTAAGTGATTTAGCCAAGTTTCTAGACCTAAGGACAAGAATCACAAGCCACCTATATTTCTGTAGAGTAAACACAAACAGTTAGTAAATACACATCCAAGTATCAATGAAAGCATGCCCCAAACCTTTACCACCTAGTAATATACTGACAGACATGCTAATGCATTACATAGAAAGTATGAACCATCATTTACAGAAAGTGGATATTTCAGTAAATTAAAAAGAATAATCTTTACATGGAGTAGAAGTTGGTCTTTAAAACTCATTAACATCGATTCCTTCTTTAGTCTGTCCATTTATTATTTATTTATTTATTTATTTATTTATTTATTTATTTATTTATTTATTTATTTATTTATTTCCCAGGCTGGCACAAGATTGCTAGGTAGTCCAGACAGTCCTTCAGCTTGCAATATTCCTCCTGCCTCAACCTGTCAGGTAGCTCAGAGTATAGTCTTGTACCAACAGGTAATCCTAACTAAAGCTTTTCTTTTGAAGAAGAAGACCACTGGCCACAAAGATTGGATTTTAATTTCCATTCAACTAGAAGACATTAGTTCCACAGTATTAATTACTACTGGGCATGTTGACACATTCTTGCAATCCTAGCACTGGAGAGCCTATGGCAGGAGAACGCAGTTTGAGGCCAGTTTGGTCTACACAGCAAGACCCCAACTGAAAACAGAAATTTAAAAGCAGAAAGGAGACAAAGAAGAAATTTAAAATTCTCTCCTTGGATGTGTGCATATTTATCAATGCACATATGTCTAGAAAAAGGAGTGGAACTGTCCAGATGTGGTAATATACATCTGTCACTTCAGCCCTAAAAAGGCTTGGGCAAGAGTGGAGTTGATAGCTCAGCTCTAAAGCAAATCTGAGGCCAGCCTGAGGGATATGAGAGCCTGAATCAAAAGAACTACAACAATAACAGCAGCAGCAGCAAATGAACAGATTTCAGGATATATGCAGAACCACAAACTACATTTTCAAAGACAAACATCCCAACAAAATTCGTGCAGGAAGTCAAAAACACAATGGTTCTCAGTCTCCCTCGTCATCAGAGAATTGCAAGTCCCAACACAGTGAGTGATCTACACCCTGCCACCTGAGTGGCAAAACTGGAAAGCCGAGTGACAAAAAAAATCAACACACTGGAAGAAATAGGTGGCACCATTGGAAGTCTCCCAAATTACTGGATTCAGGTGCCCAAGACAGCAGCTGAAGAGCTCTTAGGGAAACATTCCCTCTAGACCAAAAGGATCCAGGTGGAATCTCCCACTCCATGGCTTAAGCTGAGCATCCTGGTCTCTCTCTCTACACACAACCGAGGTTCAGGAAAGTATTCACCTAAACCCCTTAGGGCATAGCCACAGTTCTGAAGCCGAGTCTCTTGCATGACTGAGGTCAAGAATTCAAACAATATCAACAGCTACGGGTAGCTGAGACATCCCCCCTAATATTACAAATTTGAGTCCCCAAGAAAAATCACTAGCCCTGGGTAGTTAAGTCAGGGTCCCAGCCTGGCTGAGTTCAAAGATCCAAGGAAAACTGTCACCCCTGAGTACAGTTGGGTCCAACATTAAGGACCCAAGAAAAAACTGACACCTCTAGGGCCCAACATGGCTCAATTCCAAGGCACAAGCAAAACTGTCACCCCCTCTGTAGTCGAATCTAGGTCCTAGCTTGGCTGACTTTGAGGACATAAGGAAAACTCCCACCCCTGGGTTGATGAGACCCAGCCCAACAGGGCTGACTCAGAAAAAAAAAACCCCACCCCTTCTCAATAGACTAGGCCCTTCTCATGGTTAAGAACCCTTCTTCCAAGCGGAGACTTACACTTGATGAAATCCTTTCCACTTTTAAAAGTAGCAGAAGAATCACGGAGAAGATAGCTGAAGAGAGGCTGAAAGGAACAAGATCCGTCGGGCCTCACCGACTCTCCTTCCGCATCAGAGAATTCTATCCTCCTCGGGATTCTGTGTGCATGCGCAGAGACGGAGCGTGCTACGAGCCAAGTGGTTACTGATTGGACAGAAGTCCTTCAGAGATACGAAGGAGAACCCCACCAGAGGGAAGCCCACCCAGGCCTACAAAAGAGTTGAGAGCTTGCAGGAAAGCCATTCTCTAGCTCTCAGAGGTGTCCTCAGAGAGCCATCGTAAATATCCTATGGCACAGGACCCCATGATAGACTGAGAATCCCATCTTGGAGTTGCGTTCCATGCTAGATAACAACACTCACCCAGGGAACAGTGCATGCGCTTTGGCGTTGAAATCCTGATACGGTGGAGCAGGCCTAGGGTTTGTACAGTTGTGTGCAGTGTGGTTACCTGGAACTTTGTAGAAACCCATACTCTACACACTGGTCACTGGAGAATGCTCCCCTGGTGCGTCTGGAACAGAATGAAATGAGCAGCACTAGTCTTGTCAAAGGACTCTGATTTATTAGTGGCCCAGAAGACCAGAAAGAAAGTTAACTGGCCAGCTACTGCTGCAGGGCTACTTGGGCTCTGCCCAAGTTGGGCCGTGGAGAAGCCGTGGGGTACTGATTAAAACTTGCTACACATAAGCCTGGAGATCAGAAAAACTGGCTACTACCAGCCAAGAAAACTAGGAAGCTGGGCTTTTTTGTGTCCAGGAGTGCTCTGTAGACAGACTTCAGTGGCAATTGCCACAACAAATATCTTTAAAGGAACCAGAATCTTTTCCACTGCGCAGGACAAAAGGGTGGTTTTGGAGCTGGTGAGCAAAATTAGCTGTCATCCTGGTGGATGCACAGAATGCGATAATGGGTGGTGTTCTGTAGGTACATAGAATATAACTGTGGTTTGGTTTGGTTTGGTTTAGCACTGTTCAAGAAGTCCTGTTTCTTTGATCATCTTCCTAATGGTCTCCAACTATCATTGTGGAGTTCTTTATCTCTTCATTCTCTCAATTTTTGTTTCATTTCCTTTTTCTCACTTACTGCCTGTGTTTGTAATTTTCCCATCTTGGTGAATTGTCCCGTTTATTAATTAATATAGCAGGTCATTATTTGTTTCATGTAACCATTTCCAGCTTCATACCTATTTTGTCTTGTATTGTCACCAACCTTATTGTTGATGATCATATGCAATAAAGTAACTGTTTTTACCTTTTCATTTCCAATCTGCCTGTGACTTTGAATCTCAAATGTGCCCTTTGCACACAGCATATGGTTACATAATGTTCTTTCAAAAACCATCCCCCAACATTCAACCAACATCTTGACACATAACTCTCACTATATATATATCCATCCACCTTAAGTCACACTTCAATGGCTTTGGTAGCTGACATTTGCAAAATCATGCTTAAATATGTATAACATATATTTACTATTTTCACCAATTTTCAGTGTGCAATTCAGTGACTTTGCATGCACACTATTGTGCAACCATTACGACTCTTTCCAATTGTGTTTGGCACACCAAGAGAAACTCTGGACTCTTTACTACCTCTGTATTAGCCTCACCTCCCAAGCCTTAACCTAAAAGCTAAAGGGAACCTGTGCAGGGACCTTCACTGGAGTTACCTTCTGAGGATTTCTTTATGTCTACCAGTTGCTGCGTTGTGTACGTGTATTCCTTTCAGCCTGGAGAATGGTTTGTACTGCAGGCAGTCCCGTATGTTTTTGTCCACCTGAGACTTGCTTAAATTCTCCCTCATTAGTTGAAGGTTTGTTTGGCCGGAGATAACATTCCTGATGGATAGCACTTCCCTTCCACTGCTCTGATCCACCCCCCTCTCCCATTTCTGTGCAGTGCTGGGAACAGCACCCAGGGCGTTGTGCAGACTAGATAGTACTCTCCCAGAGCTACATCCACAACTTCTTTCTCTTTTTAGCATTTTCAGCGTTATTTTATTGCTTTTTGTCTTTCCATGCTTCTGATAAGAAAGCAAACTTTAAATTAGGGTGGGTCTCTTGTCTGGAACAAAATACTCTGGTGGTCTTCAGAATCTTCTGTCTCTTAATGGTTTGATTATGTCAGTGGCTCTCTTCCTCTGCTTTGCACTTCCCTGGGTTGGATGGGTATACAGATAAACATTTATTATTAAATTGTTTATAAATGTTCTTTTACATTTAAATGGGATATGATATAGATACGAATAATTTACATTGATATAAATCTTGGGTTACTAATACTAATTTAAGGTCATGCATACTTCTTATCTTGATTAAGGTCTTGTGATTGTCTAGTTCATTTAAAAATGTAACATATAATTTAAAAATATAGGTTAATAGATAATCATCTATAATAGTCAAGCTTGTAGTCATGTCAGTTAGATTTTCTACATATACGAAGATATATTTCAGTTAGATCGGCATTCTTCATATCTTTAAAAGGCTACAGAAAATGGCATTTAAAATGTTTTAATAACTTAGGGTTTTTCATGACAATGAGACACATCTGCTCCTGGCAGCACCAATCTACTTCAAGAGGAAGATGGGCATCGAAGAGGCTCTTTATGGAGTTGGTTAGCCATTTGGGCAAGAAACTGCTCTTGCCTGCACTGTTACATAAACTGGACACAAAGAATCCACAGGGAGAGGACTGCTGAATTTGCCTAAAGGTGAGATGGTCCTTCAGGATTCCTGTTTCATGAAAGAGTCTGCAAGACATTCTGCAGGACACAAAAGAAAGTGACTGAACTGTCTGTAAAATTTCCTGCTTCATGAAAATGTCTGCTGGATACTATGGGCCTATAGGCTGAAGATGGATGCCCCAATGGTACAGAAGAACTTTGGGTGACTGTCCAGGCAGCGAGATGTCTCTGTCATTTCTAGAGTTTTGGAAGTTGCTTACTTCTTGTTTATTTAGGTAATATATCCTTCTGGAGTCTTTGATAGAGTTGAAGAAGAGTTATAGTTTTCCTTTGTTACGATAAAAGATAAAATAGATATAAATATTGTAACTGTAATTCTTGCTTGATAACTGTTTTGTTATATCTAATTTTCCTATGTTAAAGTTAAAGCCTTCCTTTTTGTTTAAACAGAAAAAGGGGAAATGGTGTAGGAGGATCTTCTTTCTATGTGTTACTTTTATTGGTTGAATAAAGAAACTGCCTTGGCCTTTTGATAGGGCGGCATTTAGGTGGGTGGAGTAGACAGAACAGAGTGCAGAGTCAGGCAGATGCCATGATTCTCTTGCCTGAGACGGACGCTGGTTAGACTCATAAGCCACAGTCAAGTGGGTTAGATCAAGATGTGAGAGTTGGCCAAGAAGAGGCTAGATATAATGGGCCAGGCAGTAATTTAATTAATAAAATTTCTATGTGATTGTTTCGGGGGCTAAGCTAGCCGGGTGGCAGGATGTGGCCCGCTCCTCTTACTACAGTTTGGGACTACTGGACCTTTAAGTATTTTCTTTACATAGTCTTCACACTGCTTCCTCATCTTTTCTTCCATTAATCCTATTAACGTACACTATGGTGGTTTGAATTAGAATGGCTTCATAGGCTCATATAAGTAAATATTGGTCCCCAGCTGGAGGAACTGTTTGGTAAGGACTAGGAGGTGTGACCTTGTTGGGACTGTGTTACTAGGGGTGGGCTTTGAGGTTTGCAAAGACCATACCATTCCAGATTAGCTCTCTGTGCCTCTTAGGGCAGATAAGGATGTAAGCTCTCAAGCATTGCTCCAGTGCCATGCCTGGCTGCCTGCTGCCATGCGCCTACCATGATGGCTATGGGATCACCCTCTGAAATGGTAAGTCCCAATAAACGCTTTCTTCTATAAGTTGCCTTGGTCATAGGGTTTTGTCACAGAAAAGAAAAGCAACTAAAACATACATTGTCATGCTTGATTGAGGCCCACAGGCTACGGTGAGTCTGTCAAACTCTACTTTACTGCTTTTCGTTTTGTTTTGTTTTAGTAGTGAGGCTAGGAACCCAGGTCTTTGGAAAGTTGTATCCTCTGCTCTTTTCATTTTTCTTAACCCCAGTTTCTTTATACACCTCACAATGGATGATTTCTAACAAGTTTCTTCTGTCTTCTAAGGTCTGCTGTTGAACTCTCTTAGGGAATTTTCCATGTCAGGCTTTATACTTTTCAGATCCATACCCTCTATTTGCTTTTTCTCTTTTTGTTTACCTATTCATTATCTTTTTTTTTTTGAATTTTCGAGACAGGGTTTCTCTGTAGCTTTTGGTTCCTGTCCTGGAACTAGCTCTTGTAGACCAGGCTGGCCTTGAACTCATAGAGATCCTCCTGCCTCTGCCTCCCGAGTGCTGGGATTATCTTTATTTACACATAATCTTCCTGCTTTTATGCAGCTTTTTATCCGTGTTTCCTTTAGCTCTTTGCTGTCTAAGATAGCTAACTTAAAGTGTCTCTATATTAAATCCAGTTACTATGCCATCTTAAAAACCATGGCTATATCTTGAAAAGGGTTGCACAAGTGTACACTGAAGCACCACCAAGCTCTCCTACTATGTTTCCATAGCTTTTTACGTTATTCCACTTTCATTTTGGTTATTACAAACCCAGAACAATACTCCAACTAAACACCCCATGCTAGCAAATAATGTGTTGCTGCTGTATGACAAGACTTTTCCTAGGGAGTCTATACACATCTCTACTCACCCCAGGCCAAAGTACAAATACCACCAAAGTCCAGCATGATGAACCTTTGAGTTTTATTGAGATTACTTACAGAAATATGATGAGGGGTTACTTACAGGGGCAGAAATGACTCAAAGACAGTGGCATTGCCAAAGCCCACCCCAGCATGGGTGACAGCTCACAAAGTTGGGAACCTGGAGCACACCACACAGCCTGCAGGCATCTCAACAGGTTGAAAAGTGTCCATTGCAAGTGCTTCAGTCTATGTAAACCTCTTCCAGGTAGCTTCGCTGGTCTGTCTCTTCCAGGCAGCCGATCTGGTTCAAGGGTCTTCTTTGTAGCTTGTCTTTTCAGAGAGTGACTCTTATTTACTCTGATGAGGAGAGGCTTAGTCAGTCTGGTCAGTTTCAGGGACTGCTTGAAGCTATTTTCTTTGTTTACCTTCTTTTAAGGAGCTTTCCTGAATGATGGAATTTTTTCAATCTGGAAGGAACCTACTCAACAGCAGATACCATTTTTGTTGTTTCTCAATGGGGTGACATAGACTTCTAAGCATTATAGACTAGTGTTAATACTTGGCCATCCTCCAGAACATGAAAATAAGATTCCATTCTTAAAGTAAGTCACAGAACATGGAAAAATCAAGCTGGTACTTACTTGAGAGCTTCACTCCTATTAGCTAGCATCCATGGGGCTAGAAGATGCTATGCATGTTGCCAGAAAGTAATCCTCAAATCTCACTTAGATGCGAACCCTGCAAACTACAACAATGGGTGTGACAAGATGTGCCCACTTATGTAATAGTGGCACACTGTGGGAGTAGTCAATCACTTTCTGACTGGACCCAAGGCCACTCCATGAGAAGTAACCCATGCTCAGTACTGTGCAAGTAGCCAAGGATCTATGACTGGATAGGTCAGAGGTCCTAGGGAAGAAGCTAATACTATTATTCTCCTCAATGGACATAGTATAAAATTTCCTCCTAATGCCATGCTATACCCGTAGATCAGTGCACCCTCTCACCTCTCATCAGAGAAGTTTACTGCAGCAGATGGCACTTAACAGAGCTACTCCACTGCTCAACATGCAAAAAATAAGAGACTGGAGTACTCAGTCATAAATGATAATATATATATATATATATATATATATATATATATATATCCCTCCCCACAATGCTCAGGGATCTTTGGGGAAAGAAAGACCGTGAAAGCCAGAGAATAACACCAAGGAGACTGTCTTCCAGACATAAAGGGCAGATACACAAATGAGTTAACAGCAATTGCAATAGCATGCAAAAGACCTGTGCAAGCTCCAACCAGACAAAATCCCAGCACGGAGGGGGAAAGGTAGACACGAAATTCTACCACTAGCTGAGGAGCTACTGGGCATCTGATAGTTGCTGGCAGAGGAAGAGTCAGTTTTCTTTAAGGATGGGACTCCTGGGTAAGTTGACCACACACCAGGTCAGGCTGCACTCCCATGACCATCTGGGCCACACATACTGGACTTGATGGGTAAAGAATTAAAAAACGAAATCTCAAAGTTGGGTGGGAAGAGATGTGGGGTGGAGAGGGTAGGAATGGGAGGGCTTGGCAGGGGTGAGTATGTTCAAACTATATTTTATGAAATTCTCAAAGGAAAAAAGAGAAAAACCCTTTGGCTTTATTTCAGAGTTCCATTGAATTTGATTTTGGCAGTTTTCTCTCCCCAGTTACTTGCAATTGGGAGGGCCTGGCCTCCCCAGACCCTTCTGATATCACCATTCAATCCTGTGAGTTACGCTTCCAAGATCAACTCCTTTAACATTTAAAACAAATATTCGCTCGTTTATGTAAATACACACATGTGCTTGTAACAAAATGTGCATTAAAAAAGTCAGTGGACAACTTTTGGGAACTGGCTCTCTCATTTTACCATGTGAGCCCCAGGGATCAAATTTGGGTGACCAAGCTCGGTGGCAAGAGCCTTTACTGCTAAGCCATCTTATGGGCCCTCTTGTTAACATGTTAATTTGTTTGATAGTGTGTTGTGGAATATGTGTTTAAGTGTGCAAAGATATGTTGCATTTGTTTAACTATGTAAAAAAAATGTGTTGCTGTTTTACCTTAATTGCCTAAGACACCTGCTTGGTCTAATAAAAAGCTGACTAGGCAATAGCGAGGGAGAAGGTATAAGTGGGACTTCCGGGCAGGGAAAGTAAGTAGGAGGAGGAATTTAGGGCATAAAGGAAGAAAGAAAAAGAGACACCAGGGAAATGCCAGGAACCAACCAGCTAAACTTGGAGGAAGCAGAAAATTGGGTCATACATAATGAAAGAACGGTAAAAAGGCCCGAGGCAAAATGTAGATTAATAGATACAGATTAAACTAAGTTAAAAGAGCTAGTGGGATAAGCCTAAGCTAAGGCTGAGCATTCATAATTAATAAGTCTCTATCTCTTTATTTGGGAGCTGGTTGGCGTACCAGAGAAAATTCTAACTACAATAATGTACAATTGTTTTTCTAAAAGGAATGCCATGACAAGAGACATACTAGAAATGTATTACCAATAAACTTTTGAAAATCAATAAAAGGATTTTATTTCATATATGCAAAGTGAAAATCTCTTTGATCACTTACATTTTTACAAATAAAAACAACAATACTGCTCCATATAAATTTTTATATAAACATCAAAGAAAATATACATATTATTTTTCCTTTTAGTGCTTCCAAAGCACAAAATGTCCAAGTCTACCTGAAGACTTTCTGTTGTCACATGCAAGAACAAGTGTCAGAGGTCAGTGCAGCCTCAGGTGCACTCTGCAATCTTTCTAGACACAATGGAAGAGCACTGGAGGTAGATTGCTTGGTTACTCTCCCTGCCCCTTCCCAGAGACAAATAAGTTACCTAAATAGCAGCTTTTTACTCTTTGATTCCAACTATCCTGAATATTACATGGTTTAAAAGGCACAGCTAGAAATTGTGGAAAATTCTGTTGAGCACATGATGACCACTTTGATTCTACACACCTACTTGTTCTACTGGACACAACGAGGACACTAGGCAGTGCTCTCCTTGCGGGTGGCCCCTGCCCACTCAGAAAACGTCTGGAATGGTAACGCTCCAATGAGAGAACTCTATTAGCTGGAGGAGGAGGAGCAGTGCTGTGTGATTTCACATCGCTTTTCCTAACTGGAAAAATAAACAATGAAATCAAAAAATACTTTCGATTATAACTCTTAAGGCAGAAGCCCAGCTTTTACTTCCAGATAATCATTAAACGCTCTAGTCAAGCGCTTTTCTTAGCCTGAGTTAGGTCATTCATTCCCTTCACTCAAACATTCTAGAGGGCTTCAGGAAGGTCCCATTCCAGCCTACAGCACAGAAAAGGCGTTTCTTTTTCCTCACTTGTCTTGGTATTAACATGATGATCTGCTGTTGATGTGATTCACATTGTTAAGAAGGGGATGGGAATCTATTTTTTCTAGTACCTTCTCAAGGTACTGAATTAAGACTCTTCTTTTAAACCTGAAAATAAAAAGAAATATTATTGACCATCATAGAAGACTTGACAGCGTGCAGAGTGCTGTGTAGCATGCAACCCAAAGGGAGTGTAAGTCACCCTCATGCAAAGGTATGGCTTAGCAAATGTGAGGGCCATTCTAACACACACACACACACACACACACACACACACACACACACACACACACACACTAGCTAGGAGCCATGAATCAGGACTCTGGTCTTTCCATCTGAACACGGTAGGAAGCAGCTTTAACTCTGAGTGGGGACAAGTGTTTTCTTTCACAGATTAAGGCAGAGCCTATCCCCCTCTTTGTCTTTCCTTGGATCCTACAACTAAAGTAAACAAAAGAAATACAATACCCAAAACAATTAGAAAACCTTTAGAAGTTTCCTTTATACCCACCTTGCAGCTTCCTTGATGGTGAACTCAACAAACTGTTTCTTCGTCTCCAGAGGTCCCTGCACTTCTTCAAGCAAAATGAAAATCCTTTCATACTCTGGTGATATTACAAAATTCAGTATTATAAAAATATGAATGAGAAATAAAATTCAATCATGCATCCTCAGAAATCATTCCTCATAGGTAGAAAGTCATAAGCACAGCTGGTATGTTAAACACTAAAATAAAAATGTCTACATACATTCATGAGAGAAATTCTTATAAACAGTACTCAAATGAGGTACACTGAACACTGGTTGCCCCAAACTGCCCTAACCCATGAAGCCTGTGAATTTATTTCCATATATACTTTATATGCTGATGGAATTAGATTATGGATATTGCGTTTGTCCCGGTTTACGCACAAGGGTTCAATGTAGCCGTAATATCCTTTTAAGATGGAATAGTATAGACATTTGATTGCTTCTGGAAGAGGGAGAATCAATTTGTTTGAGAGTATCGCCCATGGTAGTGGACGACCTTGCACCCAGGAGTGCATGGTAGATTCAACCAGTTACTAAAAATAGAGGAGAGGAAGTTGAGAGGGTGGGAGGTGGGGTGGATCTAAAAGAGAGGAGTTGGAGATGAATATGATCAAAATATAATGTATACAGATCTCAAAGATTAATCCAAAATTATAATTTTTCCTTCCTTTTTTTTTTTTAAAGATAGGATTTCTTTGTGTAATCCTGGCTGTTCTGGAACTCTCTCTGGCCTCGAACTCAGAGATCTAACTGCCTCTATCTTCCCAGTGCTAGGATTAAAGGTGTATGCCACCACCACCTGGCTAACAAATGGAATCTTACAGGTCAGAGAGAAAAGACATGAAGAACAGGAGTGGAAGCCAAAGGAAAAAAGTATTCTGCTGCTGAGTTGATGCAGGAAGCCTGCAGAAGCCAGAAAAGGCAAGGAAACAGACTCTGCCTTTATCCCCGAGAAGCAGCACTGGCCTGCCAGCTTGCCTTCACTTTAGTCCAGGGAAAAATAGTCTGAATTGCAGAGCTGTGAAGTAATCAGCTTGTACTGTCCAAAGCGATGGGCATCTGGTAACTTGTTAAAGCAGCAAAATGAATCCACTATAAGTTAAGGCCAGAAGAATCACTTTAAGTCATGTGAAAGCCCAAGACTGACCAAAAATTGTATGGCCAGACTCTACTCTGGAACTTAGGGTAGAGCTCAGTTGGTAGACCGCCTGCCTAACAAGCATGAGACTCTGGGTCCAATCCTTAGCGCCGCCTTAATTGACTGTGGCAGCACATCCCTGTAGTATGAGCACTATAGAGTGAGTTAGACACAGGAAGATCAGGCAATATCAGCGGTTTGGACCACGTAGAGAGTTCGAGGCCAGCCTGAGCTGTATGAGAGCCTGTCTCAAAACCAACAGTAGAAATCTCTCGAGAATGATACAAGAGGGATTCTCCCATTGCATTTTTTAGAGATACTCCATCACTACTTACTCCGTCCGAACTTTCGAACTTCCTTCATCAGCTGGTGCTTGATATCGGCATTGATGCCTTGTGCCATCGCAGGAGTGATTTGCATTGAATTTGGCACAGTTTCCAAAGCAGACGCCATGGCGATTTTTCTGTCATCTACAGAAAGACCGCAGCTTTTGTCTCCTCCTAGGAGTAAATTGTTACTAGGTTTGTGAATGAGTCCGTCTTTCCTGAGACCAGTAAAGTCATCAGACAGTGAATCCAATTGGTTGGATATAAGGCCATCTTCTGCCACATTCATAAACTCTGCCGGAGCAGATTTTAATAAGAAGCCATCGGCTGCGCTTTGCCCATTTTCCATCTTCTCTTCATGGAGATCATGAATGACAGCAGCATCTGGAAAGCAAATTAAGAAGTTGAGCTGTGAAGTGAGTACATCGTATCAATCCCACAGGCACACCTCCATGATCCTCAGCTTCAAGAAAATGAGGAGGACAGAGCAGACGGCGCTCTGAGACTCTTCCCACTATGAATGCATACAGAAATCAAGACACTAACTAAGCACTCACAGGTCCCTGGCGCTCAGGGCTTAATGTCAACCTGAGAATTCAAAGTCACATATAAACTGCTACCCTTTCCTGAGTTTGAACCCCTACGAATTGTGCATACCATGCGCTTCCTGGGTAAAGCAAATATTCTGAGAAGACGGAGATGCCTACTAAGGCGGAACAAATTCTCTGCCCTCATCTGCTGATGGAGGTGGGTCTTGTATCTGTCTGTTGCTTTCATTGGTTAATTAATAAAGAAACTGCTTGGCCTTTGATAGGACAGAAAATTAGGTAGGCGGAGTAGACAGAACAGGATGCTGGGAGAAAGAAAGCTGAATCAAGCAGTCGCCATAGCTCTCCTCTCCAAGATGGACGCAGGTTAAGATCTTCCGGTAAGCCACCATCTCGTGGTGCTACACAAATTATTAGAGATGGGTTAATCAAGATGTGAGAGTTAGCCAGTAAGAGGCTAGAGCTAATGAGCCACGCAGTGTTTAAAAGAATACAATTTGTATGTTGTTATTTCGGGTAAAGCTAGCTGTGTGGGAGCCACACTACAATCTGCTAAGCAACTGCCTATCTGTAGATGATTCTGTCCATTTCCCTTTCGAAGGCAGAGTAATTATTTTTCCATTCTCAGGCCAATTCCTCTATGCCATTGCTTATCTTCCGCTGTGCCAGGCACCAGGGCAGCAGCTGAGAATCCGCAGTGAACAAGAAACAAAGGAACTGACCCTGCCTGCCCTTACAGAACCTACAGTGTCACGGGGCCATCGGAAAGGAACTAAGGATGAGCCACGGCACCCTCAAAACTGCTTTCATTTGAGGAAAGACAGAAATAGGGCACGAGAGAGGGCTGCCAGGTGGTGGCAGGATCTTCTGGAAGGATGCCGAGTTGTAGCGAGGGCAGGAGTAAGCCAGGGGCAGCAGAGTGAAGCTCTGGAACTAGAGGTAAGGGAGGAAGGTGGTGTCAGGCTGTGTGGAGCTGTGTGGACCAGGGTGAAGAGTCAGGCTGTATCCTGAAGGTTCAGAAATACGAAGGATGCATTTTCTGTATGGATGTGGCATGCTTGTATTTATCTGTTGACATCTTCACTCAGATTTCAAATCGGGAGGGAAGATGGGTAGGAACTACTAAATAAGAATTAGATGCAGAGAGGCCATCTAAGAAGAGAAACTTGGTAAAACTTCATGGAAGCATGGAGTGAAGGAATGGAGAAAAATAGTAAGAAGCAGGAATTGAATTAAATGTCAGATTACCTCACCCTGTTAATGGTCGTATGTCCAGGTGCCAGCATGAGAGTACATGATACTCAGATCTTCCTGACTCTGGCTCAGTGACTTTAAGTCACTCAGCACTGACAATACAGTATGAGCAACACTACATTCTAATATAAGGTTTTCCAACCCTACGAATCCTTAAAAATGACATAGCTTTTCCAGTAGAGCGAGGGATAACTTCACTAACAGCCATGCAGAAGGATGCCAGCAGAGCTCCTCTAGAGAGATGCAAAGCAAGCGTTTACTTGTACGACATCAAACATTACTGTCTGTTAGACACTGTCTGTGGTTAAATACAGGCTTGAGAGCAGAGGAACGAACTGAACTGTAGTCTAGAGGTGTGAATATTAGGAGTTGTTCAAATAGAAATAGAGGAGGGCATGAGCAACTGAGCCCAAAACAACCGAGAGGGAAAGGCAATGAACGGAAAACACGAGTGATCTTGAGAATTGTTTCAGTGGGGTCAAGGAGAGAGACCCCAGATTTACCAGTTCAGTCACGAATAGGGGGCAACATCACAGAGAGCTCTTAATAGTGAACCTACTTAGACACTTAGTTTATCTTCCTATCTTTTGAAGTTGATCCAAATGGTTACAGCAGGCATGCTTAGAACTCCACATTTTTGTACCAACATGTATTAATCACCAATTATGACATTAATACCACTTGTTAATTACTATAATTATTCATCTTCTTCCTCAATTCATATGGCTAAGACCACTGAGTCAGGGTCTCTGTGTCCTGGAAGGCCTGTTGTGCCTACCACAGATGCTCTAATTATGGCTTACTTAATCAACAACAAAAAAGGAACCCAGGAAGACAGACAAAGGAAAAACAACCACTACTCTGTACCTGGATGTACAAGGGTGGGTTTGAGGAAGGTTGGACAAGATGGGAACCATGAGGCTGAGAGTAGTCCCTTTCCGCCCAGATGGTTGGTGACAAGAGGAGGTGTTTGTGGTTTCCTCAACAGCAGGGGCATGCTCCGCCTTCTCTTAGATGACATAGGACTGTTGGGCTCTCCAGGACGCTTCACTTTGTTTTGTGGCCCTACCACAAACTCATCTGCTTCATCAATCATCATTCCCTTAAAAAAAAATCAATGAACATATTTCATTCAAAACACCAAGGCCTACTATGTACTCAACAAATGACAGTTATTATTGTATTCAACTAACACAACTGGGTACAGTAGCACAACTCATGGGAAGAGCCATGTAGGCCTGGAATGCCACCTTCAAAGAGTCTGCCTCATCATAAGTCAGGGGGCTTCCCACCAATGCCTCACTTGCCTCTTCTACTGACTATGTTCCAGAACAGTCAACAGTATCATTATGGGAAACAATCAAGATCCATCTACACATAGGTCCTGATGTCATTTTTAGCTCGGATTTGTATACATCTGGCTAACAAGGATAGCGTTACAGTGAAAGTATCACAGACACAGAAATGGGTATACTACCTTCTTATCTTGCTTAAATGGATTGCCGAAAGTATGCAGTCTTTTTGGTTGATCCGGATCAATCTCTCGGAGTGGTGAAGCCAGCATCTTTAGATACTCCTGATAGTTGCCCATTTGTGCAACTGGGACACTATGAAGTGAATCTGCAAAATCAGCAGCAGAGAAACTAATACTTAGAGCTGAAGTATATGGTCCTTTTGAAAGGACATTGTCATAGCTGGTTCAGCAATGTGTAGTTTAGCATTATCGTCTGAAATCTCCAATCTAGTATCCCAGGATCTACCACCTCCTGTAGGATCTAGCATCATCGTCATTTATACCAGTCAGTGGTCTACAGTCACTATACTGCCTATGAGCTCACTTCACAAGGACTAGAAACTCCTTTACTTCCCAACACCACATAAAAATAGGCTGGCCTCGCGCATGCCATCATCTGAGTTCAAAACCCTGTGGACATTCTGCACTCTGAAGCACTGAGGCTCCATGGTGTTCTAGTGTTCTCTTTTTCTATAAAAAGATTCATGTTCATTTTATGTGTCTGTTTTGCTTGCAGGTACATATGTGCACTGCACACAGGCCTGGTGTCTGCAGAGTCCAGAAGAAGGTGCCAGATCCCCTGGAACTGAAGTCATGGACAGTTGGAAGCTACCCAACATGTAGGTACTGGGAACTGAACCGGGGTCTCTTGTAAGAGTAACCAGGGCTCTTCAACAGTGGGCCACTGCTACAGCCCCTCTCTCTGTATTCTTTAGCCCAGGCTGGACTCAAATCCATAGACTCCTCCTGCCTCAGGCTCTTGAGTACTGAGCAACCATGCCCAGCTCCTCATGGTATTCTCTTGTCACAAAGAAAATGTTACCCTCTGAGGATTTGATTAAATACAAAAGTTCTCTTCCTAGGAAGCCTCTGTTCACACAGACACAGACACAGACACACACACACACACACACACAAAAAGTATAATATCAGAGACTTGGCTAGGGGGTTAACTCATTTTTTTTTGTGGATAAGTAAACCCATTCAAAATTAACAAAATAAGATGAAGAAAAATTGCAAACCATTACAATATTCCTGTTTATCTGGAGTTCATGACTTTTGCGGGGAGTAGGTACTCACTGCTGACTTTTTCCAGAGCCAGCTGGGTATGATCAATGTCTGAGTGTACAGGTTTGGAAATCTGACAGACCTAGGTTCCGCCACTTTGCAATGGGCTAACCCTGCCTGAGCAAGCTACTACAGTGCTTGCTCTTCATCTCAGTGCCTATCAGCTGGGCATAAAGTCAGTGTCTAGCTGAGAGTTTGAGACTTGCAAGAGCGAGCACGCAGAACAATGGCGATGGCGGTATGGCATGCTGATTAATACACACCAGAGGGGGAGAGAACCAGGGAGATGGGGGGGGGCTTGAGTGAATGGGAACACTGTGAGCATTAACAAAATAATTCTGCAATAAACGCTGTCTTGCAAGTCATGTCTGCTATTAGCCTAAGAGCATTCCACTGTCAGGTTACCTTCATCTTGTCCAACAATGAACTTCCGTGTTCTCAGTAGATTGGATCTCATTCTGGTCAACTGGTCTAAAAGTCCTCTACGTGGAATATCATAAGCATTTCTATATGTCTGAGGTTTCACGTCCTATGTTAAATGAAACAATCTCAGTTACTCCTAAGGCTTTTAAATAAAGAAATGTAATACCTAACCCTCTGAAAAATCTTATTGAAGAGAACGATATTTAATACAGCCGATTATTGCTAATTTTTCCAAGTAGAAAACCTTCTATTTCTTGTTCTGAATGCTAACATATCCAGAAGTCATTAAAGTCACTGGGGAAATAATTTTCAAGCCTATCATTTAAAACTCCAAATCCCAAGGTTTATATATGCCTGTCTGTAGCTGTCTGGCAGGACTGCTGCTTGTCACCTAGATTGATTCCCCCAGCAGTCATGGAGGCAGGCTGCAAGAGTCTCACTGCAGGATGACAACTGCAGACTGTACAGCCAGTGACATTGGCTGCAGGCCCAGCTGCTGTGCCTTTGGAGTCTGCTGCATCCCTGAGCATGAGCCAGGCTGCTGATGGCCAGGGCCTGAGAAGTACAGCATGGAGGGCAAGCTCTGATCACACTCGCTTTCTCCGCGAGAATGCACGCTTCCTCCATGAGAATGCACGCTTCCTCCATGAGAATGCACGGGGCCAGAGTTTTCCTGCGGTCTGGCTGAGGCATTCTCTAAGCTGCACGGAGCCTACTTGCTCCTAGTCTGTCTGTCGTAGGTGCTAGATCTACATGGCGGCCTGCCTACTGCAGTTTCCTTTCTAGTTTACTTTTTATAGCTGCTTACTTCCCATTCCTATCAACCAATATATCTAGTACGTTTAATTTCATGTTGCTATCTGCTGGCAGAATAATCTCAAGATAGTTTCACTAATAATCATTAATTCCAAGTTGTGCATGGTAGCGCACACCTTTAATCCTAGAACTCGGAGGCAGAGGCAGGCAGATCTCTGAGCTTAAGGTCAGCCTGGTCTACAAAGCTAGTTCCAGGACACACAGAGAAACCCTGTCTCAATAAACCAAAATACAACTACCAAAACAACCAGTACTACTAATGATGATGATAACAACTCCGAAATAGGCCATTATTTCAAACTAAAGCAACACAAACCAGGCAAAGTCAGAACACCTTTTAGTGGCACAAGTTACCTTGTTGAAGAGCCCTATTTGGAAGCCAGCAAATTCTTTGGTAGTCAATTCCATCAGTCTCGGTGCATTTTCCCCTATGATTTCTTTCAACAGTTTTCTAAAGTTTTTATTGTGAGCCAAGGTCAGGCCACTTGCAGAATGATTTTTCACTTTGATACCAATCTCCTGGGGGGGTTTCTTCCCCACTGATGCTAGTATTCGCTCGGACTCTATTTTGGTCTAAAATGAAAGGACAGAACATGTTATCCAAATATCTACCACATCGTCATCATTTTATTATTTAAGAAAAATACTTTAAGAACCACCCTGAACACTTTTCATGTGCGAATCACAGCACAACAGTTAAGTGAACAGTTCCCTATGCTTCTCTGTTCTCCCACGGCAAACACAGAGGGACTGGAAACACAAATGACTTCATGCAAATTGTCTTTGCTAGTGTCAAAACTATGAACGAATCATGGAGTAAATAGAAACCATGGGCAAGAATTTCATTCATAGACAGGAAAAAGCACGTATTGTTACTGCAAAATCTAATCTAATTCAACACATTTGGTTTGGATCCAGACACAAAGGTTTAAAACTCTATATTCATACATGTAACTTATTGCTTAAATTCAGATCATATAGACTGGCATTGTATTTGAAAACATTAAAAATGATGTTTTTTTAAAAAAATTATATTATCCAATAAATCTTATAAAAATAAAGCTTAATTTAACAAATGTTACTAAGCAAATATTTTTAATGTCTACTCAGCAAGTTTATCACTAACAAACACTGGGAAATCCCCTTAATAGACATTGTATCAATTAATTTTCCTTGAATAAGTTAAAGCAGAGCATTTGGTATATTTCATGTTTTAGATACATCTGAGATGGTTCAATGAACACCAGTGATATAGATATTAAATTAGCAATAAGAGAAACAGAAATTAGCAATAATCTTTTCTTTTTCTAAAAGACAAAATTCCATCCATGTTCAATAAGCTTAATAATTTTTTATTTCTTATGGATTGGCCAGAGATATTTATTTTCCTAAGTCATTATTTGGAATATATATGTATATACATATATATATATATATATGCTTAAGCAAATTCTTAAGTCATGAAATATGAGACAATAGTAGATATAGGGTCTGTTTCCTTGAATGATTTTGAAAGCTCATTCAATAAAAGAATACAGTTGTCCCAGAAGGTCCCAGCACTTGGATTAGTTTCAACTCTGTTCACTTTTCTTCCTTTGTGGCCATACCCTGACAAAGCCTTAAAGGCCAAACATAAACATCAAATTAAAAAAAATCAATAGATCAATAGAAAGATAAATAACCAAGGTCTTTACAACAACAACAACAACAACAACAACAACAAAAATCTATTAGCAGAGAGGAATGCGGGTTAGGGGGACTTGTTAGGTCAAAAATCTGGGCTTGTCTTTATTTTCTTTTGCACTTATGAGCACGCTGGACTAGTATGCTTCTGTAAGCTTTAGAAGGTGCTTTAAGGTTTTGATCATTCCTAGCAAGGCCTGCCAGCATCCCAACTATGTAGGCCTATAGGTCCCTTAGGAAAATTTGAGATACTTTGCGTAATATTCAGTTTCCTAAAGGCCAAACTTGCAAACAGACTCAGCTGGAAATGCTGTAGTTGCTGCAAATACTACTTCCTACTTAAAAAAAATGTATGTGTGAATAAGAGTGTAACACTGCTGCATTAATTTATCTCAGAACACAATTGTATGCAACAGCGCTCTAACTCGGTAGTTTCCAATTATCTCCATCCTACAAGAATGGTCTAGGTACAAGTGAGAAATCTGATAAGGAGGGCTGAGTGGAAGATGAGGTACTAATAGAGAGGGGCAGGCAAGGGACAAGGTGAATAATGGTGAATGAGGTGGGGTCTAAAGGAATAGACGAAGGGCAAGAGAGGAGGAAGAACACTCTCTTGCTCCCCTCGGGGGCCTATCACCCTCCAGGTTGAAGAACACTGGTCTCACATCCACCCTGCCGCTTCTCCAGGGAAAAGCAGGCAGTTGTTTATTTAAGGGCTAGCATGTGAGTTTAAGAACTTAACATGCTGCCTGAAAGCGATTTCAGGCAAGGCATATTGAACCACACCAGACCTTGGTGTGCTGACTCACAAAAGGGGGAGGCTCTAGGCAAGTGAATTGAGGAGAAACTAGTTGGAGAACAGACAAAATATGACCCACAAGAGAACCCTATGAAGCCTCTGCCCCTCTTCGGCCACAAAGTATTAGCCAGCATAAGAAACTGGCAGGCAGAAGGAGAAATGGCACAGCATCAAATGATACTGACAGACCCTTAACTGCATTTAATGGTGAAGCTAGAAGCCATAGAGAATCACATTATTATTAATCCATAAAGTGTAGAGATATATACACATTTAAGTTGAAAAGTTACAATTACACTAAAGAATAAGGAAATGCACTTCTGAGGGCAAAGGAGTTTGGTTTGTTCGTTTTTACCAATACTACCTGTTGGCTGAGTTTTTTAAGGTAAGAGATAACACTGTAACTAAGTCCACAATCTAAATTATCTGATATCAGATTTGGAGCTCCCATCATCCTTAGTGCTTTCTTTAATGGCTATAAGGAAACAAAATACACAACAGTAAGAATAGAATAAATCTTAAATACTCAAAAGTTCAGTTATAAGGGGCAAGGGGACATGATTCATTTCTTAGAAGTCAAGGTGCTGCACATAAAACCAAACATGGAACATTAAAAAGTGGCAATGAAAATAGCAGAGAAGTAAGGAGCAGAAAAAAAAATCAGAAGAAAATGGGTAAGAAGAGCAACTAGCAGCCAATTCAAACAAGTACATTGCTTTCAGTCTTAACCCCCATTATTGATTCACTTCCCATAGCATATGATTGCAGAGCCCACACTTGCCATGGTAAAAAGCAACACAGCCCACTTTCCCCTCCCAGCAACACCAATGGTCCCCTCGAAGACTCTGCCTTTTCACCTCTAGAAACTTGGCATTAAGTTAGGACAGCAACCCCTGAAACGGCCTCGGTCATCTCCATTAGGATTACATGACGAGTTCAGATCATTAGGCATCATTTTCTCAAAGTATAAAAGCCAGAATGAGGCCACGTCATGCTTTCTTCTCTATCGCCAATGCCCCCCCCATCATGTGGTGTCAGGATGTAATTTAATTTCTTCCAAGTTTTGTTTATGTACTGAAAAGCCACATTGAGTTTCTAGAGCTCAAAAGGGAAGGTGATGTAACATGAATTGAGACATATTTGCTGTTACATTCCAGAACTACAGTTTTATAAGGTTAGTTTTTAATAAGAGAAACATAGATGTGCTCATAACAATGACCATGGCAGTTAAAACTAAAGGAAACAGAAACACAATGAATGCTTTTTTGTGCAGCCATGTCATCTCCAAACTCTTTGATATGGCTCGAGAAGACAGTGGCGACACAAATATTCGTAAAGTAAGAAGAGTTAATCTTCTTGCAGGGGCAAAACTTTGGACTCCTTATTTCTTATGACAAGAATCATCAGGGCCAGTTAATATATATGTACACACACAAATACATACTATTAAGTAGTATGGAGGCAGGGTTTTTAAGTAGCCGTCAAAAGCCTGTCGCCACTTCACATTTGGCTTAAGCTTGTGAATTTTAAACAAGTCATCTGTAACACAAAACCAAGGGATCATGTTAGTCCAGAGCCAGCTTACAAGATCTAAAATCAAGCAACTAACATGTAGAAATAGGAGCTGATTCAGGCCAGATGAACATTCATCACAATTTATCTGGCTGTCTTTCCTGGTAGTTGTAGCTACCAAAGTTCCATATAGATGGTCTTCAAGTTACAATAGTTCAATTGAAGACTCTTTTAAACTTAAAGATCGTGGGGTACCCTGCCCTCTCTTAGGACTGGAGGGGGAGGGGGGAGGGGGAGTGGGAGGGAAATGGAGGAGGTGGAAAATTTGAATGGTATTACTTATAAAGCAAAAAATAAAATGTTTGAAAAAAAAGATCGTGGGGCACCACCACAGCTGGCTTAATATGACTCTTGAACACCATGGGCACCAATATAACTCTAGATATTTCCCTTAAATATGCAGACATTTCCTATTTTTTAAAATATAAATATAATTATTTTAGTACTCTAAAAATACATATTATACATACGGCATGAAAACTTACAAACACACTCTTTATTTCCTTCCAAGTGTGAGAAAAAGATTTCTACCTTACTAATTCAAACTGGTATCCCCAGCGATCAAATCTACCTGCCATTCATCCGTACTGTAAAGACAGCAGATAGTATCAGGTCATCCTGTATTGTTCCTCTAAGCTCCATTAGGCAAATATTTTACTTACAGAGGAAAAAAATGCCTATGTTCTCTCCAAATAGGTCTATTCTTTAAAAAGTACTTTGGTTAAGAAAAGCAACCGGATATTTTCTTCTTTTTATTACCCTAATAAATTATTTACTCCCTGTGAAACAAATTTTAATAAATTTACAGTCATAAAAAGCAGGTATTTTGTTCTTTTTATTTTTTTGGCAGTAGAAAGCAAAAGAAATCAGAAGGTGTCCTTGATGGAAGCCCTCAGGCTTTTGACACACCACTCTTGTCTTGACAGGAAGCTACAGAAAGTCCCTGCTATCCTGTGCTGGTTCTTGAAGTCTTTAGGGAATTATGTGGAGGTTTGAAAAGTCCACAAGAGCTGGGCTGTAGCTCAGGGGTATACCACTTGTCTAGTCTATGAAATGGCTTGTTTTTGATCCCCAGCACTGGAAAAAAAATGAGATAAGACATAGACTACATCAGCTTCGAGGCAAAGCATTTGCCATTGCTCAGTGATGAAGAACACTAACTCGCTCCTCTTCCAAAGGATCTGGGTTTGAGTCTCAGCTCAGAAGAGCACACAACTTTCTATACCTGCAGTTCTAGGGGAATCTGAAGTTCTCTTTTTGGCTTCTGTAGACATTAGGCATGCATGTGGTACATAGACAAACATGCAGGCAAAACACCTCTTATACAGAAAATAAATTCTCTTTTTCTAATTTATTTATTTATTTAGGACGCAGTGTTCTGTCTGCATGTATGCCTGCAGAGCAGAAGAGGGCACCAGATCTCATCTCATTACAGATGGTTGTGAACTATCATGTAGTTGCTAGGAATTGAACTCAGGACCTCTGGAAGAGCAGTCAGTGCTCTTAACCTCTGAGCCATCTCTCCAGTACTGCCCCTCCAGCCGCAAATAATAAATTATTAAAAAGAAAATTAAAAACTAAAGGTATTACTTATTCTGTTTATCTGATCTGTTTACATCTAAAAGTCTCTACTATTTCCATCCTTGTCCGCATAGATAGCTTGAGGCCCACTGGCAATAAGCAGTACCATAAGACAGACAAGAAGCTAAAGATGTAAACACTATCATGTATTATTTGTCTTTCTGGGTCTCCTTGGTTTCCTAGCATGACATTCTCCAGCACAGTGCCAATAGTTAGCAAGAGTGGTTTGTACATAAATATTTTACTCGGGGAATAGATCTTGCGGCATATACTTTCATTATAAAGATAACAACAAAAGGGAAACTTTTTGAAAGACATGAATAGGGCATGTTTAGGGCAAAAATTGGAGTGATGTTTCATTGGTATACACTCATGAATACTGGAGATTAAATATGTATAGCTTTTTGTATGCCAATCCCAGTGCAATAAAGTGGATCAAAAGGACACTGAAAAATAGAAAAAGAACAACAGTCTAAATGAAGATTACTCTATTGTCTTTACTATGTATTCGTGGAAATTGAGGACATATTTGAAAAAAAGGATAGATTAATACATAAAATAGAGACATATTAGTAATTTAAGAAGGACTTATTTATTTCTATGTTAGGCATCTGGCTGTTTTGCCAACATGTATGTCTGTGCATCTCGTTCTTGCAGTGCTCTCAGAGGCCAGTAGAGGATTGTTGTAATAGGAGCAGCGAAGCTGCGTCCCCAGCACCCCAGCTGCCTGCTAGCTTATGCCCGAAATACTTACACAGAAATTGTATTCCTTTAAACACTGCTTGGCCCATTTCTATCTAGCCTCTTCTAGGCTAATTCTCACATATTAATTTAGCCCATTTCTAATCATCTGTGTAGCACGCTAGGTGCGCTTACCAGGAAGATTCTAGCCTACATCCCTCCTGGGTCGGAGCTTCATCATGTGTGCCTCAGAGAGCAGAGCTATCACGTCTACCCGGGAGAGAGGAGCATGGCGTCTCTGCTCCAGAGAGCAGAGCTGTCGAGTCTGAGCTCACTTCCTCTTCCTCCCAGCATTCTGTTTTGTTTACTCCTCCCACCTATGTTTTAACCTATGAGGGCCAAGCAGTTTCTTTATTGCTTAACCAATGAAATCAACAGATTGATATATGACACTCCCACATCAGAGGATGTCAGATTCCTTGGAACTGGAGGTCAAGGTAGTTATAAATTGGTGAACCTGTGTCTTCTGGAAGAGCAGTAAGGGCTCTTAAAGGCTGGGCCACCTCCCCTGCCCCTTTATTATAATCTTACCGTCCTCTAACATACAGCCTATACTCTTAGAAAGAACGTATGTTCAGGCTGGACTAAGAAAGAAAATAACTTAAATATACAAAGCAATCATGCTGATATATTTATGATGACCTACTTTCAAATTTCTTAAATAGGAACTTAAATACTGCCTTTTAAATTCATCGTACATTAATAGTACTGTGATCAAATTTTTTTAAAGGTTTCATCTTTTAAGCAAAAACTTAGAAACCCTCACATCTCCCCAAAAGATCCTCAAAACTTTACAACTAGAAGGGTGTAATGAAGTATATTACTCTAAAAAGATACCGCTCTCCAAATGAAGGGTACATATTTTAACAGCATTGAGTAATGGCGACTTAAGTTGTTCCTTTAGAATTTTGTATGGAATCAATCCATAACTTCTAAACCTGCTTAGTTGAATTGACTCTTGTACCTTTCTTTCTTCCTCACTCTGGTTTTAAAGTACGTAATATTCTGTGGAGAAAGGAGTGTAGTACAGTCTGTAGCCTCACAGAAGCCCTGGCTTCTAACGAAAGCCATCCAATTCCTCTCCAATAAAAGCCCTAGTTTTAGAGCTAGAGAGACATTTGGGAAAGTGCTGTGTTTACAGTTCCAGATAGTCACTCAGCAAGTTCCAGATAGACCAAGACACTGGGTTTCAAAAACCAAAGCGGAAGGCGATTCACAAACCCATCTGACATCGACCTACGGCCTTCACATACACTTACATTAAGTGTGCACACGCGTGCGTGCACACACACACCCCATCTAGTTTTCTGGGGGCATTCGAACTCATCTACAGAAAAGCCAAGATTCTCAAAACTGGAGAAAAGAGGGTGATTCATGGAGTTTGCAAATATGAGGAGCAGTTAAGGTCAGGTATCTCATCTATTTCAGTTATAAGCAAAACCAGAAGAAAGTCAAAGAAAATGAAGTTCTAGCTTTCCAAATCAGTTTTCACACATTTATTTATGCTAGTATTGGTTATTCTCCGATGGAACTTTAACTGCTTGTTAATTTCTTATCTACTGGGTATTTTTTTTGCCATATTTTAAAAGTGACTAAGTAGCACATATTTTACTCACCTAAAAGAGGAAGTAAAACTGGGTAGTTGTAAGGCATCACAAAGAGGTTTACACAAGTTAAAGTCGTACTAGCTTTTAAATAACCAAATGGATATCCAAGCTCATTGTATTTTCCACTGCTGGTGACAAACACCTAAGAAGAACAGGGAGCAATGTACAGTTATGCAGTCATTATTTTCTGTAAAGCCAAACTTATGGCAACACTCCACAGCAACATCTGTGGCCCAGCAAATAGACTAGGTATTTTTGCATAGGGTTATGTAAAAATAACATGCTAAATGGGCATATTCAAAATACAGCCATTCAATTATATTACAAATTAAAGCAGGTGATACAATAGCCACAGGACACATCAACAATACCCAGAAATTCACTTGGTAGTGTAATGAAAAATGATGCTGAAATAGTATTAAGAATGCCAGCTTCCCGAAAGACCAAGGCATGATTACAGTAGACCTAGAAAAAAGGGACCATGGTTCCATGACTAAAGCATACATTCCAAAAAGAAAGATCATTTAAAAGACTGTATAAAGAGTCCTCATGTGTACTGCTATTAAATCTTGCTGTTTCCTTATTTAGTCATTTTTCACTCAATAAGTAATTATAACCTATTACGAGACAGAAACTATTACAATCTTTCTGAGGCAGAAAGGAGATGCTTCGCTTCAATTCCAAATGCATTTTCTTGGCTACATCAACTTAAAAGACTAGAACATGGGTTATATTCACATAACCATTTTTTGATTTATTTACTGGTACTCCTGAGTTGGTATGTACTATTTGTCAGCTTCCATACACTTGATATGCTGTGCCAGAGTCCTCCAGTCGCCATGCTTTCTCTGTGTTCCCTGTGTAGACCCTGACTCAAATGAGGACACCAGTATAAGCTTTTAGAGGCCCGGGTCTATGCTTCCCAAAGACTTTGGTAGGATTCCTTAATGACAGCAATTCACCATGCTAGTTTTTTGTAATGGCTATATAACCTACCGCTCAGGAAATTCCTCTTAAACCTAGTTATTATGAAAATGTGCCAGGTATTGTGGCACATATCTTTAATTCCAGCACTTGGGAGGCAGAGGCAAGCAGATCTCTGCAAGTTCGAGAATAGTCTGGTCAACAGAGTGAGTTTCAGGACAACCCGGGGTACATACTGAGATCCTATCTTAAAAAACAAAGAACCAACCAAACAAACAAACAAAAAAACAAAACAAAAATAAGAGAAAGAAAAAAAAGAAAATCTCAGCCGGGCGGTGGTAGCGCACACCTTTAATCCCAGCACTCGGGAGGCAGAGGCAGG
>NC_022026.1:12265737-12289083 GCF_000317375.1 Microtus ochrogaster | reverse complement strand
GGGAGGCAGAGGCAGGTGGATCTCTGTGAGTTCGAGGCCAGCCTGGTCTACAAGAGCTAGTTCCAGGACAGGCTCCAAAGCTACAGAGAAACCCTGAAACAAAACAAAAAAGCAAAAACAAAACAAAAAAACCCTCTTATGTAATTGATAACTCTATAAAACATTAGTGCTAAATGTGATTCCTAGATTTTTGTTGCAATTCAAACTTTAAACAGACAACTATAATAAAATAGAGTGTATTTTGTTTCCTAAGAAGGAGAAATGATGCATCATGCAAAGTAAAGAAAAAAACAAATGTGTGTGTGTGTAAGCACAGGTGCATATGTATTTATAAGTGCACATGTATGTACGTGTGTAGAGGCCTAGAAGTTAACGCTGGGCATTGTCTTCAGTTGCTCTCCACCTTATGTTCTGAGACACGATCTCAAGGTGAACCTGAAGCTCAACAATTCAGCTGGCCGGGCTGGCCAGAGAACTCCAGGTGCCCTGTCTCTACCTCTCTAGGCTGGAATGACAGCTACATGTTCTTGATGAGCGTTTAAATGAGTGCTGGGAATTGAACTGCAGTCCTCGCAGATGTGGGCAAGCCCCTGAGCGAGCCTTCTCCCAGCTCTAGGAGAATACCTTCTCTACTAAGGTCTTAGGAAACTCCTCGGTCCTGGTTTGTTCTTATTCAGTCCCACTGATCAATCAGATCAGATTACTACAAGATCAGGACAAAGACTACGACATTTGAGAGGCTGTGGAGGAGCCAGGACAGATTTCTCAGGTTTCTTTTTTTAAATTTTTTTTAATAATTTATTTTTTATTTTGTGTTCATTGCCTACATGTATATCTATATGAGGGTGTCAGAAGCCCAGGAACTGGAGTCACAGACAAGTGTGAGTTGGTGCTGGGAATTGAACCCAGGTCCTCTGGAAGAGCAGTCAGTGCTCTTAACCACTGAACCATCTCTCAAGCTCCTCTCGGGTTTCTTTGAAGAAGATTTAGAAGGAGTATGCTATAATAGAATGAAAGTTTATTTGAGAGAAAAGATGAGATTTGTAATTTTATTTAATTCTGTTGTAGAAATTCAAACCAAAGTATTCAAAAGAAGAAGTTAGTCTTCTATTGCCTACATTTCTAGAATTTTAGGGGTAAGCAAGTACATGGCTTGGTGAATATTCCAGAAAAACGACCTACGTCAAGAAACCCAGCAAGACTGGCAACTCCTTCCTTCCCTTTCTGGCCACTACCCTGCAACCCTGAGGAGGAAACACTACTCTGCCTTCTGACAGAGAAGTTCATTTCAGTTGTCTGAATAGGGAAAAGTCCAAGTATACAATGGGTAATCTTTTTTGTTTGGCTTCTGTTCAGTATTGTAGTTTTGAAACTTTTTAAATTTCTTTTTCTTTTTGAACCAGATTTTCTGTGTGTAACAATCCTGGCTGTCCATGATACTTGCCTGCCTCAGTCTCTCGAGTGCTGGGATTAAAGGCACATGCCACCATCACCCTGTAGTTTTGAAATGTTGTTTCTTATCCCTTCACATCCTTGACTCAAACTTGTTCCTTTTCGTTTGAACTAGCCTTAGTATCTTAAGAGAATTAAAGTAGCTTATAGATAGAGTGCATCAGTGGTCTCACATTTTAGAACAAAACAGGTAAGTGTCTGAAAGTGTTCCCTGTGTCAAGAGAACCTAAAAATTACTGACTGGTCCTGTAGCTCAGTCATAGAATGAACATCCTTGTAACGTGGAGCTTTTTTGTATCTAAATAAAAAAGCCACGATTTCAAAAGTCTAGAATTTTACAAGTCAAACCCACGGACAAATCTACGAAGCCATGAGCAGATCCTTCTGACTGCAACACAACACAGCACTTAGAAGAGCGAGCGAATGGTACCCTGCACTTGCTCATCTCAGAAAATACCAGTTGACCGACCCATCAGTGAGGCTTCTACTAACCACACTAATGTCTCACTGCATTATACTCATGCATAAAGGAAGCTCGAGTTTCTGGTTCTTGGTTCCAAATATACAGGACTTCTCATTGCTCAAGTTCAAAATAAGAGCCCGAGGGTCTTGCTCATACCTTACTTGAATCACACCCCATAGCTTAATGATTCGTAACCTGGGGAATAGATAAGAATGGGTCTACCCAACCCCAGCTCCTTGAATGCATGGGTTCGTCAGATTCTACTTCCATAAATGGCAATGTACAGTATGTTAATGTTTCATACCTTTCTAAAATTATTCTCTTGGCTATGTTGTTTATTTGATAGCCTTTAAAAAATACAATGTAATTATTACCAAATTTAAAACATTTTAAAATAATTTTTGTAAAGATTTTACAGTTCTTATTTTTTAAAGATTTTATTTATTTTTATGTGTATGTGTATTTTGCATGTATGTATGTATGTATGTATGTATGTATACCGCATGCATGCCTGGTGCTCATGGAGGCAAGAAGAGAACATCAGATCCCAGGAACTGGAGTTAGAGACGGCTGTGAGCTACCACATGCCATGCCACGCCACACTAAGTGGGTGCTGAGTCCTGAACCTGGATCCTCCGCAAGAGCATTAAGTGTTGTTAACCACTGGGCCATCTCACCAGACCCTTATTAGTCCTGGCTGTCCTGGAATTTACTCTGTAAACCAGGCTGGCCTTGAACTCAGGGATCTGCCTGCCTCTGACTTCCAAGTGCTAAGACTAAAGGCTTGGGCTACCACACCTGGCCAGTATGCATTCTTAACTACTGAGTTATCTCTCTAGACGCCCTCCCCCCCAAACACAATTTATAACCAATTTCCAGAATGAGTATAGACATTTGGATAGCTACCTGCCAGCAAGTATGAGGCGATTTTCTTTCCAGAATGTACTGAGTTAAGGGAGAAGGTTCAAGTTCATATTTGTCAAAGGGCAGTTTATCTATAACCATTGGTTCACAATCGACACAGGAAAACCTCACAACAGGATGAGATGTTCGTGGAGGCTAAAAAAAAAAAAAGAAGGAGGAAATACGATCAGATATCAAGCAAACGCACAATTGTAACCATTCTGAAAGCCCTGTTACATTTTTGGCAAACCATCACTAAGATACAGATTAGTATTTGAAGAGTTTCTACAACTTTCTTCCGCTCTGACCCCTACTTGGGATTGGAAGAGGGAAGATGAGCTAAAGCAGAGCTAGAATTGCAGTGACGTAAAAACTGCGTTGATTGTGTTAAAGTAACCCTTATGGGCCATATGATGGACTCTCACGTTTAAACCCATTTCATGAGCTTTAAGCACTCCTGAGTGTCGGTCTTCGATATCAGGAGGTTAGATAATTAAGATACCTCTGGACAAGGAGAACCTCTGGACTTTTCTAATGAGTTTAGGTTACTAAGAAGCAAATGGAAAAACAGCAAAGGTACGGAAGGACAACATACACAATGATAATACTCAGATGCCCCGGGCACAAATTCAGGGCCTCAAAGGGATTTTGTAGCACTGCTCATACCCACAGGTTTGTTTTGAATAGCTGAAACTGAGGGTGCTTTGGGTGAAACCTCAAAGGTCTGTGTGTTTGGGGCACCACAGTAGACTAAGGGAGAAGCGATTTTATCACCAGGTTTGTCTAAGTAGAGAAAGGAGGGGCAAGGGCTCAGAAAGGTGGGAGACCAGTACAAGCATGATGAAAGCTTGCCTTCCTTTATGCAAAGGGGAAACGAATGCATTTGGCTTTATCATTTATAAACTTATAAATGCTTGAGAGTTGACAAAAAACGGCTCTTGAGTGGACTACATGCGGGGGTATGGTAACACAAACTGTGTATAAGTTACTGAAAATTTCTATGATTTTAGCTTTCCCTTCTTTCAGTTTTAGTCAGTCTTGTGAACTGTCTCTGATTTCTTAGATCTGAATATCTTTAAAAAAAAAATCGACAACCACCTGAATGAGATTCCCTTGCTAGCAACAATGAAACAAATCTGCCACTAAAGGGGTTTGAAGGGGCGATGGGCTGACAGGTTTGCCACCTCAGAGCCCTGGGGGAGAGAAGAGGAATGGTTTCCCTCACCCACACAGCCGATTAAAAGCTGTCTGTTCCTCGAGCCTTGCATGACTTCTGAAAATCTAAGAGCCCAAACCAGTAGCCTGGGACAAAATACAAGTCACTGTGGAAATTGTTAGAACCTAAAATGCAAATTAACCTGAGTCAGGCAAGTTGTGCACTAGAGGAGCAATGCTAGGGTTGTATTCCCCATCCTTAGCCAGGGACCACACAGGAACTGCTCAGGGCTTCTTTCCTTGAGGACAGGGAGCAGAGTGTTTTTCTAAACACTATCCCTGAAAAATAGTCAATTCAACTGGTACTAAGAGTAACTATAACATCCAATCCTCTTCTACCAAATGCAGTTACAAGAAGACAAACCTTTGCTTATAGATAATTTTCTAAGCATTACATAATTATTAATCATTGAAAAGTAAATGGCTCACCAGGGCGTGACCGACTATAGGTACTTGGGAAAATGAGTAAGAGCAGCTGTGAGTTCAAAGTCAGCCTGGACTACAATGTGAGAGCCCTTCTTAAGTTAAAAAAAAATGTGAATTCATATGAAACCAAAGTGCTTGGATTAATAACATGGAATCAATAGAGTTGTCTATCAATAGATGGATAAATGATACATAATAGAATTTCAGCCATAAAAATGAAACTGTCGCTAGGTGTGCTAGCACACGCCTTTAATCCCAGAATTTGGGAGGCAGAAGCAGGTGGCTCTCTGTGAATTTGAGGCCAGCCTGGTCTACAGAGTGTGCTCCAGGACAGCCAGGGCTATACATAGAAACCCTGTCTCGAAACACCCCTCAAAAATGAATCTGTCCAATTTGTAGGATAATGGGTGCAACTGGAAAACACTTTATTAAGCAAGGTAACGCAGGCTCAAAAGACGTATGCTCTCTCTCACAGTGAATCCCAGTTTTTAATGGTTAAATGTGCGTGTCTAGATGGGAGAGCTAGGTAGTTAAGGGCCAGGAAACTAGGAAGTCCATCAGATGGGGAAAGAAGAGGCCTTAAAGAAGCAAGGTGGGGAAGGCAACAGAATACACGAGCTATTAAAATAGAAGGGGGAACGCTGGGAGCAAAAGGCTAACATGGGGACAGGGCAAAGGGCTGTTAAAGAGGAACACAGGACCCTTAACCAAAATGAAGCGTGTGTGAAAACAGCATAAGGAAGCCTGTTACTTTGCAAGCGAATTTTGAAAAATGAAAGATACTCTAAGGTAACCGAAAGGAACCAGCGAGGAAGAAATGAAAGTGCATCTAAATGGAAGCACACATTTTTATCTGCACTTCCCTTCAAGGACAGAAGACAGCTGTTTGTTCACATTTTTCTCTTGCTCTCATCATTGAGAGCAGCTGCCAACTGCCCATTTTTACATTTTTATGCCTTGAAGCAACATTGACTGCACAGACCAGTCTTCCATTATTTTTCATCATACTGTCCACAGTAAACACGATGACATATTCAGTATAGGGCTATAGCTGCTTAGAATGTGTGAAGCCCTAGGTTGAGCTCCCAATATTACCATGAAAAAACAAAACAAGCAAAGCAAATAACAAATAAATAAACAGTGTGAACCACAGAGAAACCTTGTCTCCAAAAAAAAAACCAAAAAAAAAAAAACCAGTGTAAATGTTACTTGGAAAAATGTATCTTTCAGGAAGAAGAAGACATTAAAATCATGCTCTCCTAATTTGCTTTCAAATGCATCAAAATAGCCATATCCAAAAATAGCTTCTTATATAAACTATAAAAATAAATAAAAATATTTCCAACTTTGATTACACACACCAAGTAAATGTACAAAAATATAAATAAAAGCAATGCTTTAATATCCACATGGCAAAGGTAGCAGTACAAAAGACTAAAAAGTATGACAAAATAAAGGAGATCTTCCTCCTTTGCTTTAAGGCATAGAACTAGCTGTTCAATAAAAGATAGGAACCAAAAGACTGCGGTCTACTGGTCTGTGGCACAGCGTAAAAGCCTCGAGCTGTTTCAAAAGCTTCATTGTCCTAAAATTAAAAAGCCAGATCAGTGCTTACCCTTTTTGTTTATAATACTTACTAGTGAAGGTAAATTCTGTTCTGGCCAAAAAGATTCTGGAATTGGCCAGTGTCCAACAGGAACACCAGTTTTTGAATTAGGTCGCACATAGATGAGTTTATGGCAGCTATGCCATGGCTGGGCAGCAAATAAGTTGCTTGGCCTACACAGATCCATCAGTCCGTCTGCAAGAGAAACACGGGACAGAAGGCATGACTGTTTTTACAGTTTCTCATCTTCTTGTGCACAACTTTCAGTTTCAGGCAAAGGACAAACTGAAATAAAAAATATGGCTTAGGAAAAATGAAAGAAGGAAAAGGCAGAGAGAGAGAGAGAGAGAGAGAGAGAGAATGTTAATCTAATTTGCCCTTGAACTCCATGCCTCTCACTATTCTTAATGTGCTATGAAAATATGAAGTCGTGTGGAAAACAAGTGCAAAACTAGTTTTACATTTTTTGAGACCTGGGCACAAAAACTAAGCACATCACAATACAACGGTCATTTTTCAAGAACTTATTTACCAAGTTAGGCAACTGAAATAATTTGTTCTCTGGGGTAGTCTTCACATCTTTGGGATCCCGCAAAATAGATCATCAATTCCATTTTTGCTGTATACTCAATGACCCCCAAAACAAAACATACGCTTTCTAAATTTCCTCAAAACTCCAGACTATTTTGGTGGTATAATCTGTGTGTACATGGGAGTGGGAAATATAAAACAAACGGATCAAGGTTGTTATGAAAAAATTCACCCCATTTTTTCCATGCACCATCAAAATTCTATGCAATCTGACCACATATAATGCAGAGGAATACACCGTTAATGCATTTTAATTATTTAATTATTTAAATTAGCTTGCTTTTTTTGCCCCCTCCAGGGGGAAAAAAAACCTTATGCCATGATTTGCTAGTCTAAATTATAATTAGGAGGACATTTTAGTTACTTGGGTGTCAATTCTCTTAAATACCAGAAGATTTGATTTACTTATTTTTGCATTATTTTAAAAAAGTAATTATTTCAGATCAGGAGATTTTTCAGGGATTCACCAGGCTCTAGCAAAAACATAGAAATACATTTGAGAATCCCTCTCAAGTTGGCCACACGAGGCTGGGGATGCCCATCTTTCTGAGTAAGTATTACTTCCTTTTATCGGATTCTTTGAGTCTATAGAACTTTGGACAAAGAGGAAAAACTGGCAACAGAAAGAAAATCTGAGCTACTTATGTGACAGCAAATGCAGCTAGTATTTCCGTTCCTGTTCATGTTAAGGCAGTAAACAGAAAATGATGGGTGGGCAGTCGGTTGCCAGCGCTACAGCACACCCTTCCCTGTATGGTTGGTTCAAGATACGCTGTGAAGCCCCAGTCTCCTTTGGCAAATAGTCTTTTTTTTTTTTTTTGGTATTTTCAAGACAGGGTTTTCTCTGGGTTGCTTTGTAGCCTGTCCTGAAACTAGCTCTGTAGACCAGGCTGGCCCCAAACTCACAGAGATCCACTCTACCTCCCGACTGCTGGGATTAAAGGCGTGTGCCACCACTGCCTGGCTATTAAAATAGTCTTATCTTAAGAATCCAGGAAACTCCTGAAATTAGGCATAAAACTTTATGTGTGTGACTTAAGCCCTTTTCTCCAGGGAAAGGAATCTAGATTTTTCCAACAGTTTCTCAAAGGGATACAAAGCCTAAAGAGTAAAACAAATAAAGAAACAAAACTGTATCCCTTTTTGCCATGTATAGTAAATCCCTTTGGCCTTACCAAAGGCAATCAGGGCAACAAAACACCATGCATGGTAATAATGAAATCTTAGTTTTTTGGTCTCTAGGTCTCTCTCTCAGTCTCTTGGTCTTTGTGTGTGTATGTGTGGTATGGTATGGTGTGCTCTGTGGTGTATATGTGTTTGTGTGTATGTGTGTGGTATAGTGTTTGTGTGTGTGTGGTGTTACAGTGTAGTGTGTATATGTGTGTTTTTGTGGGGAGTCTATGTTTGTATGTATCTGTGTGGGGTGATATGGTGTGCTGCATATGTTTGTGTGTATGCGTGTGGTGTGGTATGGTGTGCTATCTGTGTGTCTGTGTGTATGTGTGGTGTGGTACAGTGTGGTGTGTATATGTGTGTTTGTCTGTGTTGTGGTACAGTGTGGTGTGTGTGTATGTGTGTGGTATGGTACAGTGTGGTGTATGTGTATGGTATGGTATGGTGTGCTGTGAGCTTGTGTGTGTGATATGGTGTATGTGTTTGTCTATATGTGTGTGATGTGGTACAGTATGGTGTGTGTGTGTTTGTAGATATGTGTGTGGTATAACATGGTGTGCTGTGTGTGTGTCGTATGGTATGGCGTGCTGTGTGTGTGGTGTGGTATGGTGTACTATGTGTGTGTGCACACACCCATGCTAAGACAATGGAGAAACAATAACAAAGAAGAGCGCTTTAAGGAAGTCCTGGACGGTATCACCATAATGTCATTTAGTAACCCCCTGATCCTTCTGAAACCCATTCAGAAACATCCATTTGACAAACCATCTAGAGCTTCACTATGGTTTAACTTCCTTATGCAAAATTAGCCAATGATTCTGCATTTTTAGATGCCAAATTTTCTGTAAGTTCTCATTTGAAGAGAAAACAAAACATTCTGCAGTTAAAGAATGGTCAAGAAAATACCAAAATACAACCTTACAGAATACTGTAAGTTCCTGAATACACATTCACACTCTTTTGCTGTGGAATGGTAATTAACAGAGATTTCTACGTTTCTTTTTTTGTTTTGTTTTGTTTTTTTCAAGACAGTTTGTTTTTCTCTGTGTAGCTTCAGAGCCTGTCCTGGAGCTCACTCTAGACCAGATTGGCTTCGAACTCACAAAGATCCGCCTGCCTCTGCCTCCCATAGATGGGATTAAAAGTGTGCACCATCACCACCTGGCTTAACATAGATTTCATGAAGATACTTTAACACATTTAGTGATCACAAGAGCCAAATCAGATCACTACTCAAGTGCCATACCATACTAGATATCCAAATATTCTGGGAGGAGATTGACAAATGAATCAGTTTTAACTAAAAACTAGGGTTAGAAAAAGTACTAATTTTCTTACGACAATGTTTGCCATGAGATGGAGGTTGCAAGAATTTGCCCACCTAACACATGCATGGGTGAAGATCAAACATTAGTTGTTTAGATGTATGCTCATAAGGACTGGGATGCACAAGGATACTGAAGATTCCACTGCCACGTGTTTAATATCTTTATTCTTCCACACAATATATTATGGTAAAAAAGTATAGTTGCTGAAAAATGATTACTGTACCTTCTCCAACAGGAAGCGGATCTGGCCCTGTTTTTTCAAAATTAATAACTACACCACTCTGCACTTTTTGAACTAGTGATTCTAAACACTGATTCAACATTCTTTGTGTTCTTACACAGTAGGAGCGACCTATGCCAGAGAGAAAAATAAAGAGCACAAGTTTCATCAAATCAAACAGTGGTTCATAATACAAGTATCTGAAAGCCTAAAATAGGATTTAGAACAATCGTAACTACATTAGCAGGAATGTGGTATGAACAATGACCCTAAGCAGCAGAGTTCACAGACTGTAAAGGCAAGCAACCCAAGACTAGCTATGGCATTTAATAAGGGCTATACTCTCGTACCCCAAATTCTTCCTTTGGAAACCTGAAACAGCAGCCGTTACCTCCTGTGACTTCACACATCTGTGTGATGGCCGATTCATCAGTTGGTACACTCCCTAGTTGCTCTGGTTCGGTGGAAGCCACTCCAGGCAAGCGCAACACCAGGGCAAATAACCTTTGATCCCAACGAAAAGGTTCTTTGGTTAGTTCACTTCCAGGCAGAGGAGAATTCAAAGGAAGATGAAGCTGATAAGGCAAAATTTGGAAAGGTTCATCATAACAACCCGTACAAAAGAAAAAAAAAAGAAAAAGAAGAAGAAAGAGTTAAGAGTTAAAGGGTTCACTTTGCTTTCATGGAATGCTACAGACTTAAGCCATCTCTCAAGGAGTACCAAGATAGATTTGGGCAAACTTTATTCTTAACTGGAAATACATGCCTCCCACAGAAATAGCTCTATGTTCTGTGCTATTTAGAAAAAAATTAAAAAAGAATTATATCTCACCTCTTCTTGAACGCTAGAAGTACTTGTTAGCTTGTTTCCATCTGTGATGGTAATTAAAATAGACGGCTCCAAGAAAAACGGATTTCTCCCCTAAAACACATTTAGAAAGCGTTAGAGCCGGGCAATGCCATACAACTGTACTAAGCCGTCTACATTTGCCTGGCCAAGGATCCCTCAAACATGACAACATTTTCCTTGATAAATAAGAAATAAAAGCCTCAACCATACCCGTCAACCCGTTCACCTGAGTTCAAATCTTGGCACAGATTAGGGGACATCTGTGGTATAGGCTCTGCAGCCTGGATTCCATGTCAGGGGATATACTGAGCAGAGCGTTTAGGATAGAAAAGGACAAAGGTGGCAGCAGCAAGGGCTTCGCTGACCTCTTCTTTTATCTAGAGCTTTAAAAGTCTTGTATTAGATCTGGGGTGCGCAGGGAGGAAGGGAGAAGTAGAGACAGAAGTGTCTGTCTCCATCTGACACCTTCCAGCATTTTGCAGCACCTGAGCATATTCTCAGATTTCTGATGATCAAATGACAAGAAATTGTATTTATTATAAAATCCACTGATGCGTTGATGTTTAAGAACCAAAAAAAGTTGACCGGGGCTGGGCTGTGGTGGCACACACCTTTAAGCCCAGCACTCAGGAGGCAGAGGCGGGTGGTTCTCTGTGAGTTCAAGACCAACCTGGTCTACCCAGCAAGTTTCAGGACACCCAGGGCAAAAGAAAAATGAAGGAAAAAAAGGAACCAAAAAAGTTGTGTTTGCTTTGTGATTCTTATGAAATGTACATTTAAAAGGCGCATTGAACCTTTTCTGGTTGACACTACAGGTAGCACAAGTCTTGTCTAAATTTTACACTCGTACCCTAAGTCATCAAAATAAATTAGCTGTGCTCACTCAAAGATTGTTACCTGTCCATAATTGTCTATTCCAGATATTAATCTATTGAGATTTAACAAATCAAATGAGGATCTTAGAGCCTGACCAAGAGTAGTCAGTCCAGAAGCCTGAAGATTTTTCAGTTCGTTCATGAATGTGGCGTGATTTTCCTTCCAACCAGCCTGAAAAGCAAACATTGACAAAGAAATTCTCAATTATGCAACCAATAAGATAGAGCGCAAATAAGGACTAAATAACACAGTATCAAGCCTCTGACAAATTAATCCCTCTTTAAACTAATTCCATTCTATATCTCAACTATTCAAGTGGAAGCAAAGTAAGCAGTCACTTTGCAAAAGTTCTACTAACTTTAATGATCAAAAGCAAAGAAGTCAAGCAAACAATACATTCATTCATGATAGCAAGCAGGAGGGCTTTGTTTCAAGAAGGTAATCTATATTCAGGCTCAGCCAAACCTACTGACACACATCAACCCCCTCATCTTAAAGGTGGCAATGAGCAGATAAGCCTGGGGTAAGGGCAGAGTAAGCACCAATTATTTAGTAAATGCACTGTCTTTGATGGAGGGGGGAGGTCATTGAGGGTCTGAGATACCGGAAATGTGATAACTAATACTCTTCTTGAGCAAGTTTCCCTTTTAAATGACAGTACAGAACTATACACATAGAGTGGCTAGAGAGATGGCTCAGTGGTTAAGAGCACCTGCTGCTCCTGCAGAAAACTCAGGTTTGGTTCCCAGCACATATACTGGGGGGCTCTCAGCTAGCTGTAACTCCAGTTCCTAGAGACCAACATCCTCTTCTGGTTTCTGGGGGCACCTGCACACATGTGTGGCACATGTACAGACAAGCAAGCACACATAAACACACATAGTTAAAAACCAATCGATCGGCAAATAAATAAAACAGCCATATTTATTGGGAGACAATCCCGTTGGCACAATTAAAGATTCAGAAAGTCCCGAATCTAGAATAAGAAGGAAAAGAAAAGGTTTTGCAATGAAGTAACGGCTTCTAGACACCCCCAAAAGCTATAAATAGCAGCAAAGAGCCAAAACCTCAAGGTCAACAGCCAACTGTTGCTGTGATTAATTAGTCCGCAGAATTGGAGGAAGGAAAGGATTGTACCGCCCGGTCAGCAGTGACTATAAAAACAAAGCAACAGTGAAGTCCAAGAAGAGAAGTCAAAAGACGGCCGGGCAGCTTTTAGTAAGTCACAGAGGAGTGTGTCTGCGAAGGTGAATACAGATGGCACAGCCTGGCCACATGGAAGAGCAAATGTCAGTCACTTGTGTCTGGAGGATACTGAGGACAAGGATGATAAGCTGAACCCTGAAGGTACACCAGGGCAGTCACAGTTAGTTCCAAAGAGCAAGCAATACAGAGATGAACCCGGTAATTTATGTTTACTATTTAGCTAAAGTCATAATGCCCATTATCAATACAACTACAGCAAACACTGTTCTAGTCTCTGAAAGCACAATAAGACACAGAGGCTAAAAGAACAAATGAGCACAGTGTGAAGGGAGAAAGGACATTAGGACAAGCCTGAAGATGACATGTCTCATTGATGTGAGAAGTCGAAAGGACCATCAAAAGAAGAGAACAGTTCTTAAAAGGATGATCTTGCTGGAGAAGCACTAATACCATTATTAGTGCTCTGGAGAGGATATACGGCTGAAGTCAAGGCTAATGGGATAATTTGGGCTCTGACTATTAAACGCTTTGCACAGCACACTCAGGACTTTGGATTGCATCTGCAGCCCTGGGAAGAGGAACTCAGTGTTCTTTTTAATTAGGGGAGTGGTGTGATCAGATCTGCATTTTAGCAAGATCGGTCTGCTAGGAGCTGGAGACTAAATTGAGGGGTGGAGGGAAGACTGGAGCTTGAGGCAGGAAAACTGGTTTGGAGGCTGTTGCAGCAGCTAAGAGCAGAAGTGAGGAAAGCCTGAGCCAGGGCGGCAGCCTGGGCTAGGGCGGCGAGGAGGAGAAGGGATCGCAGACTAGTGAAGGACTTCAATCGGTGGTGGAGCTGGACGGATTCAGTGCCGAATTTACTGGGATGGATGAGAGCAAAGGTGTCATGCGTTAGGTTTGGGTTTCCAGCTTGGGAAAACACAAACAATGGAATCTTTATTTCAGTCAGCAGTCTTAGTAACACTACAAATTTACCTTTCTACCTATATTGAGTGTTGAACTCGGAAAAGGCCAGAGGGCAGGTGTGACTAAAGAGAAATGACTGTTCTAATTTGGAAATCATTTCAAAACTCACCAACATTTTCCAATGTGGTAGGACATGCTTTAGAAGCCCAGCACTCATATGGAGGAGACAGTGCAGCCAGACTACAAATGCAGGCAAGCTGGACTTAGCTCAAAAGGAGGGAGCAAGATGGCTCAGAGAGGAAAAGTGTTTGCCATCAAGCCTTGCGGCTTGAGCTCAAGTCCCACGACCGACGTTGTCCTATTACCTGCGTATGCGTGCCATGACACACACAAACACACACACACAAATGAATAAATAAACAAAATATGGGAGGGGGAAGGCTCTGCTGCTAAAGGCACCTTCTGCCAAGCCCGATGACCTTAGTCCAATCTTTAAGACCCACATGGTGAGGTGAGAAACACCTCCTAAAAGCTGCCCTTTGACCTCTACACGTACTCTGTGGCATGCTCGCATCCTGCCCCCCAGGCACACGGCTAAATACATAAATAAACCAATAGCTATTACCAATTTCAATGGGCAGCTGGGCTTGCTAGTGCACCGCTGTAATTCAGCACTCAGGAGACTGAGGCAGGGCTGAAAGCTTGAAGCCAGCTTAATCTACAAACTGTGGGCTTGTCTCAAAAACAGTCAAACAAGAAACAAAATAGGGAGACAAACCAACAGGGATGTAGGGCCATGGTACTGTTCGCCTAGCATGCACGAGGCACTGGGTTTGATCACCAGCAGTGGGTTAAGAAAGGAGTTGACAGAGGGGACCAACTCTCTGGCACTTAAAAAAAATGCACGCATCCTTCCTTTTACCACTCACAGACCTATTTGTAGGGATACTTACTCCTTAACATTTCCTTCCATAGCATAGCTTGAAAGCATTGTACAAATGGTTTCAATGTCTAAATATCTAACATCTGTTTTAGGTCAATTTTTTGCCTTTATATTGAATTGAACAATATGAAAAAATGTTAATGTCATTCCATACTTGAATGCTACAATATGTTGAAAGCAAGGGGTTTCTTGATAGCTGCCTGGATCCTACTTCAAGAAAAAAAAAAGTAAATGGCCCTATATCTGTTTTCCATAAAGAAGGGCTAGAAGATAAGAATTTAAAAATTTAGAAAACACTAATAATATAACTAATTCCTTCCTAAAAAGCCATTATAAAGAAACAGCAGGAGAAAGTACATGGTAATATTCTCCATTCATCGCTCGAAGTTATAGCTTTTACAGTTCAATCCAGGACAGCTAATGTGTCTTTTTCTTTTCAAAGTACAGATATTCAAACTCGGGTCTCTTGAATACTAAGTCCACACTCTGCCACTGAGCCACAACCCCTAATGTTTCTTTTATCTGGACTGGGAACTGAACCTATGGCATCATGCATGCTAGACAAGCAGTATACCACCAAGCTGTGTCCCCAACCAGGCATTTCTTTCAAATTACTCTACTTCTAAGACATTCTACTCTTGTGTGAAATTATATATATATGGTTTTTCAAGACCGGGTTTCTCTATAGCTTTGGAGCTTGCTGTCCCTGGAACTCACTCTGCAGACCAGGCTGGCCTCGAACTCACAGAGATCCACCTGCCTCTGTCTCCCGAGTGCTGGCATTAAAGGTGTGCTCCACCACTGTCCGGCACTTCCATATTCTTGCAGAACTATGCTTACAAAGTACATTCACGCTTCATAATGGCTCAGAACAATCCACCCAAATAGGTACATTATCATTCTATTTTGTTCGAACAAGCAAGGAAGAGGTGAGATTTGGTTCTTTTTTGTGGAAGGAGCAATGATGACGAGGAGAGCCTCATGTGGCTACTCTATGGAGCACTTGAAATGCGCAGAGTCAAAATCAAGATGTGACATAAGAACGGAATCCATATAGGAGCTTTGCGTGGTGTCGAGGACAGAACCCAGGGATCTTCCCGTGCCAGGCAAGGAATCTACCACAGACTTACTTCCCCAGCTCTACACACGCGATTTTGAGGATAGCGCCTCCTCCCCCAAATAATGCAAAATCTTAGTATTCATTTTATGCTGATTGTATTAAAATGATACCCTCTGAGACACATTCGGTTAAAATAAACTAATAAAGTGTTGGAGAAATGACTCAGTGGTTAGGAGCGCATACTGCTTTTGTAGAGGATACAAGCTGGATTCCAACAGCATGCGTGGTAGCACACAACCACCTGTAACTCCAGCTCCGCAGGCTCGTCCCCCTCTGGCTTCTGAGGGCATATGGGCTCATAGGCACATATCCACATATAGACACACGTTTATGTAATTGAAGAATAAAATCTTTTCAAATGTACTAGCAAAGCTAATAGGACATAGTCTAATATAATCCAGGTAAGCTCCTGTTCTTTCTGTCTTAGCCTCCCAAGTGTTAGAACTAAATGTACATGCCACCACAAAGGTTTTTTTTTTTTTTAAATGCTGCTACTTGAATATTTTAAATTGTATACGGCAGGCAATGTATTATTACTTTTGGTCACTGATGATCTGCCAGGGACTTGGAGGTCAGACATAAGGATTGGCCTTTGAGAGAACAGACAATGGAGTCATTACAGATTTCAGGGCCAGGGGAAACCAGATAAAACAATGCCTCTGAAAGACCAGTCTGGTAGCAACAACCAAAACAGACCAGAGGAAAGGAAAATGGAAGTCAGAAAAAGAAACTATATAGCAATCCAGGCTTGGCACAATCAGGGACAGAAGCAGAACAGGATAGAGGCAGAGTAAATTGAAAAACCATACAAAATGCACAAGCCATGACTCAGTAATAGAGGCCAGGCCTAAAAGGGGAAGGAAGAGGGCCACAGCGTTCCTATCCTGGGATACCGAGAGAACAGAGGCTTCGGGTAAAGAAGTAACCTGGGATGATGAAATCCAAAATCAAGCATTCCTAATCTTCACAGATCAAGTTTTAAAGTTGTCTCAGAGATAATTACGGTGGCAGATAATATTTATCAGTGTTTATTCTCTAGAAACGCACAACTGCAAACTGTAGAATATGATACATATCATTCTTAGCTTATACTCAGAAGCACACACAAAGCAAGTGGTATTATTATTATTTTTTTCGAGACATGGTTTCTCTGTAGCTTTGGAGCCTGTCCTGGAACTAGCTCTTGTAGACCAGGCTGGCCTCCAACTCACAGAGATCCACCTGCCTCTGCCTCCCAAGTGCTGGGATTAAAGGTGTGCGCCACCACCGCCCGGCTGGCAAGTGGTATCATTATGTCCATCTTCTAGATGAAGACACTGAGGTTCATCCAGGCTAAGCCAGGATTTGAAGCAAGACAGCCTAACCTTAGAGCATCTCCCTCCATAGAAGCCACTACATACTCTTTCACATATTCTATATGCGACCCCATAGACAGGCTCTGCTAGATGAACTTCTAAGTTCAGGGTTAGTAGAGTTTTCAAATTTCATTTTCCCTAATGGCTAAGTACATAACACTTGAAGTGGGGGCAGTAAATTCAAAAGTATATGACCTTGGTCTAGCCTGTCATTGACTAACCTGGCATGGTCCAGAATAAATGTCTGGGGCACTGTTTCTTCATCCAAGAAATGAAAGGGCTATAAAACCACTGCTAAGCCAGGCATGATAATACACGCCTTTAACCCCAGCACTCGAGAGGAAGAGACATCTAGGCAGTGAGTCTGAAGTCAGTCTGGTCTACACAGAGAATTCCTGGCCAGCCAAGGCTACACAGTGAGACCCTGTCTTAAATAAAAAACAAAAAACAAAACAAAAAAACTAACATCCCTTTTGATTTTCATATCCCATAATATCACGCCCCATAACAATCCTTATAAACATTTATTTACCCTATAATTCTAAGTCTTATAATAATCATTTAAGTAAAACTGACCAATAGAAGGAAAATACCTGCTCTCTTATAAAGTATGCTAATTTAGGCATTTAATTTATTTTTTTTTAAATGTGTAGCCCAGACTGGCCTCGAACTCTTGATCCTCCTGCCTCTGCCTCCTTCAGCAAATCCTACTGGCGTGCGCCACCACAACCGGCCATTTAATTTAAATTTGTATAGCCAACTCAAAATATCTTTTCATATCAATAGAAAATTTCTGCATATCAGTGACCTCGGTTCTGTCCTCAGCTCTGTCTGACTGGTCACTAGCCACCTATTCCCAGTTACACCAGTACACAGCAGAGAGAATCTCCTTAGAGTTGGAAAGCCTAAGAGGTTTCTCACCAACATCTTCTCTACCTTCTAACCTAACTACTGGGTTTAGCACCCAGCAACCAGTACTGTCTTTCCCAGATATGCTAAGGCCTCTTTGAATTGCCTGCTTCGTTCTCTGATATGATATACTTATGAGGGAGTCCTAAACAGAACAACAGGGGAGGGGGTATCATTATGTAATATTTGAATCAGGAATAAAAGTGTTACTTAGAACTCGGAGCTGACTGTCATGGCTGATGTCTGTAATCCCCGCACTTGGGAAGGCTGAGGCAAGAGGACACTTAGCTGGAGGTTGGCCAGACCCTGTCTCAAAAACAAACAACCAAGGGACTCTCACTGCTTCTTGTGTCTCCTTCTCCACTAGCTTCGAATGGAGGAGGAAAAAGAAATATTTACCAGCCTTCACCTCCCACCCTCAAACCTCAGCATCCAGAACTGCATCCCACTTCTCAGAGTCCATTTCTCTCATGTAGGGTTGTTTGTAATAGAGGAACTCTGCCCTCTGTTAAACCATGCCAGCAAGTATAACCAAGTGAAGGAGTTAGAAGATCAACTGTGCTTGAAGGGGAGGGATGAGGGAGTGGCATTAGAGCCCTGTCTCAAAGCGTCTGTTCCATCTCTAAAGGTCATTTGTAAGCCTTTTCCAAAATATCAGTGACCTTGCTTGACTTATCATAATTCATAAGTTTAATCAACACTGTTAACATTCCCATCCAAAGTAATGTATAAAGATTGTTAAGCCAGCTACACTTAAATGTCCATGTAGGAAGTGTCCCTTACAGACTGTGCGTAAACTGAGCAGCTATAAAGAGAAAAATAGATTATTAAAATTCTCTAGTATGGTTAGCTATTGAAAGGTACCCGCAGTGAATCTTTTCAGAGAGAAGAAAAAAAACCCTTACGTGTTACAGTTCTGTCGCACAGCAGGCAGTGATCTCTCTAGAATAGCACAGCTTCCAATGTCCCCAACTTAATGCTGGGCCACGGCACTGATTCATGTGGGGGCGCATCGTTCCTCAACCTATCTTGACATTCTCCTGCTGGTCCGGTCCAAGACTCCCCAGCTGAGGGGAGCCCTTCATAGAGACCGAACAACAAGAGCTGCTGTTGACACCAGGGAGACAATACACGGTGCTTTCCCTCCTCGGCGCACATTTTGTTTTGCATGAAAGGAAATGAAATCAGCCTGCTAGTATTTGTTCTTCACAAGGGTATGCTAAAGAGCTATTCTAGACTTTGTGCGTCTTTGTAGATGGTTACTAACTAGATGATTAACGGATTTGAGTATTTTCCCAGATGTCCCAAGTTAAAGCCACAGAGTCTAAATATAGCAGGGCCATCAATTCTCTTGTTGAAAGATAAACAGTTTTCCTTTTTTCCATCTGCTCTCCATAAGTTTAGGGAAAGCTGCTCTGCAGCAACCCAATTGGAGTAAATCAACTGCAACAGTATTTTTTAACCAATTCACTTTCTTCTTCAATTTGATATTATATCATCTTTGTCATCATGAACAGTTTCGGTGTCAGTGAACTGATGAGAAGGATGGAATGATGTAAAAAATGATCTGCCCAGCTTCTCCAAGCAGCCTTCTCTCTCCAGAAGACAAATGGATTCTCTCTTGGTCCCTGCCCTTAGCTTTATGCCAAATACTTTAGCAACTTAAAACTTTCAGTGTCAAGAATTTTCTCCTCATCATTAAAATAGATTCCAACACTTCAATTCTCCACTCACACACCCCCCCCACTTTGGGGGCTTGTTTTGGTTTGTTTTCAGGGGCGTTCAAAGTCCTTTTGGTAAAAATATCGATTTGCGCTTGGTGGTGGCAGCATGTGCCATTAATCCCAGCGCTCATTCAGGAGGCAGAGGCAGGCGGATCTCTGTGAGTTCGAGGCCAGCCTGATCTACAGAACAAGTTCCAGGACAGGCTCTAAAGCTACACAAAGAAACCCTGTCTTGATAAACCCAAAAGGAAAATGATTTGTTTCATCTTATTCATGTTTTGCGTGTTGGTGTGTAGGGTACCATATATACATGTGGTGTCCAGGGAGGCCAGAAGAGAGCTTCGGATCCCTTAGAACTGGAGTTACAGATGGTTGGGAGCTGCCCTGTGAGTGCTGGGAACTGAACTCTGGTCCTCTGTAACAGCGACAAGTACTCTTAAATTGCTGAGTCATTTCTCCAGCCCCACTTTTAGCTTTTTTTTTTTTTATGAGGCAGGGTCTCATTCTGTAGCCCAAACTGCTCTGTAACTCAATATATAGAGTGGGCTGGTCTTAAACTTATGGCAGTCCTCCAGCCTCAGCTTCTGAAGCGCATGAAGTTTCTAGACAGACCCAGAACTGTTTTTGGACTCCAGTCTCTATATAGGAGATGTATCGATAACCGAACACCGTGGCACTGAAATCACTAAAACAGCCACTTGAATTGTTTTCATCTAAGCTACCCATGAAGGGAGGTGTTAAACTTAGGAAGCCCATTTTGGGAAGACACAAGATCATCACAAGAACGGAACTGTCACTTTGTGAACCTACCTCCTCCTAAAAGTCTCATTTCACGTGACATTCTGCCACCCTCTGTGACACATTATTTCCTTCAACACTGAGCTATTTAACTTGGTTTTCTTTGTGAAGATTTTCACTTTTTTTTCTTATTCGATTTTAGCCTGGAACCTGCTATGTAGAAGAAGCTAGCCTCAAAGTCACAGAGAAGCAGTCTTTGGCTCTTGCATTTGACTCAAGGTACTGATACTTTCAGGAGGCTCAAAGAGTGCATTTGGTTACTCTTTGATTAGTATAGCTCTTTCTTACAACATACTTGTTTAAGGACGGACTGTGCGATTCTCTTGGATTCCTTTTTGTTTGAATTACTTCTTGACGGCCTCTGTGTCTTCGAACTTGCTAAAATGTGAAAAGTTCATTCTAATTCACTAAATGACTTCTCTGCTTGAGAACACAGAATGCTATCATTTCATGGGTACGACTACTGATGTCCATCAACGTGCTTCAGACAAGACAAAAAAAAAGCAGGTGGCGGCGGCACTCACCTTTAATCCCAGCACTCAGGAGGCAGAGGATCTCTGTGAGTTCGAGGCCAGACTGATCTACAAAGCAAGTTCCAGGACAGCCAGGGCTGTTATACAGAGAAACCCTGTCTTGGGAAGAGGATGTGAATTTGGTTCCCAGAACTCACATCAGGTAGCTCACAACCCCTTGCACCTCCAGCTGAGGAGATCGAGCACCCTCTTTTGACTTCTGTGGGCAGTTGCACTTAGATAGACAAACACACACACACACACATAAACAAATCAGTAAACATTTTTAAAAACTACTGTGCAAAGTGCATGTACTTTTGTTTCAATATTGCTTTCAATATTAGACTTGTTTTCCGAGGAGTCTCACTATATAGCTCAGGCTAGCTTCAAACTCACAATCCATATACCTTAGCCTTCTGACTACTAGAAAGTCAATTATGTGACATCCAGCCTAGCTACAGTGACATTTTTATGGAACACATATACATAATAAAAATGCACAATAATGGCCTAGGGGAAAACACACATGGTCAGGAATGAGACTGAGCAGACATAACAAAACAGCTGCCCAGAACAGAACGGTCATTTATGACTTTATAATATTACACAGCATCTCTTTCCAATGGACTACTTGTTTTTTAAAATATAACAAAAAAGTTATGAACTGATTTGCACAAAATAAAAGCAACATTTCTTCATTGTTGAAAATCCACACATAAAAAGAAAACGAGTCTGTTCAATCGACCTTCACCACCTGGATTCTGAAGTAATCGTTGATAGGAGTCCTGTGAAAACCAAACTTTGTAGCAGCAAACAGAAACAGTATAAATTGGGGTGCCACTTGCCAACTTAAACAAGCGTGCAGTGGAACACATTAAGCACCCCAAGGAGCTACTTTCCAAAACTTCAAGTAATTTCTAAATCACCTGGAATTCCGATCCTCAATTACTCCATTTCCTGCCTTTCAGTCCTATGGTTTTCTCCAGGCCTTCTCAGGAAGGAACCATGGAAATAATCCAGTCGGATCCTTTCATTTAACAGATGAGGAAACCGACACCATAAAAGGTTAAGTGACTTACCCAGGGGTCATGGGTGTAATTAGTAGCAGACTCAAGTTAAAAACCTGGGTCTCCTGCCTTCCCGCCCAGCAATGTTCACACGACTAAAATGGCATGAACTGCAGGAAATCGTGGCAGTGGAAAGCGTTGCTTTCCAGGCCGGATGTACTATGGCCAGGTTTTGAAATTTGCTTTATATAAAGATACCTAGGTACTGAATCTACTTTTAACATATAACGTAAAAGCATCACATTGAAGTGCAGCTTACACAGGGCACGGTGGCACACGCCTTTAAGTCTAGCACCCGGGAGGGAGGGGTAGGTTAGTGTCTCTGTGTTCAAGGCCAGCCTTGTCTGAGTAGCAAGTTCCAGGACAGTCAGGACTATAGAGAGACGCTGTCTCAAAAAAAAAAAAAATGAAATTTACAGCGTTAATATACCTGTGGAAAAGTTCATGGGAATGAAAGATCTGCTTTGTACATCACTGGCATTCCTGTTTGAAAAATAAGGCAGAAGGGATTCCTTACCGTCCAATGCCATGGCTGAATTAAATGTTTGATACTGTCCCAAGAATCCCACAGTCTATTGCCTAGTTATGCAGACTCTCTTCCATGGAGACAGAAATGCAGAGACTGGGGCTTCTCACTAAACAAATGTGCTTCTAGGCAACTTCGGGGGCCAATATAAAGCAAACCATCTTGGTCTGGTTCAGGCTAACAAACCAGTACAGGTCATTCTCCACTCCCTCCCCCATTCCCTCAGCAGCCTCTCCCCCCCCCCATTAGAAGAGCAGTTTAAAAGCACCTTCTGTCACATCATCCCCCCCCAAGTCACACCCTTAATGGGATACTTTCTGTTCACTTCCTTCCCTCTCCCTCCCCCACCCCAGGCCTCCAGTTGCCTGCCTGGGACTCTCTAGTTCCTTTGTTAAGTGAGGAGCTAAGAGTTGTGAGCAGAGGGGCGAGTCACACTCAGCAGGTCTAAGAGATGGTCTGGCTGCGTGTTAGACCCGAAATGGTGACGTATACATTTATAGACAGACACACGGAGCAGTTCCCAGGGAGCTGTAAAAAACCAAGCAAGTTAGATTGGGCCTGTAGGCATGGAGAGTCTTTGAAGGTTCTTGGGGAGGGTGTTGTGATGAAATGAAATCTAAAAGAAAGCTAACATTCGGTGTGAGTGGAGAGAAGGACCATGGGAGGCCCCTGGTGGACCAGTTCGACGGTTGGTATAATGTTCAAAGCATTCAAACATTGAGCACTTGGACTGAAGTAATGGCAGCAAAACCTAGTTGAAGATAGGCGTGTAGGAGGTATTTCAAAGGGATGCCAGCTAGGTCACAGGGAAAAAGATGGAAAGAAAGAATCAAAGCTGCATCACGGTTTGCTGTCAATCCTAAGTGATTAAAAAGTGGGAGTACAGAAGGTTAGTACAGAAGGTTTAGACCTGTGGATGCTCTACCTGTGACGGAAGACATATCAGAGTCAGCTGAGAGACCTGGGTGAAAACAGAAAGAGGGAAGCATCCATGCAGACAGAATGGCTGAAACTATGAAAAGTGGAGGATGTTCGCCAGGCGGTGGTGGCCCGTGCCTTTAAGTCCAGCACTCAGGAGGCAGAGGCGGGAGGACCTCTGTGAGTTCAAAGTCAGCCAGGTCTACAAAAAAAAAAACAGAAAGGAAGGAAGGAAGGAAGGAAGGAAGGAAGGAAGGAA
>NC_022026.1:12256294-12265629 GCF_000317375.1 Microtus ochrogaster | reverse complement strand
GAGCAGGATGCATTCATTCCACAAAGAAAAAACTTAGGAGCTAAGATAGAAATGCAGAGAAGCAGACTAGAGGAAGTGACAAGTTTCTGGAAAGAAGAGACAGTTACTTTCAAATTTAGCTAAGGGCAAGGGGAAGAAACATTAGTAAACTCCTTGGGAAGTAATGCAAAAGCCCAAGGCATTCTTTTAATTTGTATTTCTTATTATTGCGCATGTGTGTGAGACCACGTGACACGGTACAAATGTGGAAGTCAGAGGACAACTTTGTGAAGTCAGTTCTTTCCTTCCACCTTTAGTGGCTTCTGGGGCTCACACTCAGGGTGCCAGGCCTGTGACGTCAGTGTTTTTGCCCAATAAAATCGCATCAGCCCTGCCCAAGTAGTTCCAAAGGAAAGAAACCCTAAGGCTTTAATAAACCATATTTTCTCAACAGTAGTATTCCTTGGCTGCACAAATAAAACTGTTGAGTCTTTTGTTCAAGAGCATTCACATCCCAGAGTTTGGCTGTGGGTACTAAGTTTACCCGGTTATTCAAGCCAAGGGGCAGGATGTGAGTAATTAGAACAGCGGTTCCCGATGCTGCGACCCTTTAATACAGTTCCTCATGCTGTGCTGACCTCCAACCGTAACATTATTTTCATTGCTACTTCATAACCGTAATTTTGCTACTACTATGAATCAATATAAATATCTGATATGCAGGATATCTGATAAGCGAGCCCAGTGAACTCATTGCCACCCCCGCCCCTTCCCTGCCCAAGGCCTGAGACCCACAGGTTGAGAACCGCTGAATTAAAACATGGCAAGTAGTAACGAATTGTAGAATCAGGAGAATTTATACAAAGCTCTGCTTTTTCTGTGAGCCTGTGGCACACTACCACAAAAGTCTGCATGTAGTGTTTTCCCAGTCAAGACCTCAGTGGTCATTCGGCCAGCATCTCCGGTTCTTCTTTGAAACCCTCCTCTCCATTGCAGGTCATCTAAATAAGTAAGAGAGAACTGTGTCTGGTGCACGCTTTGAGGAGCATGGGAGGTCTGGATGAAAGGAGGACCAGCAGGGGAGGCAGAGTGACAAGTGTCTGGGGTTGGAGAGAGATGGTTCAGAGGCTAAGAGCACTGGCTGCTCTTCCCAGAAGTCCTGAGTTCAATTCCCAGCACCCACATGGTGGCTCACAACCATCTGTAATGAGATCTGGTGCCCTCTTCTAGTGTGCGGGCATACATGCAGGCAGAACGCTGTATCCATAATAACTAAATAAATTTTAAAAGCAAAACAACAACAAAAATCCTGCTTCAACTACAGGTTACAGATTAGAAGACGTCTACCAAGCGTCTTCTGTGGAGGGCACTAAATGCTTTTCTTCTCTCACAACAGCAATGTTTATCATTACTGGTAAAGCAAAGAAACAGTCATTTCTAGCCATCTCTGAGTAAGCCAGTTTTGCCAACCTGCTGCTGTTCTTACCAGGCCTCCTCAGCTTCCCCACTTGCCAGAATAGACATAATGTACCCTATCTCAAGCTCCATCCGCTCTGCACCCGAATGACTCCACATCTGTGCTAAAGAGGGGTCCAGCAAGGAGATAGCAAAGGCAGACTATGTACACTAATAGTCACCTAGAAGTAGCCAACCAGCCAACCAATAAAAATAACATTTGCCACAGTCATTTCCCCTGGCTGGGTGGTTCCTACGCTCTATCATCTTAGAAGAGTTTCTGGACTGGAGGCACGCGGCTATCAGCTGTGTTGCCTAGCCTCTCTGGGCCCCAGATAAACGTCTCTGACTTATCAACTAAGTGCTGATAATAATACCTTTGACACAGGCTGACAGGGGAGATAAACTAAATAAACACCTTATATTCACTGGCAAACTGCCCTGTATATAAGCCTTGCTCAGTAGGCGTCAGCTGCTATTATTAGAAAGCAAGAGTGCTCACTTTTCCAAGGAAGCAGATACAAGTCAATTCATATCTAAACTATATGGCATGCCATACGGTCTAAACAACATATTTGACCATAAGATAGGATTTAGGAGGACCTAAACCTTGGCTCTAAACTCTTCCTTCTAGTGCCGGGCCTCACACACTCAATTAATCCAGCACTGAGCCCCACTCTAGCCCCTCCCACATCTTTTGCATGTTATTAGCAGGCTTATCTGTACTTGCGGGCTCATAAGTACACATTTATCCTTTAAATTGGAGCCTTTATAGAAACAATGCAATCAGATGGCCCTGGAAACCCCATTAGGAAGTCGAATCCCCAGGAGGCAAAACTCCTAGGTACTTTCTTGCCAGGTGGACCACCCCACCGCAAGGAATCACACCCCTTTCAGACCTCTGATGACTTCCCATGAGAAGACAGGGCTGTGCAAGGGGCATTAAAACCTCCATGAGAAAACAATTCAAGTTCCCTTTGGTTTTTTAGGTTTGCACTATGCTGAGCTGAAAAGTGGATTCTTTATCATACTTTTCCCGGGGAATCTGGAGCCAAGTAGCTAGGGAACTCTAATAAGAGGCACAGTAAAGACCTTAATAAATACTTTAACAGCACTGAAAGCCTGAAACATTTAGTGTCACCAACGAAAACATGTTGCAAATGGAATCCTGAATTATCACAGTTAGATTCGTTCACATGTGTACTACATTATACTTAGCCCAGGAAAAAAAATTCTAACCCAACCAGTTGGGTCAGCAACTGCATCCAAAAACCTAAGCAACCAAACTAGCTTTTGGTACAGCCAAGAATAGGATGCTTTCATATTTTGCCCCAGGGCCGAGGGTTATCGAGCCATCAACTCTGAACTGTAAGATAACCTTTCATGTATAAATGAGGCCTTTATGATGGTGTTCATTTTAAACAGGACTCTGAGAGAAAGGATCCTCCCCTTCAGAAACAATTTCCAGGGCCTGAACACCAGAAACTACATTCAGAAAAAGGACAGAGCGACCCTGCTCACGGAAATGCAGTGTAAGTCATGTACATCACTTTATATTTTTTAAAGTGAAAGCTAAGGATGGTGATATGTGCCTGTACATCAGTCTCTAAAGGCCTCTAAACAGGTAGTTAGCAGCAGGAAAAATCATTTGATCCCAGGGGTTCGAGGCCAGCTTAGGCAACATGGTAAGACCACACACATACATACACACACTGAGACACACAGCAAAAAAGAAAAAAAATAACTGGATTATTATGGAATTTATTTAACAAAAATAGAAGAAAAATATATTTGCATTGTCCAGCACACTTCTAAACCATCCCTTTTGAAGGGCTCAGCAATCACATGGCTTGTGGACGCTATGCTGAACAACAGAAAAATATAAAATCTTGGGCCACTGACATGGGTCAGTACTTATTCCCAGCCTGCCAACCACAGTCCTACCCCTGGCTCCACACAGTGGAAGGGGAGACCCAACACCATCTGACCTCCACACATGCACCAGGGTGGCCTGTGCCAATGAGCACAAGGCCAACAGAAAAACACATAAGCCACTGTAAAAAGTAGGACTAGCTGGCATATTTGAAAAAGACATGCCGACGCCTCTGCCATCTCAGCCCCTTGCTGTCTCTATTGGAGCCTTTTCCAAATCCTCACCCAGCACTGGAAGAGCCAAGCCCTGACAGAAAGCTCTGAGGAAGAAAGGGGGAGTGGAGCAATGGATGTGTTTTTAACAAATCAAGCTGGAAACCCAAACTCATTTACCAAAAGAAAGAAGAATAAATACAATAGTTGTATGGCCGAGAGACCTCTATGGGTTAAAAGGCTTTCCTGGGGAGGAAGCTCTGGAAAGTCAATCATAACAGGCAACCCTGTAGTCAAGAGATAAGTATACCAGGCTTCCAACAACTACCCGTGGGCTTGGACTAGATCTCTAAGGGAACTCTCTCTAAGGGAACAGGAGACTCCCGTTTAAAGATCTAAATGAAAGGAGTTATGTTTTCTTTATTCCGATCCCACCCCCACCCACATAGAGGCCCCTTCAATCTGGCCCTTCCCTAGAAAGCACATTTCTCCCCACGACATAGAACAGATGCCTTGTTTGGCTACTGTGGAACTAAGAACCCTGTGTTCTCGGCAGTTCGGATTCTCTTCCAGAAGCGAAGACAAACTGAAAAGGAAAATATTTGCCTTCTTACCTGCGCCTGGCCCCTACATCCCCGATCCCAGTGCCAAGATCAAATACTTTCAAGTAGCCAGCACTAACTGAAAAGCAGGCAACTTCAACTAAACCTCCTGCGTGACACCACCTCGCCACTTCCTCTCCACGCTGGCCCTGCTTCGACAAGTGCTGTGAAATACTAAGCAAACAGACGCAGACAACAAAGCTGCCTGTCTTTTCTCCAAATCCCCCTCAGACACCTTCTTCTCAGGAGAAATATACAAACAGTAGCTTCTCAGTTTCAAAATTCGCATGCCTTCTGTCTGCACGAGTCAGAATTCGGATGAGACCACCTGAGTTCTCAGAGAATTACACACCCTCACTCCTTCACCTCCAGTCCTTTGGTTGAGTCCAGCACTCTAGGGCTCCCGCTCTCCCCTTGAGCTGGCTGTTTCTTGGTATTACCCTAGGTCTGTACAACAAAGCCCGGTGCACAGAGGTTGTTCAATAACTCTAAATGCATGCAGAGACTGCAGAAGTGGGGAGGCACTGTCAGACCATCCTTGGGAAGCACCATTTTGATCGTATCACGGCAGTGATAAAAGTTGCATTTCCCTGAAGAAAGAGGGACTGCGGGCAGGAGGGGAAATTAGCGTTGTTAAGGGTGATTACTATCTAGAGAGAAGTCTCAAAGATAGGGGTGAGGGGAGGAGGAGGCTTTTGTGTATACACATTGTATAAACATTCTTTCCTGTTTGAGTACCTACTAAGACCTAGGGCCTCTCTAATACTAGAGGTACAGATATCCCTGTGTTCGAATACACGCCTTTAAAATGCTCGTATTAGGGAGCTCAAGATGAACACTAACACAGTTAACATGCTAGGAGATGTGGATGTATCTTGGCAGCAAAACGCTTGCCTAGCATGCATGAAGCCTTGGATTCTACATCCAAAACCAACACCGCACCACGTACCACACACACACACACACACACACACACACACACACACACACACCACATACACACATATAGTAATACAGTGCTAAATGCAGAAGGCAGCTACGGAGAAAGTATTAAGAGAGCAGAGTTAGGGAATCACAAGGGGAGTTGCTAGAGTGCCTGGAGAGGGAGTGGGAAAGAGGAGCCAGATCACTTTGGAGAATATACATTGAAGGGTGGACGTTGACTGGGTGTGGCAGGCAGCAGACACGCCTTTAATTCTAGCACTCAGGAGGCTGAGGCAGACAGGAGAGAGAGAGAAACAGAGCCCAATAAGGTGCCTCAAGCCTGTAATCTCAGCACTCAGGAAGCTGAGGCAGGAGGACTGTTCAAAATTCAAAGTCAGTCTGGGCTACCTAGCGATACCCTGGATCAAACAGAACAAAATGAAGTTGAAATATGTCCAAGTTACAGAGAATGACATGTGCAATGACATGGAAGTGAGAGCTAAGTGAGCTTGGGGACGAGAGCTTCCTTTCTCCTGATGACTGGAGCCTGGGTTCGTGTGAAAAGAAGAAAGAGGAGAGACACTGTTGGAAAAGCAACACAGGTCCAGATCAAGGCCATTGCTAGTATCTAGCTCAAGGTTTATTATGTGCTTTATTCTGACATCTAATATAGAATTCTGAAGGATTTGAAAACAATTTTTTCTCTTATTTTATTCAAGTTTTTGGAAACAGTATCTCACTCTGTAGCCCGGGCTATCTTGGAATTCACTATGCAATCCAAGAGAGCTGAGAGCTCATGTAAATCCTTCTGCCTCAGCCTTCCAAATGCTGGAATCACAGGAGTATGCCACCATGCTGGGTTTGGTTTGGGTTTGGAGAAAAGGTATCAATATGTAGGTCAGGCTGTGATTACAAGCATGAGCCACCATGTCCAACGTCTGTCGGATTTCTCAGAGGAGAATGACTAGCTCATTTTCTTTAAAGACCAACAAACTTAGCAATGAAGGGGAAGAATGACTAGCTACCACAGTGACCCAGGTGACAAATGCTGACAATGAATGGACACAAGAAAGGCTTGGGATACAATGCAGATGAATTAGTACAGTGTCATCCAGCTGACCCATAATCTGAACGCTGTGCTTTAAAAATTACACCTTTGCCAGAGATGTAGTCTTCTACAGTTAAGTCTTTCTCTCTCTCTTTCTTGTTTCACAATAACTACTGTCAAATGTTTCACATGGCTAGTGAGGAAGGAAAGTGAGACAGAAAGCCAAAATCAAGCTAGGCATGGTGGTACATACAGTTCATCCCAGCACCTGGGAGGCAAAGGCAGGCTAATCTCTGTGAGTTCAAAACTAGCCTGGTCTTACATAAAGAGTTTCAAGGTAGCCAGGGCAACATAGAGAAAGACGTTATCCCAAAGGGGAGGGGCAAACAAAATCATGGGGCCAACAATTCATCACCAAAGTGAGTGTGTGCTGCTTTTGAGCATTTGGGGATTTTGAGTTTGAAAAGTGTCTTGCATTATTACCTAAGATGGCTCTCACAGGTTAGGTTGCTGCTATTTCACCCCCAAAAACATTTCTACAGAGTCTTAGTCATCATAATAGAGGACTCCCTTAAAAGATGCTCCTTTAGCCAGGCCACGGTGGTGCACGTCTTTAATCCCAGCACTTGGGCATCAGAAGCAAATGGATCTCTTGAATTCTAAGGCCAGCCTGGTCTCCAAAGCGAGTTCCAGGACAGCCAGGACTGTTATACAAAGAAACTCCATATTGACCCCCCCCCCCAAAAAAAGAATTGATCCTGTAATCACCTACTTAAAATCCTAAGAAATGTCTGTTACAGGTATCATTTCTTAAAAACTTTAGTTTACTTCCTCAGTCTATAGGCCAGAATTCTTCCGCTTTCCAGTTCATATTGACAAAGGTATGCAGACACCAATACGCAAAAGTAGCTACCCAATGCACTAGAGAGCAACACCCAAGACAGTCGCTCATGTTTTCCAATGGGGTATGTTTTCTAATTACTGCTTTAGGGGGCTTCTTTGAAACATTATCTCCTCTTATTTATAACATACTTCTCACCACTATTTATACATGTATTTCAACTATTTCGGGAAAAGCGATTCTGGGTTATGTTAAAAATAATTCCCTATAAATAAAAATAATTTTAATAAAGTAGCTTCCAATATGAAACCACTTTGAATACTTTTAGTAGGAGAGAGCTCAGGCTAATGGCTTGCTTGCCTCTGACAAGCCCGCCTCTCTCGGTCACAGAATAAACGGAAATTATGATTCATAACAAAACAAAACATACAAGACAGCAGAATCTCAGCCAAGACCATTAAGAACTATGCCACAAAACCCCTCACACAACATTTTTACAGCCCTGTACTATATTCTTCTTCTAAGGACATACTGGAAATTACGAAATACTAAACAGTGGTATCCTAGCTATGTACACTGAAAATATACTGAGTATATATATATATATATATATATATATATATATATATAGTGTTAATACTTGTAACACAATATATGAAACATGTCTACAAAGCAACACTAACACAGATTTAACACACAATATTTTCAATTCTATGTGGTCCCTAAATCAAGCTTAATTCCACCCACAGACAGAGTGCTGCAAAAGGAACAGGTATGAGCGATATTAAAAGAGCAGGCAGCTATGTGCCAAGAGGTATGCCATGCAAAGTTACTACGTCTTTGGTGAAATGCTATATATTACATACCCAACAGCACACGTTAGTGAAAAATTCCTCTTGCAATAATTTCTCCCACAGATTTGGTCTCAAAGCTTGTAAGTGGATATACTGGGAAGAGTTGCATGCCTGTTAAAAAGAAATCTCCCAAGCAAATGCACAATTCATGCCTATTACAGCTGCAACAGAAGAGGGCCTACTAGCAGAATAAAAGTCATTTGGAGGCATTTAAAGCTGGATATAATCCAGATCTGAGAAGTAAACTGTTACACTGTTTCTGCAGCCTCGGAGAAAGTGAAAATAACACTCACTCCATCTATTCTGCAGAACAATTTGCTACCAATAAAACACTAGCAAACCATCACTTTGCTGCACGGCCTCCGCCCCTAGCAAACAGTGAAGTTTCAAGGAGGAACTAAAATGCCTGCTGACAATCAGAGAAGGACCTGTTTGTTAGCAGGTGTGAGAGAAAACAGAGTTCTCAGCCACTAGCAAGTGAAAATCTATACTGAACTTTGCAAAGAAAATATCACCAGAAGCTCTGAGGTTTCCGAATTTCTAAGCAAGCTACGACCCTAAAAAGCAAAAGAGCTAAGTTCTTACAGGCAGAGGAGAGAGGTGGGCTAGGCAGGAGGTAGTGTCCAAAAGAGAAATTCAGAAAACTCTTACCCAGATATGATTTATCAATAGTAATGTTGGTAAAGGACAAGAATATTACTAGATTCTTAACCTTTCCTTTCACCCGGATAAAATGAAGACCCTGAAAAGGCTCGGGAAGGCATAAAGACTAAGATGAAGTGATTAATAATTAAACATAGTATACTAAGTATCTTCTCACATTTGACCTACAGGGAAAAGATATCAAAGGAGAGCTGGGCGATGGTGGCGCACGCCTTTAATCCCAGCACTAGGGAGCCAGAGGCAGGGGGATCTCTGTGAGTTTGAGGCCAGCCTGGTCTACAAAGAATGCTTCTTGTTTAAGGCAAAAAATGAAAATGAAAAGTGGTAGGATAAAAAGAGCTAAAGAGAAATTTTCACTAAAATAATATTGAACAATTTCTTCTGTTCCATACAAATACTGAAAGTTTCGTAAACAAGTGCCTAAGATACACAGCCATTGAAAAGTACATGGCAAACCGGGCGGAGGTGGTGCACGCCTTTAATCCCAGCGCTCTGGAGGCAGAGGCAGGCGGATCTCTGTGAGTTCTAGGCCAGCCTGGTCTACAGAGCTAGTTCCAGGACAGGTTCCAAAACCACAGAGAAACCCTGTCTCGAAAAACCAAAAACAAACAAAGTACATGGCAACTCAGTATAATTCACTACATAAAAGAAGTAGGGAAAGCAGAGTATAACTAAGCACACTGGCTGGGAATGTAGCTCAGGGCAGAACACTTGCCTAGCACTCAGAAGGACCTGAGTTGTGTCCCTCACACTGAAGAAACTAGTAGGACCACGGGATTCCACTGCTAGACTTAACAAGATACAAGAATGGCTGTCAAAGTGGAGCAAAACAGTCTATTCCTTCCAAGGGCAGGAAAGACTGTAAACTGTGATGTAATTCTTTT
>NC_022026.1:12228544-12256194 GCF_000317375.1 Microtus ochrogaster | reverse complement strand
CTCTCTCTCGAAGTGTCTCACTATATAACCATGGCTGACCTAGAACTTCCTGTGTACACTACCCTGACTACATTGGCCTCGAACTCATAAAGATCTGTCTTCCTCTGCCTTCTGAGTGCTGTGATTAAAGGCATGCAATACCATGACAGGCAGTCATGTAATTCCTATAACTCCAAAACTGTTTTAGGAACTGTTATGAGTCCTCACAAAATGCTCAGTAAGTTGTACCTTTAAAGAAAAAGATAGGGAGTTCGAGACCAGCCTGGTCTACAAGAGCTAGTTCCAGGACAGGCTCCAAAGCTAGAGAAACCCTGTCTTGACAAATAAAACAAAAAGAAAAAGATAGGTCCACAGTTTTGTAGCTTAGCCCCTCCACTGCTTCAAATTACTGAGTATATCTTCAAATAGGCACACTACAAATGGCATAGGCTCTTACTGTTGTCAAAAGATGGAAACATTCGGACTCTGATCTGATTTTATTTTTCTCTGGTGACGACAGAATGTTTGCAAAGCTTCCTATTTGTAAGTGCTCCCTCCATCACTGAAACTTAGGTCTCCAACCCTATGCTTGCAATTATGTTAGCCCAGACTGGCCTGGAAAGCTGCCATTTTCTAAAAACATATGGCATTTTGCAAGATGTCTAGTAGCTCGATTGAGGGGGGGAGGTAGATAAACAAAAATTGAAAACAAAGCAATAAAGCCAGAATAGGGTTAGGAGGAACCTACAAATTAAACTTTTAATCAAAGCTGAGACTTACCAAATAAGTCTCTTGGCTTTCATTATGTCTGAAAGAATATTCTTTGGCTAACTTACTCACCTTGAGAGGTATTTTTCATTAAAACAACCCACTAGACCAAGGCTTACAACACATCCAGACTGAACATCCTCTTAATTTACTGAGATGATTTGGGACGGAGAGAGAGGACACACGCACTGGCAAATGACATCAGGGATAATGGTAACAACCTTCTAAAATTTCAACATGCAAGCTCGATCCTCATGCAGGATGATTTAACAGTTTGAGTTCCTCTTATCAAGACACTACAGGCAAACCAGTTCTTTATCTCGTCATCATGGGAACACAAAAAACTACCCCACGGAGGCTAAGGGTCAGCCCCTGCGAATCAAATCATCGAATTTGACTAGTGCATCTGCTCTGAGTCCAATCGTGCCCTTGGCAAATCCCTATGCAGCTAAGAGCAAACCTAATTTCGGATGCAAATAGGTAGGCCAGCTCCCTGAACCTCTGGCCCCTGTTAAACCAGTTCCCTAAGAAGGTTCTGCGCAGGCACCCCCGCCCCCCCCCCCTCCACACCACCCCCACACACACACACACATTTGGTGGTTTCTTTGCAGGAATTTCCAATGAAACAGCAACGGTCGCTAAGGTAACTGAGAGCCGGACTAAACCTGACTGAGCTGAGAGCAGAAAGGAGCACGCAGGGTCTGGGAGCTGGGAGCAGCATAGGCTAACCATTTCCGAACGGGTGGGGGCGCAGGAGGAGCGGGAGGGGCCGGGGCGCGGGAGGGGTGGGAGGGGCGGGGGCGGGGTCCACGGGCTCGAATGCAAAGGAGCAGCTCCCAGAGGCCCGCTCCAGTGCCACCCTGCGCTGGGCAGGAAGAGGAGGGGAAGACGGGGTGGAGGAGAAGCGGACGAGAGCGGGAGGAGGGAGAGGAAGCCCGGGCAGGGCGGGCCGAGGGATGGAAGGAGGGTCCAGAGGAGGAGCCCGGGCAGCAGGAAAGCCCGCGCTGGGCTAGGAGCACGTTGGGGCGGAGTCCCAGGCGAAGGGGCCGCAGCCTCACCAAGGGCCTTGAGCCCTCCTTCCTTGGCCTCCTCCCCTCCCTCCTTTCCATCTCAGCAGCGCCCTCACCCTGCCTCCGGCTGCCTCATACAAAAGCAAAATGTCCGCCATCTTCCGCGGCCGTCGCGCTAGGAGCTCGGCCCTCCTGTGCCTTCTCTGCACGGGCTGCCCATTCTCGAGCCCCTCTCTGCGACCCCCCGGCCGCCTCTGACCGCCCCTGGGCCCCCTGGCCTTTGGCGCCCGGCACCCAAGCCTGTCCCGCAGGGCGACGCAGAATCGCCACAGGCGGAGGCAAAAGGGGGATCAGCAGCTCAGGCTGGCGGACGCGCACGCTCTTCCCGCCCGCCGCTCCCCCACTGGCCTGTTTACCTTGATGCAGTACGGAGGCTCATCATAGGTGACCAGCATGTACCTGTCTCCGCGACTGGCTGGGTCCCGGGCTCGCAGCTGCGGGGCGAGGGATGACGGAGGGATCGCATAGGAAACGAGGGGAAGCGATACAAACGTTACAGAAGCACCTCAGTCCAACCCCCCCCCATCCCGCAGGAGCGACCCCCATCTCTCCTCTCCCCTCTTTTTACCTTCAAGAATAACTCCACAGCGCCTTTGGCAATGTCCAAGTAGGAGGTGCCCAGGTCAGTGCGCTGGTTCATGGAGGCGGACGTATCTATGAGGAACAGCAGGATGGGCATCTTCCACTACACCTTTGGTTCTGGTCCCCACTCTCCCGGTCCCTTTGCCCTCGCTGCCACGTATGGCTACCCAAATCCTGAACTCTCGCAGAGCCAGGGAGCAAGAGGAACGGGGAGATGGAATGGGATAGATGGGACCGCTCCTGGCCTCCTCTTTCTGCAGCCCCAACTCCTCTCCCTCCAAGGGAACTTGAAAGTGTGAGTGTGTGTAGGTCTCGGGGCCGTCCCTCTTCCCCTCTTCTGCCACCACCACTGCCTGCTGCTGCCGCTGCCAGGACTACTGCCGAAGCATCCGTCCACGCTCACTAGAGCGCTCGCCCCAGACTGAGGGACCTCTCTGTTCACTGACACAACTTCTGTCTGCTCACCTACCATCAGTACCATGTGACCAGGACCCACGCCATTGGCTGCCAATTATGTTTAATTTGCATATTCATTAGATGACAGGGTAAGGGGAGGGACTTGGGTCAAGCCTCTGAGCTGAAGTTTGAACCCTTGCTGGAGGTAAGGGGCGGGGAGTAAATGACCCTCTTTAAGCACAGATTCTCCTTTAAAGGATTGGGAAGCCGTTAAGGGTAATTTGTTTGGTCGTTTGGATGGATTTTCTTTTGTGCTTCAAAGATGGTGATTCGAAAGGAAGAGAGAATTGAGCAACAATTGTACAGAAACAGATGTTTAGGCAGGCTGCACAGAAACGTTGTGCTAACTACAATCAATCAATCCTGCCAGTGGCTAAGACCAAAACATTTCAGTAGCAGCAAACTTCTTCGTTCCTGGCCAGACTTGCTCGAATTCCTTTAGCTTAGTCCCTCTTCCTGATCAGTATTTATATGTCGTTTTCTCAGCTGTATTCGGCATGTAGCTACTTAAAAAGGGTACTGTCGCTGGAACATTCCGCTAAGCTGTCTTTTTGTAAAGACGGGCTTTCTCAGGCTTTGACACATTGGCCAGCCTGTGATACTTCAGCCACTTCTGTGACATTATTTTTACTATGACTATTTTTGGGTAGGGCTGAATCACAGTAGAACATGTGAGGCCCGGGTTTGATTCCCCAGCACCGATGATGATGATGGTGATGATGATGCAAAGGATGTTTTAGAGCCTGTCCTGGAACTAGCTCCTATAGACCAGGCTGGCCTCGAACTCACAGAGATCCTCCTGCCTCTGCTTCCCTAGTGCTGGGATTAAAGGCATAGACCACCACCAGCCGGCTGAGTGTACAATTTTAATGAGAAGGCCACACACATATCTGCAAATGTTTCCTAAATTGCTTGTAACCATCCTATGTATATGTTCTCTCTATATATATACATATATTTATATCATGTTTTCTGAGAAAGAGGATTTCAGAAGTGATTTCGTGATAGTTTATAATCCACTGGCAAAAAAGTAATGCAAGGAAAAACACTGTGTAAACAATTGTCCTTGGTCTAGAAGTTCGGGTTTCATGGACAAAGAACAAGGTGTAAAGGAGGGAATCTGGGTTAGACAGAATGGGGTGGACAAAAGTCAACCAGAGGCCATACTATGCACGACACATTTCAGGCCAATGTGTTGAAATACAGAGAATTATTGGGGAAATAAGGGTGGAAAGATACGAATAGTCCCCATTTTCATTGTTTTAATTAATAGTGGAAAGGGGGCTGGGGACATTGTTCATTGGATAGGAATGCTTACTGCTCTTGCAGAGGACCCAGTTTGGTTCCCAGCACACACGTGGAGTGACTCACAACTACCTAGTCAAGGTCTGGGGAATCCAACATCTTTTTCTGGCCTTCATGGGGAGCATGCACATGTGCACACACACACACACACACACACACACACACACACACACACACAGGCATGCACATGTGTGCATGTAATTGAAAATAAAAACAAATCATTAAGTATTGCTGAAGAAGGACAGTGTCTACATGGGCTAGGGTGCACATAAAAGTTTATGGCCAGTGGATGCCTGTGTGCTAGTTTTTGTATTGCTGTGTAGTAAATTTTCACAAATTCAGCAGCTTAACACATACTTAAAGTGTTATCTCATAGTCTGATTTAGCTGGATTTCCTGCTCCGTCTCAGAGCTGTGGGCAGGGTATTGGCCAGGCCACATTTCATCCGGGAGCTCAACTGGGAAAGAATCAGCTTGGTAAAGCTCGGGCAGGCTGTTGGCAGCATTCGTCTCGTTGTGACTGTACGCATATAGGCTGAAGGCCACCCACAGATCTGCCTGCTGCTAATGTCCCCTGCCACACAGCCTTCTCCATCACCTGTTCACAACGCAGCTGCTTCTTCAGGGCCAGCAGAGAAAGCTCTCTCTCCAATCTGCTGACACAGAACCTTATATAATGTAACATAATCATAGTGACATTCACTATCATTTCTGTTGACGAGAAGCAAGGCACGGGTCCGAGGGAAAGAGTTTATACTGAACGGGTGCAGATCCTAGGGCTCATGTGAGAATTCTGCACAACTTTGGGCAAAGAGGGAACACAACCTAGGAACCAGTTTTGTCTGATTTAGTATTTTCATTAAAGTCATTTATAAATAATGATAATTATTAATAATAATAAATAAGTCACTCTCATCTAGCCAATAAATGTATTGGGTTGATTTATCATCTTTTGATTGAATAAATTACAGTACTACTCATGAGGAGTTTACATTTTACTGTGACATTATTTATTCATTTTTATATAGGACTATTGAGGCATAATGTGTACTAGTGCACATATGGCATTTAAAGATGACTTTGAGAAAATCTCCTCAGGGCTGGAGAGATGACTCAGTGGTAAGAGCTTCTATTGCTCTTGCAGAATAGCTGGGTTCAGTTTCTAGCACTCAGTCCAGGCCTATAAGCATCTGTAACTCCAGCTACTGGGAATCTAACGGCTGTACGCATATGCATACACTCACATGCAGAAACACACACATACACGAAATTCAAAATAAAAATAAGTCTTAAAAGATCTCTTCTGCATTTCTCCCAGCTTTGCTTATGCCTTACTTTTCTAACCAACAAAGGATCTCTCTTTAAAATATCACACATTTAGTCTTACAAAAAGGGCCTCGGATGTGAATGCTGCGGGATCTTTCGAAAGTGACTTGCCAACATTAGCAAAGCGCAAACAGCTTCAGTCACACAATTTCCCAGCAGTTGAGGACATGCAGGTCCTGCAGGGTAGAGAGTCTTCCTGACAGGCAAACTCCTTATAATGTGTTTGCTTCCCTTCAAACAGGGCATGTTACGTATTCTTTTTTGGCATAAGCCCAACTTTAACTGCGGTGATGCAAACCTAAAACTCTGAAAACCATGCACATCTCATTCTAAAATGCAGAAGCGCAACACACAAACAGTAGCAGCTTAGTGGGTTGATGTACTTACTCAGATTTGAGAAGCCAAAACCCCAACTGGCTTTCTCAGTATGAACCCTATTGCTGTGCAGACCTCTGTGCAGCACATCAGTGCTAAGCCCCTAGAGGTCCTTTCCACATCTTTCCTTGCAACAGGCCATCCACTCCTAGGCTGCACTTTAAGTGCCTAGGATGGACTTGTCCCTCCTGTCAGAGCATAAACGTTTTGAGAACACTCAAAGCCTATGACTGCCACCTGGTGCAAAGTCCTTGCTCAATAAATGCTTGTTTGAAAATAAATTATCAAATTCCTCGTGGTTTTCATTCTTTCTTTGTCTTCTCAAGTGCTTGGGCACTATTGCCATATCCTTTCCTGGGCCGTGTATCACTGTCCTCTCCCCTCCACCCTCCACCTGAGGGGGATGTCCTTATGATCTAGAACCTTGTGCATTTGGGCCCCAGTAAGGCCTCTGCAGACCAAACCCTTCAATTGTCACCTTGGCAGCTAGCCTTCTGTCCCTTACAAAGTCGTTCTGAGGAGTCTATAGCACACTGGTTATCTTCCTCTGTCAAATATTTACTATTTTACCAATTTCAGGTTTGTTTTAATTGCCAGCCTTCCAGAAAGTAAACGGATCTTTTCCATTGTGTCTCTGAGAACTGTATTGCCCGTCCAGTCTTCTCGTGCTCTTTGAACTGGTGCGCTCTTGAAAATCATTTCCTATTTCCTCACATCTCCGTTCATTGTGTGCTCTTTAGTTGCTAATAGGCTCTAAATTATTTTCCTCCCTCCCCATCATACGTCCTCGTTCTAGATCTTCCTGGCTCACGTCTGGTACCACCAGATGCGTCCTAGGAAGGAATTCCTGACTCAATACTGCCTGTTCCCTTTACGGAAAAGCTAGCTGACCTGTGGCACACTTACATTTTATGTGCTTGGGCACAGTATGTGTGCTGCCCCCTAGAAGTGTTGGATTGGTCCAGTATAAGCCTGTTTCACCTCTCACTTTCCACGCCATTAAGCATGCCCTAGTCATCACATCTTGGGAAGATTTGACTTCACCTCTCCAAAGTCTGCTTTTCATGGCTCAGAGAGGAATAAAGTCTCCTTACATGCTTTCTCTATATCCTCACATTCCTTAAGCCCATAGTGTCTGCTTCCTTTCTCTAGAACTCCATGGGAAACTGCTTAGCTGTCCTCAGGGGCCTGTTTCTGAACAAGTCCAGTGGTCTGTCCTACGTTGGTGGCATTACTATTTTCCCATTGCCTTTCTGAGCTCCCCTCCCCTCCCCACCTGGCTCATGAACGTACTTTTGGGTTGTACTAGTGAGTAGACATAGTAGTAAATGTGTGGGCAGTACTATACCATTGAGATATCTCCCAATCCATCACCTTCCGTTTCTTCTACCGTCATCCTGTGCTATTGACTAAGTTGTTTGTTTGGTTTTCTGCCACGGCTGACACATAAACATAATCTGTCTCCCTTATTCTGTCCTACATCTTTTCTTCCCACTGCCCCCACACACAACTGTGTTATTCCTGTTATCTTTATCACGTAGTCATTATTTCTTTGTTTTATTTAAAATTTCTTGAATGGGCCTTCTATATGAAAGGCAATGGAAGAACTGTAGCTATAAGAGCTTGGATTTTTTAGTTACTATTCCAACTTTTTGGAATATGTGGCTTTGGGTGTGTTATCTGACCTTGGTCTGTTCCAGCTTCATCATCTATATAATGCTAATCATAATAGCACCTCATATGGGATTTATGAATTAATATTTATAAAAGGTTTTATAGCTGGATCTAATGGTTCAGGTCTGTAATTCCAGCTACTTGGGAGTCTGAGGCAGATGACCGCACATACAAGGCCTAGTAGGTCTGCAGAAAGAGTTTTAAGCTTGCCTGTGTAACTTAATGGGAGCCTTTTTCAAAATTATGTGAACACAAAATGGGCTGGGAATATAGTTCAGTAATCGAGGACTACCATGCAGTAGGCACTGGGTTCAGTTGCCAGTACTGGAAAAATAATAAAAAGTTTATACTATTACAGATTCAATAAAAACAAGAATAGATATAGCCTGTGTCTTTATAAAGCTTACATTCTAGTGGAGGAATAAGCAAAAGCACAGATGCACTTTTATAGCAAGTGCTGTATGAGAAGAAGTACAGAATGTTCTAGAAGCACTGAGGAGGAGCCTATACTCTAGAAGTGGCAGTGGGGAGCAGAGATTTCCTGAAGAATCTGACTTTGTCACTGACATGAACATAGACCATGAAGGAAGGCCACTGGAGGCAGAGAAGGGAAGGATAGGATTCCAGGTAGAAAAGGGGGAGAGGAGTAAGATGGTACGAGAGACTCAAATGGACTTCTAGAAAACACGAGAGTTCTGTGTGGCTACAGAGTAGGGGAGCAGAGAGAAAGGAAGTAGAAATGAACGTGGAAAACTAAGCAGGACCTAGGTGAGGTAGGGCTTAGCTGGCCTGGTTAGGAGTTGACTGCTGTCCTAGAGGCGTGAAGGGCCTACTGAAGAGTGATCCGCGGATTATGGTTTGGTAATTTCATTATATTTGTAGTATGGTGACTGAGCTGTATGGGAACAGAAGCGAGATCCAGGAGACTTAAGCATTACTTCTGTAATGGAGGTGCAATAGATTTATGACTAAGGATTAGAGAGGAGCGAGTGGGTGCCGGGTGCACTGGAGCAGGAGACTATGATAAAGTCTTAACTCTGGATTGAACGTGGGTGTGAAAAAAACAACTTGGAATGAAGGACAAACAGTAGTTTTGCTTGGGCAATAGGAACAAATGGGCTAAAGTGAGGACTAAGGCAATAAATGGATTTATTCATCAAACATTTAGCAGCATCTATGTGCCCAGCATTGGGGTGTTTATTTATTTGTTTGTTTGTTTATTTAATGTGAGCGGGTGTTTTGCCTGCATGTATGCTTGCACCATGTGAGTGCCTGGTGTCCAAGGAGGCCAGAAGAGAGCATTGGATCCCCCAAGAACGGGAGTTACAGACAGTTGTGAGCCACCACTTGGGTGCCGAAAATTGGAAGCAGGTCCTCTGAAAGAGCAGCAAATGTTCATAACCACCGAGCAATCTCTCCAGGGCCCCCTCCCTGAATTGTTTTACAACTTAGATAGACATTTATCGACAGATAAAACAGGTCAAAGCCTTTGGGGCCAGATAGTATAAAACAAGGAGATCTCTCGTTTATTAGTTGGAGATAAAAACTGTAGGAAAAGCTGAGTAAGGTAGAGAGGGCTAGTCTGTGTGAGGTGGGCAAGGTGTGTTTGAGTTCTCTGTTAGCCAATTAAGTAGAAATAACCGGGAAACGAGTTAGAATAGTAAAGTGTAAAGATAAGATTCAGACAATGAATAAAGCGCCGGGCGGGATCAAACTGGTAGAAAGCGCTCCATCCCCTAAGCACAAGCAAGTCAAGGCACTTGCCCTCCGCATATGTGTATTTTAGCTCAGTTCCATAGTCCTGTCGGATAAGGCCTGTCCTTCCTCTTAGGTAAAGGTGAGGAGACTTGAGGCCCCTAAGCTGATTAGCTAGCTGTCTCTCTCAGAACCCAAGTGTCCCTTCTCTTTAATAATAGCAATAGGACAAATAGCCGAGAAGAGTCCAGATGCAGCCCAAGAAGCTCCAAAGAGAAGTAGTCCAGGAAAGTCAGAGTTAACAGGCCACCTGGAGCTGTAGGCCACTGGGACCTGGCTTTGGTTTCACTTGCTTGTAGACACCTGTCCATCTACTCCTTCCCCTAGGACCCTCTTTTCTGAAACCCGATGGGAAGCTGCCTGGGGACGGTGACGGGAAGCCCGGAAATTTGAAGCAAGATCCAGGCATTTGCTGATCAAGGGCATTTAAAAGCCCATGACAAGGCCTAGCATAATCCCTTTTTAGCTACTCCCTTCTGCCTGGGGCCCAGGCATGGCAAGCTGTATGGACATTTATAGACCTGATTGCTCTAAGATGTGGCATAGGCTAAAAATAAAAGTAGCTGGTGATGAAAGCTGGCCCAGTGCAGTCCCGACACAAGCTTCCCAGCGGGTTCTGCCACTTGGGTAACTTCCTGTCACAAGTACCGTGTAGGAGCCCCTGGGCAAAACCCTTGAAATCTCCATCTTGCCTCTTCCTACCTACTGTGGCATTCTCTTTCTAGCTCATACCCGGAGGCAGTGGCAACATGCCCCCGTGGTTCGTAGGGGCAGGAACACAGAAGGGAAAAGAATCCTACTCTGTGGGTGGTGGCACCAGGGTACACCTGGCAGTCTAAGTCCTGGTGGGGAGGCCTGGCCCAGACAGCCTTGGGCTTTCCTGCTTCCAGAAACCCAGAACTTTCTTTCGGTTCTTTCTTGCCCCTGGTGCACAAGGCTATCAAATCCTGCCAGATGTTTGCCTTTTAGATATTTTTCAATTTCATCTCCTTTCTGTCGCTCACTCTCCTCCCCCCGCCCCCCCTGCTTTAGTCAGCCTCTGCTGGATGACATTTCCTGGAGAGATATGAACCAAAAGTCCACTCACCCCAGATAAGGTTCTGGCAACAGGCCAAAGAAATGAGCCCACCCAAGTCTTAGTGACCCAGCGAGTTTATCAGGTTCCTTACAGAAGTCTGAGTGAGGAGTTACTTAAAGGAACATGAGACACCAATAGGCCACCCCAGCATGGGTAACCACCCGAGAAAGCTGCATCCTTGGAGTGTTGAGTGCTGAGCAGCAATATACTCGACATGAAACATTCCCTCCTAGGGAGAGTTGGGAGACTGAAAAGATGCTGATGAGGCTTGGGAACCACAGATTCTGGAGATTCACAAAGCACCCCGCCCCAAAGTTTTACAACTAGCAATGCTTGCTGGCAGAGGAACGTCTTCTGTCCTCTGGTTTCTGAACAGCTGATCTCTGACCAGTTGAGCTACGTGCAAGTCATGCAGAGAGCTCGAAGAATGTCACTCACACTGGAGCGGGCTTCTCTGGTGATGCAGCTGCCTTTGTGTGTGTCCACACTGTTCTAAGGAGCCCTAATAGCTTCACTGGTTCACTATGCCAGATCTGGATAGAGTTCTACCTTTGGTCTGCCATTGGTACGCTGTCAAAGGTAAATACACGTTTGTTCGCATCGCCTCATAAGAGACAAAGCTGCTGGGACAGATTTGCATTGTTGTGACAAAATGTGTGGAAGAAACGCACTCACAAGGAGGAAACATTCATTTGGTTAGTGGTTACAGGTGTCAGTCTGGGCGCTGACTGAGGTTTCTGTCCCACCTGGTCCATCCGGGGCTCCTCCGTCTACTCGGGTTTAAACCTGTGGAGGCAGTACATGATGGTGGAGGATGTAGCGAGGAAAAGCCTCGTCACGTGGTGGACAGGAAGCACAAGTGTTGGGGGGGGGTTATAACCAAGTCCTTCCCCTAAGGCTAAGTATGCTATGAATTCATAGATGAATTCATTCATTCATTCTGTGACCACCTTAAAAAGGCCCTGCCTCTGATTGCTGTTTTTGAGCTCCTGGTGCTGACACAGCGTTGCTTTCCTCTTTAACTTCTGGGGGGAAAAATCACTGGTGTGAAAAGTTCTTAACCAACTCTTACACCAAAGTATTTCCACTGACCACTGTGGTTTTTTTGAAACAGGGTTTTTCTATAGCTTTGGAGCCTGTTCTGGAACTCACTCTGTAGACCAAGCTGGCCTCAAACTCACAGGCCTGTCTCCACCTCCCAAGTGCTGGGATTAAAGGTGTGCCACACCACCTGGCTCACTTTTCTCCTCCTCCTCCTCCTCTTCCTTTCTTTCTTTCTTTTTCTTTCTTTTCTTTTCTTTTCTTTTTTTTTTTTTTTTGGTTTTTCGAGACAGGGTTTCTCTGTGGCTTTGGAGCCTGTCCTGGAACTAGCTCTGTAGACCAGGCTGGTCTCGAACTCACAGAGATCCGCCTGCCTCTGCCTCCCGAGTGCTGGGATTAAAGGCGTGCGCCACCACAGCCCGGCTCACTTTGCTTCTTTTATCATTCTTTTCTCTTCCTTGTGCTCTGACCCCTTGTTATGTTAAAGTGTATGGTAGTGCTTTAAATGGGACAAGAACAGAATTGTGACTTGGCCAGTTTGTCACAAGTCACTTACTTTGTCTCAAATGTAGTCTTTCCGTTTTCTCTCTTGTCACTTGGAGACAGAAGTGCACTTGGCAACAGAGTTGCTTGTCTTTCCATGGCCACCCAGAAAGTTACTTACTTTATGTTTGGTTCATCAGATATTTCTTTAGGACTGCTCTCCTTGGCATGTGCTTCATGCTCAGGGTAAAGGGGCAAACAGGACATGATACCTGTCTTGGGAAGCTCCTACTCCACAGGAGAAGGCTGGGCAGATCATTTTCCAGATCAAATGGTAAATGTTGGAAGGGGTAAATAAATGCATACTGAGGGGTAATAAGTTTTTCAGGCCCAACAAACCTCTCTTCCCGCACAATAATCCAAATCAGACCAAATCAAACCTTCAGCCCCCCCCCCCTCCGCCCCAGGAAGACCAGGAAACCATGAAGGGGGGGCACCAGAGAGAGACCACATGTTTGGACTCTGGGGGACAGTTTAAATAGCCTGTGGGAGTGGTCTTGACCCTCTCTGGGGAGGGGTCGCCATTTGGCAGGCTTTCTTGGAGGTGGAGTCTGGACTGTGGCAAATCCCAGGGGAGGGGGCTTGAAATGGAACTTCCCAACCAACATTCCAAAATGGATGCCAGGGGCTGGAGTGACACTTTCAACCTAATCTCCCTTTTTTTTTTTTTTTTTTGACAAGGATGTTAGGGGCTGAGGTGACACTTCCAACCAAACGGGGCACAGGAAGGTAGGACTTAGTTAACCATTTTCATGCAAAGCCTCTGAAAGAACTGGTACCTGAACTTGTCCTAAGACAAAGAAGAATTAGGAACAGACCAAAGAGATAAACATCTCCCAGGAAGAAAGAAATAGTAGGAGGAGTCAATGTCTTAGGCTACGAAATTGCCCCTTCCTTTCCTAACCAGGGCACCCGCCCTCCCACAGCTGCTGGGAAGGTGGCCTGAATCCCCTTCTCTGGAAAATTGCTCAGAGGACTGGTAACTGCCTTGCACGGAGATCATTAAGCGTTATTACTTCAGCAGCCTCCCACCCAACCTGAAGGCACTGACAGCCTGGCAAGGCCCCTTTGCTTTTGTGGTGTTAATCTGCTTTTGACATTCAGCTGACATTCATTCTTGCTCAGCTCTCTCCCCTGCCCTATTCTTCTCCCTTTACCCTATTCTTCCTGAAGGCTCTTCTGTAGCAAATTCTTAAAAGCCAAATTCGTCCTAACTTGAGCTTTGCTTGTAGAGAAGCTAGTGTGTTTACTAAACGTCTGTGCACTTAACATACCTTGAAATCGAGGTGAGTCAAAGACTAGATGGGAGATTAAATCCAGGGATCAGGCAAAAGCCAGAGTATAAAAACCCTGGCCCTGGATGTCCTTCAATCAAAGAATGGTTAAAGAAAATATGGTACATTTACAGAATGGAGTACTAATCAGATGTTAAAAACAATGACATCATGAAATCTGCAGGCAAATGGATGGAGCTAGAAAAAAATCATCCCGAGTGAGGTAACCCAGACCCAGAAAGACAAACATGGTGTGTACTCACTCATAAGTGGATATTAGTGGTTAAGCAAATAATAATCAAGCTACAATCCACAGACTAGGGGAAGTTAGGTAAGAGGGCTCTAGGGGAGATGCATGGCCCTCCCTGGTGAGGGGAAATAGTATAGATTTTGTCGCTGGACTGTGGGCAGGTGGGGATGGGAGTAAGAGAGGTCAGATGAGGGACTTGGAGGAGAGAGTGCAGGGAGAGACAGTTGAAATTGGGGGACATGGGGGGCAGTGTGGAAACCTAGTGCAGTGGGAACTTTCTGGAATCTATGAAGGTGACCCTAATGAGGACTCCTAGGAATGGAGGATACAGAATCTGAACGAGCACTATTTTGTAGCCACGCACGACTTCCAGTGGAGAGACTGGGTTGCATTTGGTTGATTTATTGGCTGAGGGGGTCCCACGGAGATCACTAAACCCAGGCTGATGCTGGGACAGAGGGTTGCTCTCTGAAAACTAACAGTGGGGCCCAAATGCCAAGGACAACATCCTCACAGCTCATTGAATGTACAGAGGTCAAGCTGGTACCCGCATGGAGCCTTCACCCCTATGTTCTGGTCTCTTTGGTGTAAGAAGATACTCTGCAGGCTATGGAAAGAGAAACCTGGATAGCGTCCCAGCCACAAAACCCTCGACCTGGGAGATGGTGGCACAGAACTTGTGGGAGTGGTCAGCCAATGTTTGGTTTAGCTTGAGGCCCATGCCTTGAGAGGGCGCCCATACTGCACATGGCCTGGATGGCCGGGTACGGGAGACTGGATAGCCCAGAGACCTAGAGCTAGGGTAAAACCAAATATGACTGGCAAAGTAGTCAATGAAATGATTCCTAATGCTATTCTGCTGCACTCATAAATCAGTGCCTTGTCCAGTTGTCATCAGAGAGACTTCCCCCAGCAGTGGATGGGAGCGGGTACAGAGACTCATAGACATAATGTGGAGAAAGTGTGAACTGGAGGTCTCCATTGGGTCCCTCCCCTCAGAGATATGGGAACCCCATGGAAGAAAGGGAGGAACGATTGTAGGGGCCAGAGAGGATGGAGGACACCAGGAGAACATGCCCCACTGAATCAACTAAGCAAGGCTCACATGGGCTCACAGAGACTGAAGCAGCAGGCACAGGGCCTGCATGGGTCTGAACCAGGTCTTCTCTGTACATATTATGGCTGTTAGCTTGGTGTTCTTGTGGGACTCCTAACAGTGGGAACAGGTGTGTCTGACTCTCTCTGGCCTATTTTCCTTCTATTGGGTTGCTTTGTCAAGCCTTAATAAGAGGGCTTTTGCCTTGTCTCATTATATCTTGTTTTCTTATTGTCTCTTGGAGGCCTGCTCTTTTCTGAAGGGAAACGGGAAGTAGGTCTGGGGGAAAGGAAGGATACAGGAAGGCTGAGAGGAGCGAAAGGAAGAGAAAACTGTGGTTGGGATGTTTGTCTGCGAGAAGAATCTACTTTCACTTAAGGAAACATGCAAGCAAAGGCACCCTGGCTCAGGTGATCATGCCTACTATGCACTAAACTGTGTGTGATTATATATTATATATACTATGTGTTATATGTGCCTGGAACCCCAGCACTCAGGAAATACAGAAAGATCGGTCTAAGCTACATAGTGTGAGGCCAGCCTGAGCTACATGAGAGACCCTGTATTAGTCCCCATACAAAAAGATAAACCTAGTGGGGCAGTGGTGGTGCATGCCTTTAGTCCCAGCACTCAGGAGGCAGAGGCAGGCAAATCTCTGAGTTTGAGGCCAGCCTGGTCTTAAACCGTTTGAGTCACTTAAAGTTTCCTATTAAAAAAAACAAACTGAGTCTTTAAGAGCTAGAGCATGCGTTTTGAAACCACACCCCTCACTATTGCTGATGCAGCCTCCTGTTCTGGGACATTATCCTAGGGACTGTAGGGGCCACTGCCATCTTAACCAGAGTAGCTGCTCTACTCACAAGCGACCCTCGAGATCAGGCCTATTGACATTCTACTAAGTCAGACCTTAGAGAGGAACAGGAGAGTCATTAGACCCCCATTGGAGATTCCAGTCATGTGTTCCTACACCTCCCTCCCAGTTGACTATAATTCTGCCCAAGCTGCTCATGATTTTAAGGTCTCAGGGGGTGCTAGGGTGTACAGTGTACAAGGTTAACTGAAGGGAAGGCACCATCTACATGGCCATTGGGGACATTGTCACCTATAGTAAGGAGAGACTCAATGTGACTGTTTCTGTAGCAAATTCAGTAAACAGCGCTTCACCCAGACAGATCCACATAGAGCTATTAGTTTGTTCTCTATCTGAGGTGAGTATATAGACATTGGTTTACATTTTCCCTGAGAGAAGTTAATACAAAACTTCCCCACCCTTGAATAATGGAGCCTCCAATATCTTGATTGACTTACTCATTTAGGCTAAAGTCTTGGAAACATTATATAGCTATATCCTACAAATAGAAACGTTCCCTTTTGGAAGGAGGCTCACGAAGAATCAGAAAATAAAGTAATAAGTCTCAGGAAGTTTTGAAGCTTACAAGATTCACACCTGGCTCCAAAATTCTCCTTTTGATGTATCAAATTCGTTGGAGTGACAGCGTCTGAACTCTCTTCCCACAATTAAGCCCAAACAAGGTACCATTAATTATTTTTAATTTTTTCAAAGCTAATATGCAAAGTCCAAGTTGCTACATCGTTATTTTAATTTGTATTTATTTAATTAGTGTAGCCAAACAGCTTGCATAAGTTTATGGGCTACTTCTATTTCATTTCCTGTAAAGTAACCCATATCCTTTATTCATTTTCCCATTGAAGTTTGAATTTTAAAAATATTTTCCATGAGCTTGTTATACAGTAACACTATTGTTCCTGTATGTTGTAATGACCTAATCCAATTTATTAATACATGTTTTAACTTTGTTTATAACGCCAGCAACAATTTTTAATTTTTCTCCCATTAAGTTTGGTTCTCATATTCATTATGGCTTCTGAATTTCTTGTCAGAAGTTAAAAGCTCTCCCTAATTTGGTGTCATAAATGCATTAAATAGTTTCTCTTAGCACATTCATAGTTTTGTTTTTTAATGTTTATATCTGTATTCCAAAGGCAAAAAAATGGGAGAAAGGTGGATTACAACTTAAGTTTTTCAAAAGAAGGCATGCTATAAATTATATTTTATACACGAAAAGGAAGTATCATTTAGTTGTTAGCTAGGATAAGGTAGGACTGAGATAAAAAGTATTCACCATTTTATGTGGAAAGAGATAGAAGAGACATTTGGTGTTCAATTTTTGTGCATCTGTATCAAAAAATGTGTGAAAATGCACATTCCATAGTGTCAACAGATGTTGATATTGGATACGGGCAAGAAAATGATTTCAATGTCAGGAATGTGCTCCACGAGTATTAAGGGAAAAGGAATAGAATGGGGCAAACAAGGAGACAGCATTTAGACATGCGCATTGCACATCAATTCCCATCCGCTAACCACAAGGACTATGGATCCATAACTAGACCTAACGTCAAATGCAGTTTACAACTCTTAGCTGAGTATTGAGATTGCAGACCTTTAATTCCAGCACTGAGGAGACAGAGCCCATTACTCACCACAAAGTTCCAGGTTACCCTGGTCTGCTTTGCAAGTTCCAGGCCAGAGAGAGCTATAGTGTGAGGCCCTATCTCAAAACAAACAGACAAATAAAATCCTCACAACACAAAGCATAAAAACCAAGTAGGCAGACCATTTCTTACTGTTTAAAGCAGATCAGACATGTGAACAGTTAATTGCTGCTTGACAAACACAATAAATGAAGATTCTGATTAAATTAAATGTGTTCTAATAAGACACCCAAACATTTCAGGAAACAGCGTTTGTTTTATTTTATTTTTATTAGCGTACGGAGAATTAGGTTTCATGACGGTATTTTTCAAACAAAACTTATTTTAGCTGTGTCCTTCCCCCTTTCTCCCTGCCCTTCTCCCTCCCAATAACAGTTCCACTTTCATGTCTCAGGTTCCTTTTGCCCTTCTCCCTCTCCCCATCACTTCTTGTTCCCCTTGCATGGCCTCCATCTAGTTTAATAATCTATACCCTCTTGCGACCTCTTATTTACGTAGATAGAAACACTGAAGGCTAGGGTCTGCCCATTTTCCATCAAAGTCCAGAAGATGCCTAAGAAGCTCCATCCATTGTCGAGGGGCTAGCAACCGTTAATGGTTACTGGAGGATAGGATGCCACTTTCTAATGTAACCACCAAGAGTCGGGGTAGGGAAGAAGGGTTTCATAGGGAAAAGAAGAGGCATAACAGAGGGTAATGGGGTGAATATAATCAAATTGCGCTGTTCAGAAGTGTGCAATAGTCAAGAAATAAAACAAAATTAAGATTTGCCTATGAGAGAGAATATGGAATTTGTCTTTGTGAGTCTAGGTCATCTCCCTTTCCAGATCCATTCATTTCCCCGCAAATTTCATAAGCTTATTTTTTTCTTTATGGCTGAATAATATCTCATTGTGTACATATGCCACATTTTCATTAGCCTCTCTTCTGTTGATGGGTTACTTGGCCATTCCTATTCCCTTGCCATTGCAAATAGCACAAGTTGTTATAAACATGGGTACTCAAGCATTTCTGTGGCAGAACAGGGCCCTTTGACTATATGCGCAGGAGTGACGGCTGAGTCATACAACAGTACTATTTTTAATGTATTGAGGAACTTCCATAGTGGGGGGGGCATATTTTTTAATACACCGAGGAAACCTTTAGTTGTTCCTTATCACCTGAGGCTGTTTTCTAAATTTCTTGACTATCATAGTCACTTCAGGTAATGCTACAAGAAAACACAGCAGACACAATTATAGTGCCAGTTACTAGATTGGGTTGGCTATTACCTGGTGAGAGTTTTTATTGACAGAATGCACAGACCATAAAAATCCATCCTTTTAATTTTTTAAAATTGCTTTGCTGTTCTAGGAATTGAATCCAGGGCCTTAGGCACACAAGGCAAATAGCACGACTGAGTTAATCCCCAACCCAGAAATTCATCCATTTTAAAGGCTACAATGCTGTTGTATAGAATATGTTTATAACATATTATTCAACCATCACAGTCTCTAATTTCAGAACATTTCACTCCTCCCAAAGGAATTCTTTAGTTATTATACCTCCCCATTTCCCCAAACTTCATCAGCCCTAAGTACTAGTTCTGATTAGAGTTACATAATATGTAGCTTCTTGTGACTGGTTTCATTCTTTACCAACTGTTGTTTGCTTGTTTTTTTTTTTTTTCAAGACAGGGTTTCTCTATGTAACAGCCCTGGCTGTCCTAGAACTCACTCTGTAGACCAGGCTGGCCTTGAACTCAGAAACCCACTTGTCTTTGCCTCTCAAGTGCTGGGATTAAAGGGAGCACCACCACCGCTGGTCATTCTAAAGAGCAGGCAGTCAGTTCAGAATAATTGGGTAGCTATCTCAAGGCTTAAAATTGTAATAGTGAACCATTAGCATTGGCTAAGACATGGTTAGAAATTCAGATTTTCCAAACACTTCCCATTCCTACCCAATCACAACATCTTAAGAATGAACCCAGAAATTTATGTTAGTCCTCCAGCCAACTTAAGTTTGAGATCTAATGTATATCTCAATACTATTGTTTACGTGTCTGTGTGTGTGTGTGTGTGTGTGTGTGTGTGTGCACGCGCATGCGCGTGAGTGCGTGTGCGCAGGCTTGCATGTGTGGAGATTAGAGTACAACCACATATGTGGGGGTTGAAGGGAACAAGTTCTTGCCCTGCAGTGGGCGATGGTGGCACACGTTTTTAATCCCAGCACTTGAGAGGCAGAGGCTGAAGGATCTCTGTGAGTTTGAAGCTAGCCTGGTCTACAGAGCTAGTTCCAGCACTATTGACTGAGGTTTCGTCCTGCCTGGTTCCCCACAGTCATTAAGTCCCAAAGAAATCGCATAGAGGTCTACATTAATTATAAACTGATTGGTCTAGTATCTCAGGCTTCTTAGTAACTCTTATAACTTATATTAGACTATAATTTTTGTCTGTGTTAGCCACATAGTTTGGTACCTTTCTCGGTGGGGCAGTCACATCTTGCATCCTCTGTGTCTGGGTCACGAATGCAGCCTGAAAATTCCCTCTTCCCATAATTCTTATTGCCCTGCTTCTACTTCCTGCCTGGTTGCCCCGCCTATTCTCCTTGCCTAGATACTGGCCAATCAACATTTATTTAAAATGCAAGTGACGGGGTACAGACCAATGTCCCACAGCACTTCCCTCCTCTTTTTCAAACAAGAACTCTGAATTGAATCTCCTTTGTTTAGCTTTTCTACTGACCATTATCCATAACAACTTGTAGCCAACATTCTAAACAAAGGCAATATCAATAATCCATTTTTTGGGAATGTGAGCATAGTTTTCCAGGCTACTTCCTGCTAACTGGGGGCTCTGATAATCTTATGTGTACCTAAAGAAAATTTAGAATTATGATGAAGTCCTGACTGGAGTATCCTGTGAGGCTTGATCATCTCGGTCAGCAGTTTTTAAACTGTTCTGGATGTAGAACTCAGACATCTGGGTCATTCCTCCTATTGGAGATTTCTCAGGGGGTCTTCCTTGATCAAACCTGAGTTTTTTTTAATGCAGAATAAATTCACAGTCCCTCATTTCCTGTGGAAATAAAAGCAAAACCTCTTCTCTAAAGTAACATCTTTCGACTTAAATTTTGATGTCAAGGCATTTTCAAAATATATATGATGGATTAATCCAGCAGCATTTATAATCAACTGTCATTTAGCAACTGTTGCTCCTTCCTCAGCATTCAAACAATTCACAAACAACACAATAACATACAGTATCCAGACTCTTGTGCATTTTTAATCTTTACATGGCTTTATTTTAACCTCTATTTCTTTTATTTTTATTTTTAATTTTTGGCTTTTTGAGACAGTGTTTCTCTGTGAATCTTTGGTTGTCCTGGAACTCACTCTATAGAACAGGTTGTCCTTGAACTCACAGAAATCCACCTGCTTCTGCTTACCAAGTGTTGAGATTAAAGGTGGGTGCCACCACACCTTGAACTCATAGAGATCTCTCTGCCTTTTGAAGAGGCCAATCTGGATGCCAAGATTCTGGAGTAATGATAGTCACATCCATACCTGTGTCTAGTAATCCCTCAATTACAATGTCATTTATATGTCTTAGCTTTGGTCTTTGACCATTTATAGAAGTTTTCCAGGGCTGGAGAGATGGCTCAGTGGTTAAGAGCATTGCCTGCTCTTCCAAAGGTCCTGAGTTCAATTCCCAGCAACCACATGATGGCTCACAACCATCTGTAATGAGACCCTCTTCTGGCCTGCAGACATACACACAGACAGAATATTGTATACATAATAAATAAATAAACATTAAAAAAAGAAGTCTGCCAAAATATACATTTCCTATTTCCTACTGGAGTTTTTGACTTATCCTCCAGGTCTATTCCATCATCCAGAACAGTATGTTTTTTTTTTTTTTACAGTCGGCACTGGGTTGTTTAATTTTTCTGGTGAGACATGTTCTCCACAGTGACTGGGAATGACTGGGCCTTGTTTGACATTGGGGCCTGCAAGAGGTCCCCCAAGGAGTTTCCCGGTGGTATTGGGTTTACCTTGTCTGTCTCTTGTTGACCTACAGTCATTATTCCAATGTCGGCCTTTGCCAAACCTCCTACATATACCAGAAGGCTGAGTCCTCCTCTTCTTGCCACTCCTAGAGGAGAGATTATTCCTAGGAACTCCTTGTCTAAAGTCCCTTCTCAGATTTCCTGTTCTACTACAATTAAAACATTTGGCATTGTGGTGTCTCCTCATACCACTGGAAATCACTTCTACCCAAGCTTCAGTCAAATGTTTCAACATTCATTGAATGCAAGATCCATTCATCTATGGAGTCTGATCTAACCTTTAAAGGCCCAAGGATCTTCTTACATTTTAAGTTGGCATTTTCAAAGCCAAGGATTCAATTAATACATGTCTAGCTTCAGGGTCTGTCACTCCTAATAACACAGCCTTAGTTAATTTTTGTAAGTAGTCAGTAAAGGGTTCTCTCTGGCCCTGTTTAACCCTAATATATGACTCAGTTCTCTTTTTGCACCTTCTTACAACGTTCTGGCCAGAATATTGTAATTCAGTACGGTCAGGACTGTCCCACAGAGAAACCCTGTCTTGAAAAACCAAAAAAAAAAAAAGAAGATGAAGAAGAAAAGTGGGGGGCAGTTCTCTCCATCACCTTGTGGTATCCACTGACAAAACTCAGACCAGCAGACCTTCATTCAGGTGCCATCACTAGCTGAGCCATCTTGCAGGCTGTCATTACCATTTTATTTCATTTCTTTTCAATTTATTCTTTGAAAATGTCGTACATGTATACAATGTACTTTGATCATATCCACCCTTTATCACCCTCTCCTGCAGGGAGCCGGACAAAATCGCCATTACAAGATGGCGACATCCTGTCTTGTTGGAAATAAACAACTCCATATTTGGCTATGCCTTTGGGAGCTGCGTGTCCCCCGCTTCCCGCATGCGCGGTGGTTTAGAGTCCATGGGCCTATCCTGACGCAGTCTAGTGGCAGCTGATGGTGGCAGCCAATCACAGGGCGACCCGTGTGCCTACTCCCTATATAAGCAGCTGCTTTAGTGCTCTTGGGGCCCCTCGCTTCCTGTTCCCCCTCAACCAAGGGTACTCCATTAAAGCGTGATCTGAGAAGAATCCTCGTGTGGTGGTCGTTCTTCCTCACTGGTCGAGAAGTTCGCCGCACTCTCCAACTTCTTCCATAAACTCTTTATCACATCTTCCCCCAAATTTATATTGTTCTTTTATTTTGGTTACTTTTTAACTTTCTGAGTGCAAGGTTAGGGCATCTCTATGTGCTTGAATGGGAGATCATTCACTGGGGAAATGGATACCTTTCCAGTGGTCACACACCTAAGGACAAGTGACTCTTCTCCCTACCAATGGTCAATAGCTCCTTAGCTAGAGGTAGGGCTTCAGGAACTCCTCCTAGTCCATGATAGGATATTTAGTTGGCTTAATCTTGCATAGGTCTTCGTATGTAACCCATGCAACTGTGAGTTTATGTGTACAACAGTATGTCACATTCAGAGGACAACATCCCATGGCACTTCTCCTTATTCTCTGGATTTTTTTATACTTTCTGCCTCCTCTTCCATAATGTTCCAGAGCCTTGGTGGCCATGGGTGGGGTGGGGTGAGGTGTGTTGATATAGATATCCCAAATAAGCACTCAGAATTGCTTATTCTCAGTGTTTTGAACAGCAATGTGTCTCTGTGTTAACCACTACCCATTGCAATAAGCTTCCCAATCAAGACTGGCAGCAAGATGAATCTGTGGATATAAACCTTCCTTAACCATGGTTTTTGAGCATGTTTACAGTACCAGACATGAATTCCTTCCTGTGGAGCAAGCTTCAAATACAATAAAGAGAGTTCTTGGTTGTCTCCATGAACACCCTTGCCACTATTGCACCAATGGGTACATATTGTCTGGAAGGTCAGTATTGTAGCACACAGGGTTCAGTCCTGGATAATAACTTTGTTTTTTTTTTCTGCAGTAGGTTGAATAGCACCTTCTAGCACTATGCAAACTAGCCATCTTAGAATAAAATAAAGCTGTCTTTTCTTTCTTTTTTTTTTTTTTTTGATTTTTTGAGACAGGGTTTCTCTGTTGCTTTGGAGCCTGTCCTGGAACTACCTCTTGTAGACCAGGCTGGCCTCAAACTCACAGAGATTCTCCTGCCTCTGCCTCCTGAGTGCTGGGATTAAAGGTGTGCGCCACCACTGCCCAGCTCTAAAACTGTCTTTTCTTATTCTTACTGAGATACCTCAAGCACCTTCCAGCATTAGCCAGAAAGGAGAGTTTTCTGGTTAGTTCAAGACTGATTTCTCCATGTCCTGCAACAAAAATATACGGCATCTTCAGCAATAGAGTTTTACCATCTACTTAAAGTGGGTAACCAATAGCAGTGTCTTCTCTGATCAACAATTTGTAAGAAGGTAACCTAAACCTAGAACTGAGATTTTCATGAAAAGAACCCATGTCTTCTGGAAGCAGCATTGTTCATTAATGTAGGTATTTCTGTTCAAACTCCTTTAGAAAAAGACATTTGTATTACCTTACAAACTAGTTAAGTTTAGTAAGACTTCTTCATATATCCTTAGTTTAGTTTACACATCACTACCTCTGCTTTACCTACCCATTGTTCTCATCTCTGCTTAAACCTTTAACTCCCAATATACTCCCTATGTGTGTGTGTATATATGTGTGTGTGTATGTGTGTGTGTGTATATATATATTTACTATCCCCTCTTATTGTATTATTTACTTGGATTGCAAGATCATAGGTTCTAGCCAGGCAGTGATGATACACACTTTTAATCTTTTAATCCCAGCACTCAAGAGGCAGAGGCAGGCAGATCTCTGAGTTGGAGGCTAGACTGGTCTACAGAGTGAGTTTTAGTACAGCCAAGGCTACACAGAGAAATCCTGTCTTGAAACCCAGCCCAGAAAAATAGATCATAGGTTCCCAAGTGGCTTCTTCATGCACATTTCATTGTTTTTAAGCTTCCCGGGCCCTTATTTCCCTCTCACCATATCCCACTACCTATTTGAACTCTTCTGCCCCAGTACTGTCCCCTTTATTTTAACTTTAAATTGATTCTAATCTTTCCTCCTTAAATGCACCCCTGACCCTAACATTAAGGGCCCAATTCTAGTTTCCTGGAGCATATTTTTTTTGTTCATTTGTTTTGTTTTGTTTTTGTTTTTGTTTTTGTTTTTCGAGACAGGGTTTCTCTGTAGCTTTGGAGCCTGTCCTGGAACTAGCTCTGTAGACCAGGCTGGCCTCGAACTCACAGAGATCTGCCTGCCTCTGCCTCCCTAGTGCTGGGATTAAAGGTGTGCGCCACCACCGCCCGGTCTCCTAGAGCATATGTACCCATGCTAAATGCACAAGGAAGTCACCATCATTATGTAAGAGAGAACATGCGGTCTGTGTCTCTTAGAGCCTGGGTGACTGCACTCAGTTTAATATTTTCCACTTCCATCCATTTACCTGCAAATTTCATGATTTCATTTCCTTGATAGCTGAATAACTTCTATGTGTGTATCTACCACGTTTTCACTATCCATTCATCAGCTGGTGGGTTTCTGTGTTGATTCCACACATGGTAGGAGAGGACATCTCTGGAAATTTGTCCTCTGACATGTGCACTGTGACAGGCATGCCACATAGATACACACACTTAAAAAAAACAATTTTTTTAGATATCTGAGAACTAAGTACAAAAAGAAAATCATGAATTCATGGAGAACTTACATCTCTATAGATGGTGAAAATTATTTGCATAATGACTATTTTCTCATCAGAAACCTGAAGGGAAAAAGTGACTTTTTTTCCTTTTTGATGTGTGGCGACAGGGTCCTGCTCTGTAGTACAGGATGGTCTTGAGCTCAAACACTTAATCTTCCTGTCCCAGCTTCCCAAGTGCAGGGATTATAAGCATATGTCATTATTCTCAGCAGGAAGAAACAGCTTTAAGGGTTGAAACGAATAACTGTCAATTCAAAATTTCTCTCTGGGAATGAAGGTGAAATCAAGACATTCTCAGTTGAAGATAAACTAAAAGCCTGTGCAGCCAGCAGGAAAGAATGATCACAGGAACTTCTATAAATAGACAGGAAATACGAAAATAAGTATCATTGTCAAGAAGAAAGAATAGAATGTATAAAAATAGGATATGTACGTTTTGTCCTCTCTTGAGTTTTCTAAATCATATTTCATGTGGAAGCAAAAATTCTAGCGCTACCTTGAGCTGGTCATCAATAAATGTGGAGGGAACTATTTAAGGCAATTATAGGGGCTGAAATTATAGCTTTTTGGTAGTGCAGTTGCCTAGCAAGCATAAAACCCTTGGTTTAGAGTCAATACCACACAAAGAGAAAATTATATTCTAAAGCAGGGAATGCAAAGGGACACTGGAAGCTAGATCTTCAACAGTTCACCTGAATTGGTACAATGACGACAGCGGGAATCCATTATGTATGGATGGTAGAATACTTAAAGCAACTACAAACCTAAGCTGCAATGTTCTAGAGATAACTAAAGTTAAATTCTCCAAATGTTCAAATTATCAATAGGAAGTTAGGAGCAATAAAAGCAAAATACCAGAGCTAGAGGATGTGCGAAAGAGTCAGTCCGCTCCATCCTAAATGAACACATGCCGAACTGCAGAGCAAACATGTCTGGGAAGCAAGCACTAACACAGTGGAAAGGAGAAAGAAAAACCCACCATTGTGGCTGGAATTTCAACAAGCCTCCCTCAACAACTGATAGAGCAGCCAAGCAGAAAACTAGCAGGTGGAGAGGAGCTCAACAGCCTCATCAACCCAAAGGATCTAAGCATCTATAGAAGATTCTGTCCAACACCAGCAGGGTGCACATTCTTTCTATATCACCTTGGAATATGACACTAAGATACACAAGACTCTGGACCATAAAGCAAATGTCAAATCTGTACATTTTACTATCAACCATAATGAAATCTGCAGTTGATCCTAACCAATAGTCCAAGTAGCAATCCCTAGTGAAATGAAGAAGAGAAACTAAACAGGAAAATTGCTAAGCATTTGGAAAATACAGAACATGCTTCTAAGTAACCTGCAGATCAAAGGAAAAGCCTCAAGGAAACAATTATTTTTAATCCTGAAGTGGCTTCAAATGAAGTCTAGCAAATCACAATTTGTAAGATCCAGTTTTATAAATTAAGGAGAAAATGTCTTACTAAATTATTCTTACACTAGAAAAATAAGGCATCAAATCAACAATCTGAACCCCAATCTTAAAAGATCTAGAAAAACAAATCCTAAAACAAAGAAAGAAATATAAACGATAATGATCAGTAAGTCATGAAACTGAAAAAAACACACACACACAATACTTAAAATCAATGGAGTAAAACTGGGTCTAGTGGCTTACATTTACAATTTTAGTGTTGGGGAAGCTGAGGCAGAAGATCGTCATGAATTCTAGGGCAGCCTTGGCTACAGTGTCAGATCTTGTCTCAATAAAAGGAAAAGCCCAGTTAGCGGTGGTGGTGCATACCTTTAGTCCCAGAACTCTGGAGGCAGAGGCAGGGGGATCTCTGTAAGTTTGAGGCTACCTGGTCTACAAAGTGAGTACCAGGACAGCTAGGGCTACACAGAAAAAAAAAAAACAAGGGAAAAAAAGCCCAAATCAAAACTGGACAGACAAAAACCAAAACTCGATGACACTAAACTTTATGAAGGTAACAAAATGAGAGAGAAGAAGAGAAAAGAGAAAGGATGAGAGCTAGAGTAAGAGAACAAATTGAGGGCCAGAGAGATGGCTCAGCTGGTAAAGGTACTTGGCACATATGTGGGAGGGAGAGAACTGACACCTGCAAGCTGTCCTTTGACCTCCATGTGCGTGCTGTGGCACTTGTACCTGCATCCATACACATATTCTTCAAAATCAATAAATCAAAATGTACGTTTTAAAAAGTGGCACTGTTGGAATTCGAACTCGAGGCTGGAGAGCCACTAGAGAAGGAGTTGCTAATGCCAAGAATGAAGCAAGGTGTATAATAACAGACTGTAGCCATTAAAGACTAGAAAGAAACACTACAAACAACTCCACATACACACGTATTTGGGCACTTAGTAAGATCAATCAGTTCCTGGGAAAAGCACAAGTTAGCCAAACTCAGTCAATGTGAACTAATTTAACCAGCACTGCAACTCTGAAGGAAATTGCATTTGTAATTTTCAAATTCCCTAAAAAGACATCTCTTAGCCCAGATGGTCCTGTTGGAGAATTTTGCCAAGTGTTTTAATAAACAACTCACACTAATTAGCCAATATATCTTTCCAAAAAGAAAAAGGAAGGCTTTCACAATTTTTTAAGAGTACAATTGTAGCATGACACCAAAACCAGAAGAAGATAGTTTAAGGACAAAAGCTCCAGAACACTGGTGCTTTTGAAATAAGTGTTTAATGTAGAAAGCAACTGAGGAAGGCCTGATGTTGACCTTTATCCTCCACAAGTATATGTGAATGCATTCACTCACACTCACATGCAAAGGCACCCAAACACCA
>NC_022026.1:12227104-12228444 GCF_000317375.1 Microtus ochrogaster | reverse complement strand
ATATATATATATATATATATTAAATTTCAAAAAATTTAAAGCAAAAATTCAGTTTAAAACATGGGCAAAGCACACAAAGGCATTTTAATAAGAGCATCTACAGCTTAAAAAAAGCAGGGTGTGGTGGCACACGCCTTTAATCCAGGCACTTAGGAGGCAGAAGTAAGTGGATCTCTGTGAATCTGAGGCCAGCCCGGTCTACATAGTGAGTTCTAAGACATCCAGGGCTAAAAAGGAAGACCAGATTTCAAAACCAAAGAAAGACAGATTGTAAGAATCAAAAGACCTTGTGATCCTCCTGTCTCCACCTCCAGCAAAACCTACTGGTGTGTGCCACAAGGCTGACCATTCTCTCCATATCTATTCAATATAATCCTTGAAGTTTTATCTAGAACAATAAGACAACAAAAAGAGATCAAGGGGATACATATTGGAAAGGAAGACATCAAACTTTCACTACTTGCAGACGATATGGTAGTATACATAAGCCACCCCCAAAATTCTACCCAGGAACTCCTACAGCTGATAAACACCTTCAGCAACGTGGCAGGATACAAGATTAACTTAATCAGTAGCCTTCTTTATACAGATGATAAACTGGCTGATAAAGAAATGAGGGAAATATCACCCTTTACAATAGCTATAAGTAATATAAAATATCTTGGGCAATTCTAACCAAACAAATGAGAGATCTGTATGACAAGAACTTTAAGTCGCTGAAGAAAAAAATTGAAGAAGACATCAGAATATGGAAAGGTCTCTCATGTTCTTGGTTAGGTAAAATTAACATAGTAAAAATGTCAATCTTACCAAAATCAAACTACATGTTCAATGCAATCCTCATCAAAATCCCTTCACAGTTCTTCACAGACCTCGAAAGAACGGTACTCAACTTCATATGGAAAAGCCAAAAACCCAGGATAGCCAAAACAATCCTGTACAATAAAGGAACTTCTGGAGGCATCCCCATCCCTGACTTCAAGCTCTACTATAGAGCTACAGTAATGAAAACAGCCTGGTATTGGCATAAGAGCAGACAGGAAGAACAATGGGACAGAATCAAATACCTGGATATTAACCCACACACCCAAAAAAGTACAAAAAAAGTCAAAATTGTACAATGGATAAAAGAAAGCATCTTCAGATTATGGTGATGGCATAACTGGCTGTGGACATGTAGAAGAATGCAAATAGATCCATATCTATCCCCATGCTCAAAACTCAAGTCCAAATGGATTAAAGACCACAGTGTAAATCCAATTACACTAAACCTGATAGAAGAGAAGGTGGAAGTAGCCTTGAACACAAAGGCACAAGGAACCACTTCCTAAATATAGCAC
>NC_022026.1:12224682-12226979 GCF_000317375.1 Microtus ochrogaster | reverse complement strand
CTGATCTTCAAAATATATAAAGACCTCAAGAAACTAGGCATCATAATGCCAAATAATTCAATTAAAAATGGAGCACAGGTCTAAACAAAGAATTCTTGATAGAAGAAATTCAAATGACCAAAAGACATTTAAGGAATTGCTCAATACCTGTAGCCATCAAGGAAATGCAAATCAAAATGACTCTGAGATACCATCTTACACCTGTCAGAATGGCTAAGATCAAAAACACTGATGACAGCTTATGCTGGAGAGAATGTGGAATAAGGGAAACACTCCTCCATTGCTGGTAGGAGTGCAAACTTGGACAGCCACTCTGGAAAATCAGTATGGTGGTTTTCTGAGAAAATTGGGAATCAACCTACCTCAAGACCTAGCAATACCACTCTTGGGCATATACCCAAAGGATGCTCACTCATACCACAAGGACACTTGTTCAACTATGTTCATAGCAGCATTATGCATAATAGCCAGAACCTGGAAACAACCTAGATGCCCCTCAATTGAAAAATGGATAAACTAAATGTGGCACATTTACACAATGAAATATTACTCAGCAGAAAAAAAACAATGACATCTTGAAATTTGCAGGTAAATGGATGGAACTAGAAAAAAACATCCTGAGTGAGGTAACCCAGACCCAGAATGACAAACATGGTATGTATATTAGATGTAAATAAAGAATAACTAGGCTACAATCCACAACCCCAGAGAAGCTAGGTAACAAGGAGAACCCTAAGAGAGACATGCATGGATGACCCTGGGAAGGGGAAATAGATAAGATCTCCTGAGCAAATTGGGAGCATGGGGGAGAGAAAGGAGGGAGGAGTGAAGGAGAGGTGGGGGAGGAGAACATGAGGGTATGGGAATGGTTGAATTGGGGGAGGGACAGGGAGAGAGAGCAAGCATCTTTTTTTTTTGTTTGATTGTTTGTTTTGTTTTTCAAGACAAGGTTTCTCTGTGTAACAACCCTGGCTGTCCTGGAACTAGCTCTTAGAGACCAGACTGTCCTTGAACTCATGAAGATCTGCCTGCCTTTTGCCTTCTGAGTGCTGGGATTAAAGGCATGCGCCAGCAACCCCCAGCAGGAAAGAGACATCTTGATAGAGGGAGCTATTTTGGGTTTAGGGAGAAATCGGGTGCTAGGGAAACTCCCAGAAATCCACAGGGATGATCCCAGCTAAGACTCCTAGCAATAGTGGAGAGGGTGCCTGAACTGGCCTTCCCCAGTAATCAAATTAGTGACTACCATACTAGTCATCATAGAATCTTCATTCAGAAACTGATGGAAGCAGATGCAGAGATCTAAAGCCAAGCACTGGACTGAGCTCCTGAAATTCATTTAAAGAGAGGGAGGAGGGATTATATGAGCAAAGGGGGTCAAGACCATGATGGGAAGACCACAGAGACAGCTGACCCAAGCTAGTAGGAACTCATAGACTCCAGACTGACAGCAGGAGGTGGGGGGAACCTGAACAGGATCAAACTAGGCCCTCAGAGTGCGGGTGACAGTTCTGTGTCTTAGGCAGTCTGTAGGTCCACAGGATTTATCCCTAGTACATGAACTCGCTTTTTGGAGCCCATTCCCTATGGAGAGGTACCTTGTTCAGCCTAGATCCTGGGGGGCAGGGTGCTTGGTCCTGCCTCAACTTGGAATACCAGACTTAGTTGATCCCCATGGAAGGCCTAACCCTCTCTGATGAGTGAATAGGGGTTGGGTGGGTAGAAGGTGGGGGAGTAAACATAAGGAGGAGAGGAAGGGAACTGTGATTGGTATGTAAAATGAAAAAGAATTTTAAAAAAATCTATTTTATTTGCAAAAAAAAAAAGGCCAGAAGACTAAGAAAGCACCTGCTAGATCATGTCTTCTGAACAAGTCACCAACTGCACCCGTGAAATCCCAACAATATGGCGATTAGTCAGGATTCTCTAATGGGATAGACCGTCAAAATGAAAACACACACACACACACACACACACACGTACACAGGAGCTTTTTTTAGACTGACTTATGTGGTGGTGTGGTGTGGTCTAGGTAGTTCAACAATGGCTCTCTCCTGATGGAAGGGACCAGAATCCCTTAGTTGTTAAGCCCACAGTCTCCCTGTGGGGCTGAGGTGCTGGAGGACTCCTGGATAGGTGCTGGTCTTCCCTGTACATTGGAATCCTGAAGAAGCTGGGTTCAAGATTGGGTGAAGCAACAGAACAAGGGAACCGCCAGTGGAAACGGAGGGCAGGCAGGCCAAAAGCAAAGCTCCCTTCCTCATATCTGTATCCTGGGTTGACACCAGAGGGTGGGG
>NC_022026.1:12221285-12224453 GCF_000317375.1 Microtus ochrogaster | reverse complement strand
ACACACACGCGTACACAAGGCAGTTCCCAAGGCCCCACCCCTAGATGAAGAGTGTCAGGCAATTAGAAGTGATGCATCTGTATCATATAAGTGTATGGATGGTATATATCATATACATATGTGTTTATATGATACATATGTATATGATATATATATGAAACATATATACACACATATGTAACAATAATTAAAGAACACGAGATCACAACTTTGAGAGGGAGTTGGGGGGTCATGGGAAGAGATGGAAGGGTGGAATGATGTGAATACAGTGCTCATGCATGAAGTTCCCAAAGCAATACATTTAAAAAGGCATATAACATGGTGTGAGTGCGTTATAAGAAGAAAGAAGAGGACCTACCGGATAGGGGCCTCTTGGATGACCTTTCTGACATAGTGTTAGAGTTAGTCAGCTGAAGGAAGAACAGGGAAGAACTTTCTGTACAATCAATGCCTGGAATCAGGAAGCGCTTGGGGCTTCGGGGCTGAAAGAAGGCCAGAGTGGCTAGATCACAAGATAAAGGGACAGGGTGGCTAGTGGGGAGGGCAGGACTTGTTCATGCAGAGCGTTGTAGGACAAAAAGAAAGAACATGCTTTTCTTTCTAAATGTGCCAAGCAAGCACGGAGAGGCTTAGGCAGGAGAATGCTGTGGTCGGATGGCCATAACGGATTTCCAGAGAAGGGACTGTAGACGGCAGACTGGCAGGTGGGGACTTTGTGTGGGAACAGTCAGATGGACCGGTGGAGGGTGAGAGTGCATGGATCCCGGATGATTTGCTGACGAAAGACGTCTTTTTTTCCCCACCACAAATGGTGACAGTCTTGCTTCAGACTTCTCAGTTGGAAATGAAGTATCTGGGGTCAAAGCCATGTGGGGTGGAATCCAGGACACTACACATACGGGGATAGCGCTCCGCTACCACCGACCTACACCCAAGGCAAAGGTTCCACATGTATAGCTGTATAATCTTCGACAAATGAACGCATCCACATCATCAATCAAATAACCCTAGGAGGTCTCCTTGCTGCACCCGCTTCTCTCCTCCACCGTTCTCATCTCCATTTTGAAACACACTGTGCAGCTCCGTTTGTCTACCGGTGAACTTTACACAAGTAGAATCTAATTGGAATCATGTATGACACACCTGTGTGCATACGCAGTGCCAGTGTGGGGATCAAACACAGGCCCTTGGCATTATTGTCAAAAGTCTACCACCGAACCATATCCCTGTCGACAGTGGCACCATGCTGTTTGGATTCTTTGTGGCTAGCTTTTTTAAAAATTACTTCTAATGTTGCTGAGATTCATGCAATGCTGTATATCATCAGGAGTTGGTTCATTTCTGTTGCTGAATATCATGCATATTGTGTGTGTCTGCTGTAATTTGTTTAGCCAGCCTTCTGTGACTGCGCATTTGAATAGTTTCCCATTAGTTAGTTTTCAGTGTAATTATTAGTATGCTGAGGTGTGGCTTCCTTTCATTTCTCTTTATTTATTCATTTTACTCTTCAAATTTCCACACATTTATTATTTCTCTATCCTCTATGCATTAATCTCCATTTTAGCTTTTTTTTTGATTTGGGGGGACTGGAGACATGGTTCAGCAAGTAAGAGCAATAGCTACTCTTACAGAGGACCCAGGTTTGATTTTTAGCACCCACGTGGTGGCTCACAACCATCTATAAGTCCAGAGAATTCAATACCCTCTTCTGGCCTCCCCAGGCACCTGGAACACATGAGATACACAGGCATACATGCAGGTAAAAAAGATCCATACACAGGAAATAAAATGTTTTAAGAATTATTCTTGGGGCTGGAGCGCTGGCTCAGCATCTAAGAGTGTTGTCTGCTCTTGCAAAGGACCCACTTTTAGTTTCCAGCACTTATATGGTGGTTTACAACCATCTAAACTTGAGTTCTAGGGTACCCATCGCCCTCTTCTGGCCTCTGGGGGTACTGCATGCATGTGGTACACATACACGGACAAAACAGATACACATCAAATAAAAATAAATATTTAAATGAAACTTTTTATATAGAATGCTCTTCTATTTTTATCCAGATAATTCTAGTTGAATATTTCCATAAGTCCTCATCTTCTAACTGTTGTTCTGTCTACTCATAGAAAACTGACTATAAAATCAAGTAGAGTCTTTCTTTGGTTTAAGATTCCTTTATTATGCACACGGTGTTCTACCTGCATGTATGCCTGCACCACAGAAAAGGGCACCAGATCTCATTACAGGTGGCTGTGAACCACCATGTGGTTGCTGAGGTGTGAACTCAGGACTTCTGAAAGTGCAATCTTAACCTCTGAGCCATGTCTCAAGCCCTCAAGCAGATTCTTATTTAGAATATATTTCCTTTCAGAATAGTGATGATTCATATGTGTAACCAAAATACAGATAGGTTAAAAGGGCTGTGGCCCATCTGTAATTTTAATCTTATAGTGAATGTTTTATTTTTTAAAACTGTAAAATTAGTTTTATTTTAAATCCTGCTGTTTTCAGAATAGAAAAACATTAAAAAATTAAATTGTTCTGTGTTTTCAATTTCTTCACTATCTGATATAATAAAGACAATTGGAGTCTTGTGTGCATTTGTGCTCAGTCAATTTAAGGTGCTGTTTTGGTTGCAATGTGTGAAAGATGACCAGGACTACACAGATCTATGTTGGAATAAAAACATTATTTTACTAACTTTTGTAGATAACTGTGGATATTCCTCTCTGATACTATACCAAAACTCAACAAGTGAGTTTTTTCTTTTTCTTTTCTTTTCTTTTCTTTTCTTTTCTTTTCTTTTCTTTTCTTTTCTTTTCTTTTTTTGTAACTTCACCGAGTTATGGCTTAAGAGTAGAGGATTTGAGTATCAGGTGGCTCTCTAGCATGGCTATGGAACTAAAGAAAACTTGTTCCCTGTCTTATAAATCCCCAGGACTGTTTGAGTGCCCTCCTGCTGTGGTGGGTTCCCTCGGAGTCAGAGAAAGCTGAGAGACAGTATTCTAGGGAAGTTGTGATGTTATTTAAGATTTAATCTTGGAATTAATGTCGTAAGTCCTCCCATATACTATTCAATGCAATCAAATTGTTAATACTGACTTGTACTCAACAGAAGTAAGCTACGTATCTTCAAGCGAGGTGCTATCAAAGAAATAGTGGACATTTTT
>NC_022026.1:12216861-12220403 GCF_000317375.1 Microtus ochrogaster | reverse complement strand
GCGGTGGCGGGGAGAAGGCAGAAATCCTTAATAAATAAATAAATTAAAAAAAAAGAATATACTAGTTAGTGGATAAAACAGTCTTGAGCAAAAAGAAGGGGGAAATGTAGTAAGCACACACTACCCAAAGTCTATGTATACCGCTAAGCCATAGTGATCAAAACATAGTATTCGCATAGAAGCACATAGACAGCGTTCCATGCAGCCACAGCCTGCTAATCCATGACAAAAATGCCCAGAACACACAGTGGAAAACAGGTGCTTTCTCACCAAGTGGTGCTGTTCGGAGCAAACAGATGTCCAGTAGAAGAATGCAGCTGGACCCACAGCTCTATAGTAATTCACAAAGATAACTGAAACTGGATTCAGGATTTAAGTGGAAGATATGCCACTCATGGAAAACATATGGGAAGCACTTTGGAGCTTTGGAATAGGCAGTCATTTATTTACATGACTCTAAAAGTACAGGAAAAGAAAGTAAATATAGACAGATGGGATAAAATCAAACTAAAAAGCTTTTCAACAGTCAAAGAAATGAGCGAAGAAATAACACAGACGGCGAGAAAACATTGACAAGCTATGCTTCTGACAAGGAAGTGATATCCATGATATACTAGGAACTCGGGAACCTCAAAAATAGGGAAAAACAACAACCTAATTAAAAATGGGCACTACATCAAAATAGGCATATCTCCAAACAAAAGCATACAAAAGATCAATGAGGCTGGGCAGTGATGGTATGCGCCTTTAATCTCAGCACTCAGGAAACCGTGTCTCAAAAAAAAAAAAAAAGAAAGAAAGACAAGTATTGCATGGTGTCATTCATCTTAGGGACTAGAGAGGTGACTTAGTAGGCAAAGTATCCACCAAGCATGAAGGCCTTCCTTAGTTTGGATCCTTATGTAAAGGACTCATGTGGCACTGTGAAAGCTTGGCACAGTGATGTCTGCCTGCAACCCCACAGCCGGGAGTGGTGGAGCTCATTGGGCAGCTATTTTAGCCAACTGGATGAGCCCCAAGTTCAATGAGAAACCCTGTCTCCAAAAAGTGGGGAGCAAGCAATGAAGACATGTGACATTGACCTCTGGTCTCCCCATGCACGTGTGTTCCCTTGCATGCTCACCTGCATGCAGCTATGCACACACCCACATGAGCATGTACATGCATCACACAAAACATGCCAAAGAAGAGTTGATCTCCAAAAAGTTTAGAGAGAAAACAAGATCATTTGTGGCAGGGGAGAGAGGATGGGGAAACCGATAAAATACTGATCCTGTTATGGTCAGGAGTAGGAAGTCCTGGTAGGCCGTTGCAAAATAATAGAGAGAATTTTCAGTATTTTCTCCATAAAAAAAGATATATTTGAGGAGATAAGTGCTATCCTGATTTAAAGAGTACACAATATAAAGGTATAAAAACAAGATACTTCTACTACCACAGATGCTGAGGTGGCATCTTCTCTCTGGGAATAGCAGGAGACATTAAGCTGCAACTTAGATGTTCTCTATTCAGAGACATATTAGTTTTGACCAAATAGGGCTTCTAGAAAAGATAACTGTGGTGGTCAGAAAAGATTAGGCTATGAACAGTAAGAATAAGTTCTAGCAAGACATCTCCCACTCAGGGAAATTTGAAGTGCAGGAATTGTGGGTCACAGTTCCTTAGTTGTATGTCTCTGAACCTGTTACATAGGGTGTAATGGTTTGTCCTGTCCCTTTAAGAGACAACTCCCCCCAGCAGAGGCAGGCAGATCTTCCTTCCTGCCTGCAGCCTAAGCCCCTTCCTTTTCTATCTCTCACCTCTCTCCCAAAGAGGTAGCTGCTGCCTTGGCTCCTCTTCTCCCCTCCTCTGGTTCTCTCTCTCTCCCTGTCTCTGCTCTTTCTCCCTTCTCCCCTTTCCCCTTCCCTCTCCATAACCCACTAAATAAATATTCAACCTCACTCTGCATGGCGTGCCTATTCGTATCTCTCTCACCCACTGGCTGTCCCACCCACCACGCGGCTCCCTGCCCACCTTTAGAGACCTTCAGTCTTTCTGCCACTGCACCCCTTGGGGAACCTGCAGCATTTTATTTTTACCATAACACAGTGTCGCCTCAGAAGAGGAACGGTTAAGTCCTCAATGGCTAAGTCCTCTATCAGGACTCTCTGCTGCATCTCACCATGACTGCTTTCTGGAAATTGTATGCTAGATACATTCTATCAGCTCTGTTCTCTAGAGAAGGCAGATTAATACAGGGGCCCTCTCACACGGGTCTCCCTGTCCCCTGTGGCTTCATAGAACTTGGAATGCAGGAGTAAAAGTGTTGGGGAGCAGTTTGGTTTAGACCTTAGATATTTGGTTGATAAATGCCCATTCTGAGCCTCGGTCCACATATAAGTCTCTGCTGACCAGTCCTGATCAGAGTCATATATCATAAATTGTTACGAAATAATTTTTAAGATTTCTTTTTCATGTGTGTGTGTGGTGGGGTGTTCCAGGGTATGAGCATATGAGTGAAGGTGACCACAGAGGCCAAAGGCCAAGATCCCTTGGAGCTGGAGTTAGGCAGCTGAGAGCATTGGTAACTGAAATTGGATCCTCTGATAACGCAGTATACCTCACTGCTGAACCATTACTCCAACCCCCATGAAATATTTTTTTTTTAGAGACAAGATCTCACTGTTTAGCCTAAGTTGGCCTTTAAGCCCACATGTACTTCTGCCTCAGACACTGGAGTGCCAAGATGAAAGACACCCACCAGCACATTGGACGATATGCAGTAAATATTTCAGACTTTACCAAACGTTCTACATCTCTGATTCACTGTCAAATTCGGGTTTTGCATTTTCATATAAATAATAGAACAGTCTAACTAAGTTGAGGGGGGCTCTAGGTCCTAACTGGACACCCACGAGTTCTCAGCTCTGTGCTTGCTGACTTTGCATGCCCTAAGCCAACTACGGTGCTCAGAAATTTCAGCTTTTTCAGGGAAAACGGTGTCTTCCACACCCTGACCTCACATCACCCCCATCCAAAAACAGGTATTATTCGGGGTCTGCAGGTGCCTGCTGGGTGGCATTCGACTGTGCACCTTGCATCACAGTTCCTCAGGAGTCTTGACCATGCTTGCCTGCCACAGGGACGTTGTGGGAGCTGAGAATGGAGGTTTCCAGGTGAGCTCGTACTGCCACCTAGTGCACATGCCCTGTAGTGGCTACTGGTTTCCTGACGGCCCTCTTCCTGTCCTCCCTGGGATTTTTCTGAGACCTTGTTGCCACTACTATCCAAGACACTCAAAATAGCTTTGTGATACCTGAGTGGACTCTTTCGGGTGAGTGGGCTGTGACGCTCTGGAAGGCTGGAGGGTAACTGTATTCTCGATTATGGTCCGGCGCTTGGCTATGTGGCTTCCAAGAGCCAATGGGTCCTGTTGAGGAGGAGAAGTCAAGATCAATGACACTGTGTTTTGATCCTACTGCACGTACTGGCTTTGTAGGAGCCTAGGCAGTTTTGATGCTCACCTTACTAGACCTTGGACTTCCCACAAGGCAGGGAAACCC
>NC_022026.1:12206744-12215737 GCF_000317375.1 Microtus ochrogaster | reverse complement strand
ACTAGCTCTTGTAGACCAGGCTGGTCTCGAACTCACAGAGACCCGCCTGCCTCTGCCTCCCGGGTGCTGGGATTAAAGGCGTGCGCCACCATCGCCCGGCTCATTATCACTATTATTATTATTATTATTATTATTATTGTGCGTCCATTTTAAAAGATTATTTATTTATGGTTTTTCAAGACAGTGTTTCTCTGTGTGACAGCCTTGGCTGTCCTGGAACTCACTTTATAAACCAGGCTGGCCTCGAACTCACTGAGATCCACCTGCTGCTGCCTCCCGAGTTCTGGGACTAAACATGTGTGCCACCAGTGCCTGATAACTTATTTTATTTTTATTTTTTTAGTTTATTTATTTTTATCTCATGTGCATTTGTGTTTTTGCCATGGCTGTCAGACCCCTGGAACTGGGATTACAGGCAGTTGTGAGCTGCCATGTGGGTGCTGGGAATTGAACCTGGGTCCTCTGGAAGAGCAGTCAGAGCTTAACCGCTAAATTATCTCTCCAGCCCAACTTATTTTATTTTAAATGTTGTGCATTAGTATGTATATGTGTGTGGGAGTGTGCATATGAGTATTGGTGTCAGGCAAGAGGCCTTCAATTCTTTAGAGTTACAGATAATTTTGAACTGCCTGATGTGGATGCTGGGAATTGAACTCATATCCTCTGCAAGAGCAGGTCACTCTCCTAACCACTGAGCGACCTTTCTAGTCTGCATTTTTATTTGAGATTTATTTATTTATGTGTATGGGTGTTTGGCCTCTATGTATGTCTATGCACCATGTATATACCTGGTGTTCTCAGGGGCCAGAAGAAGACATCAAATCCCCTGGAAATGGAGATACAGAAGGCTTTCATGTAGGTGTTGAGAATCAAACCTGCATCTGTTGGATTCTAGCGTCCAAACACGGAGGAGGAGTCACCTCCAGAAACCACCTCACACACCACAGCTGATGCAAAAGCATGAGGATTTTATTAATTCTGTCATGACAGGGTCCCTCAGCATTCGGGAAGCCGAGAGACCTCAAATAGCTGGTACAGTCTACTTTTAAAGGGGACACAGAAGCAACGGGGGTTGTTCTTTGACTATTCTGATTGGCTTATTCGAAAGGGTTATTGCCAATAATTGGCTGGAGAGCTGTTTCCAGATCAGATGAGGTAAGAGGTCATTTTGGCTCCCTTTCCCAGGCGACCGAATCAAAACAAACGTATATGGGTAATTGTTCAGGAACTGAGTACGTGCGAGTGTAGCTGTTAGGTCCTTGGTTCCCAGGGGAGGGGGTGAAGCACTATGGCACAGAGGCTGAGAGGATTCAGAATTGTCTTAAAGTCTTACACATCCTCTGGAACGATAGCCTGTGCTCTTACTTGTTGAGCCATCCCTCCAGCCTTATTATTATTATTTGTTGCTATAATTGTGAGTGTGTGTGCATGGTGAGTGGGTGAGCGTGTGTGTAAATGCAGAGATCAGATAATGTTCAGGAATCAGTTCTTATTTTCCACCTTGGGATCCAGGGATTAAACTCAGGCAGGGCAAACACCTTTGCCCACTAAGCCATCTTCCTGGTCCTCCAACTCAGTCTTTAGAACAAGATCTTTCCCGAGTCTGGATCTCCTTGTTTGGGCTAGACTAACTGGCCAGCAAAGCCCAGAGGCTCCCACTCTCTGCCTTTCAGTGCTGGGCACAGAGAGATATGCACTTAAATGGTTTTCTTTTCTTTCTTTCTTTCTTTCTTTCTTTCTTTCTTTCTTTCTTTCTTTCTTTCCTTCCTTCCTTCCTTCCTTCCTTCTTTCTTTCCTTCCTTCCTTCTTTCTTTCTTTCTTTTTCTTTTTTTGTGTATTTTTGTTTTGTTTTCTTGAGGCAGGGTTTCTCTGCATAACAGCCTTGGCTATCCTGGAACTCACTTTGCAGACCAGGCTGGCCTTGAACTCACAGAGATCCGCCTGCCTCTGCCACCCGAGTGCTGGGACTAAAGGCGTGCCCCATCACTGCCTGGCATATTATTCAGTTTTTCTTAACATGAGTGCCGGGGTACTGAACTCAGAACCTTATGTTTGCACAGCAAACACTTTACCCAATAAAACCATATTTTTTTGTTTGTTTGTTTTCTTCACACAGAGTTTCTCTCTGTAACAGCCCTAACAGTCCTGGAACTAGCTCTTGTAGATCAGGCTGACTTCAAACTCACAGAGATCCACCTGCCTTTACCTCCCGAGTGCTGGGATTAAAGACATGCACCACCACCACTCGGCCCCAAAAGCTATTTCTTCAGGACCACCAAGCCCTTTTTCAGCTTTTTCTTAGGTTATAGTCCTGGGAAATGAAACAAGGCCTCAACATTTAGGCTGGGCAAGTGCATGTCTGTCTGTACCAGGGAACAATCCTAGCCCTGAAGGCATTTTCTCCTCTCTTTTGATTCTTGCTTCTAATACATAGGGGAGTGGTTTTATATGTGGGTGTTTGGCCGTAGGTGGTTGGTAATGTTCCTTATTGCCTTGGTGCCACTAATGCAAACTTCAACATGGTAAAAAAAACGCAAGGATATTTTATTACCGTGATATTAGTTTTGACCTTGTATCCCACCATATGCCTATCAGGAAATACCAGGGGTCCACAGAGCACACCGATAATTAGTACATTATTCTGTAGGGATAAATATTCAATGTTTAATTCAAATGATTAATATCCCAAATATATTCAGTGCTTCATGCACTCCTGACTCCTGGGAATGTATGACTGTATAAAAGCATAAAGATTAGGCTGAGTGAGGCGGCTCAGGAGGTAACTGTGTCTCCCGCCAAGCCTTGCAACTTAAGTTCAGTCCTTGGGACTCCATGGTGGAAGGAAAGAACGAGCTTCTTCAAGATGTCCTCTCCCCTCCACACACCATTGCATTTACACACATGCACACACAGGTGCATGTACACACACAGAGGTGAATTTAAAATGCTTTCAAGGTATCAAAATGGGATTTAGTAAGTTTTTCTCTACATACAATACTGCTAGGTATTGTACAAACTAATGAATTTTACTGAGACGTTTTCACAGAGCATGTCAGTATCATTCGTTAATGGCACTCAAGGCTTCCCTCTCCCCTTCCCCTTCCTTTGTCAACTCTCTCTTCCAAAATAGCTTTTCTTCAATTTTCACGTCTTTATAAACTCTGGGTTGAGTGCAGGCGAGAAAACAGGATGCTTGTGTTTCTTGGTCCACCTCATTTTACATAACCCGATGACCTCTAGTTCCATCTTTTCCTACAAACAACACGATTTCCTGCTTCTTTGTGTTGAAATGAGACTTCCTTGTGTACGTCCAGCACATTTGCTCGCTTCTTTCCTTTGCTCGTGAGCATTTAGGCTGTCTCTATGCCATGACTCCTGTGATTAGTGTGAAGGCACACATGGATGCTCAGGTGTGCTGATTTCATCCAGGTCCAGGAGTGCTGCAGCTGGGTAACACAGTAACTCTGCTTTTAGACTTTTGAAGAACTTCCACAATTATTATTTGGAAGAATCTACATTTCATTAACAATTGCCCTATGCCCTGGTCAGCTATTCTGATTAGGTTAAGATGGACTCCCAATATAGTTTTAGCTTACATTTTCCAGATTGCTAAAAACATTGAATGCTTTCCTCGTGTATTTATTTTGAGATCCTTTATTCAATTTGTTTCCCCGTTTATTGATTGGAGTAAGTGTCCCTTTGGTATTGCAATTTTGGACTTCTTTATATATTCTAGATATCAATACCTTGTGTGATATAGTTTGCAAAATTCCTCTTTTTTTCTTTTGATGTCAGGGTCCAGCCTTGACGAGTTCGTATGTTCCAGGGTGGGGGCATGAGGATTAGAAATGTTAGGCAGAAAAACAGAGGTACAAAAGAAATAGACAGAGACACAGAATAGAGTCAGGAGGGCAACCCAGTGAATACTGAATCCTTCACGTATATTTTTCACAGGCTTTCTATACCCCAATCCAAAGAGGAGGGGGAAGACAAAAGACCTTTTTACCAAGAGGCAAGGCATCAAGTTACTACACCCTAGGTCAAAACATCCTGTTAATAGGCACACCCTGGGACAAACCTCCTGTCATAACCTTGAAGGAGCAAGAATAGGCCTGAACTTTCTGACCGTTAGTCAAAGTGGACCGAATCCACATCTATAGACTCAAACAATTCACTAGGTTTTTTATTCACTCTGATAATTTTGTTTTGTTTTGTTTTTGTTTTACTCTGCATCAAATTTTCTGTTTGATCCTGTTTGTCAATTCTTTTTTAAAATATTTATTTATTTATTTATTTATTTATTTATTTATTTATTTATTTATTTATTATGTATACAATGTTCTGTCTGTGTGTATTCCTGCAGCCCAGAAGAGGACGCCAGATCTTGTTACAGATGGTTGTAAACCACCATGTGGTTGCTGGGAATTGAACTCAGGACCTTTGGAAGAGCAGGCAGTGCTCTTAACTGCTGAATCATCTCTCCAGCCCCCTGTTTGCCAATTCTTGCTATTGTTTCCTGTACTACTGTGGTCCTACGTAGTACATGCCGGCTTTGTCTGCAGCTGAAGTGTTTTCTGTATGCTCTCCTACATAGGTTTCGGGTTTGACATTAAAGGTTTCTTAAAATCTATTTTGAATTGATTCCAAAATAAGATCTTAAATCAAGTAACTCACAACCAGAGAAATATAGTACTTTAAAATTATACTCAGCCAGTCAAACTGAATTATACCACACCATAGCAGTTATGTTTTGTCTAACAAAATCTCTCAAGTTGCAAGAAAATCACCTCCGTGACTGCATTGTCGCCTTATCTCTCTGATCTTCAATTTCTTTATCTGGGAGATGGGGAAGTGGGGAAGTGGGTCATAATGCTATAGAAACTAAATGAGATCTTGAATTAATGCATAGGAATACCATTGAGAATGGTGGAGCATGCCTTTAGTCCAAGTACTCTGGAGGCTGTGGCAGGAAGGTCTCTGTGAGTTCAAGGCCAGTGTGATCTGTATATCGAGTTCCATGCCAGCTAAGACTGTAGAGTGAGGCCCTGTATCAAAAAAAGGCATAAGAATGTTGAATGAGGCTGGGAATGATGGTGTGTTCCTTTAATCCCAGCACTAAGGAGGCAGAAGCAGAATGATCTCTTTGTGTTCAAGGCCAGCCTGGTCTACGAAGTGAGTTTCGGGACAGTCACGACTATGTAAAGACCTTGTCTTTTCCAAAAAGAATATGTTGCTTGGTGTGATGGTGCATGCCTATTAATCCAGCACTGGGGAGGCAGAGACAGACGGATCTCTGAGTTTGAGGCCAGCCTTGTCTACAGAGCGAGTTCCAGAATAGTCAGGGCTACACAGTGAAAGTGTGTTTCAAAAAACAAACAATATGCTGGCTGTTCTACTAATGTCTGATCTCACTCTTTTATGGTTTCATTGCACTCTATGGGGTACAAGGATAAAAATTTGACCTGGTTTGATAGCTCTGAAAACTCTGGAAGACAGGAGTCATGGGTGAGTGCACTCCGGTATTGAAAATATTAAAGCAGCAGGATACTCCCGAGTAGGTGCTAGTGTAAGTTCCTTTGGACTGCAGAATCCTTTCCCGTGTGTGAGTACTGAGTATTGTAGGGTGTTTCACTCTGACCTACTATATGCTAGCCTCATCTTCATTAGCCATCTGTGAGAAATGGCCAAGGGAACAAGTAAGTGTTCCTAGTTAAAAATCACTGAACAAAGGCTGGAGAGGTGGCTCAAAGGTTAATAGCACTGTCTGCTCTTCCAGAGGTCCTGAGTTCAATTCCCAGCAACTGCATGGTGGCCGGGCGGTGGTGGTGCACGCCTTTAATCCCAGCACTCGGGAGGCAGAGGCAGGTGGATCTCTGTGAGTTTGAGGCCAGCCTGATCTACAAGAGCTAGTGCCAGGACAGGCTCCAAAGCTACAGAGAAACCCCGTCTCGGAAAAAACTAAAAAAAAAAAAATCCCTGAACAAGGCACATAAGAAAGGTCCTTCCAGCTGCACTGAACAGCAAAATAGTAAAAAACAAAATTGCATAGGAAGATATCTGAGATATTAAATAGTTTTGAAGGAAATGAAAACACCATCAGTTCCTTTTTAGGAAGCATTGCTCCCTCTCTTCAAACAATCCCCAGAGCAACACTCCAAGGCAATCTATATGCAGGAAGGTTAAGTTGCAGCCCCAACAGAAGAGCAGAGCTAGGGTTAATATCTAATCTAACCGAGTCACAAGTTTCTGCCTTGAACTACCACAGTATTAATTGTGTTCAACATGGTGTTTCCTCTGTGGCAGCACTTCTCGACTTTTCTAATCCTGCGACCCTTTAATACACACAGTTTGTAGTGATATGGTGACCCCCAACCATAAAATTATTTCCGCTGTTACTTCATAACTGTAGTTTTGCTACTGCTATGAACTGTAATGTAAATTTCTGATATGCGAGCTATCTGATATATGTCTCCTGTGAAAGGGTCATTCACTATCCAACGGGCTTGTGACCCACAGGTTGAGAATCACTGCTCTATAGAATGTCACCCATCGTGGTGGTTAATCTTGGAAACTTGACTGGATTTAGAATCACCATGGAAACACCTCTGGATATGTCTATTCGAGAATTTTCAGGATGATCTGACTGAATGTTAGGAGCGCCAGTAGTCCAGCATTGGGGTTCTGGACTGGATAAACTTGTGAAAGAAAGTTGGCCAGCAGCTTTCCTTTCCTGTGTGATGTATGCTACCCATAAACTCCCGCTGCCATAATTTCCCTACCACAACAGACTGTACTCTCAAATTGTGAGCCAAAACAAACCCTTCTTTCCTTACCCTCCCCTTTTCTGATATTTTGCCACAGCAACGAGGAACGTAACTAATACCGTTATTGTATAAACCTGTCTGGGGATTCTTCTGGGATAACTGAGTTCGGCTTCATTTTATAGGACTTCTTCACCAAGTTCTTGGGAGAGCCTTGGGGTAAATTTAACTGAAGTATTACTTTGATGAATTACAATGATTTCTGGAGCAAGATCAAAGAGCTGTTTGTCTAAGGCCTTGAGGGTCCAGAGGCAGTGGCAGTCGTTAGGCAGGCCGCCCTCTGAAGGACTTTGTTGCTCTCACTGGTTAACTTTCTCAAGGAAAAGCATACCAGCTCCAATTAATCTTCTCATGCTGGCCTGTCAAAGTCTCTGGTTTATTTGAGGGGGAAAAATCTTTCAGAGGATGTTAAATGTGTACTATAATGGGTGGGGCTGGGCTTTACCTGTCAACTGTCATAACCTATCAGGGTCAGTGAAATCGAGGTGCTCCACGAACAACATCTAATTAACAGAGAGCACAGTAAAATAGTATCAGGGAGATCACACACAGTTTAAGGAGGATGAGCCACCATAACATACAGGGTCCAGTGAACAATGGAATTGGGAGGTGCTCTGATCAAAAAGCAGGCTAAAGGAGTCATTCAAGGGTATGGGGATCTAAAACAACTGCCTATCTTGGCTGTTTCTCTCTGCGGAGCTTTTGTTTGGGGTTTGCCCTGGTACTTTTCATCTGCTGTTGCCTATCACATTGAATAAAATACTTAAAGCTACTGGGTGATTTCCACCATTCTTCTTTATGTTCTGCAAGGCTTGTTTACAAGTGCAAGAGAATGCAGTTTACATCTAGACCCTCAGACTCACACAGCTGGGATTCCCCTCTGTATGCTATGAATATGTTTCATTACCATTGGTTAATAGCTTTGGCCTATAGCAGGGCAGAATAGAGCCAGGCTGGAAGAGATTAGAGAGAGAGAGAGAGAGTGGGTGGAGAGACGCCATGTAACTGCCAAAGGAAAAGGACATGCCAGAGCCTTAGGAACCTTACCAGTAGGCCACAGCCTTGTGGCAATACACAGATTGATAGGAAAATAATTTAAGATGTAAGAGTTAGTTAGGAATATGCTTGATCCATTGGCCAAAAAAAGTTGTAATTGATATAGCTTTCTTGTGATTATTTGGGTCTGAGTGGCTGGGAAACGAGCGAGCAGTCTCTACCTACAGAATTAGTGTAGTAATGAGGTGAGCAGGCCTGCTTTTCATCCCGCCTGGCTCCCACACGGCTAGCTTTACACCTGAAATAACAACACACAAATTGTATTCATTTAAACACTGCCTGGCCCATTAGTTTCAGCCTCTTATTGGCTAACTCTCACATCTTGATTAACCCATTTCTAATAATCTGTGTACCACCACGAGGTGGTGGCTTACTGGGAAAGATCCTAACCTACATCAGTCTCAGGTCGGAGAATCATGGTGCCAGCCTGACTCTGCTTTCTTTCTCCCAGCATTCTGTTCTGTCTACTCCACCCACCTAAGGGCTAGTCTATCAAAAGGCCAAGGCAGTTTCTTTATTAACCAATGAAAGTAACACATAGACAGAAGACCGTTCTACATCAAATTAGCTGTGCAGCAATTCTATCATTATAGTAAGAACACTGGAAGCGAGTACCAAGACAGGCTCCAAAGCTACAGAGAAACCCTGTCTTGAAAAAGAAAAAAAAGAAAAAAGAGAGAAAGTTGTAAAGATCATCACTGTCATATTTTGCATTCTTCTGAAGTAAAGTGAGGCCTTTCTCACATAAGCGCAGTAGCTCCATGAGAGCCAATTTGATCATCTCAAAGGTTACTGTGACCTGTCATCAAGTAACTAGAAAAAGGAATGGTTTATATTCCAGAAAGACTGGGGTGGGCGCACACAAATGAAAAGTTTGGAACTATTAATTCTTCTTCTTCTTCTTCTTCTTCTTCTTCTTCTTCTTCTTCTTCTTCTTCTTCTTCTTCTTCTTGTTCTTGTTCTTCTTGTTCTTGTTCTTCTTCTTGTTCTTCTTCTTCTTCTTGTTCTTCTTGTTCTTGTTCTTCTTGTTCTTGTTCTTCTTCTTGTTCTTCTTCTTGTTCTTGTTCTTCTTCTTCTTCTTCTTCTTCTTCTTCTTCTTCTTCTTCTTGTTCTTCT
>NC_022026.1:12198256-12206644 GCF_000317375.1 Microtus ochrogaster | reverse complement strand
TTCTTCTTCTTCTTCTTCTTCTTCTTCTTCTTCTTCTTCTTCTTCTTCTTCTTCCTCTTCTTCGTTTTCAAGACAGGGTTTCTCTATGTAGTTCTGGCTGTCCTGGTACTTGCTCTGTGGGCCAGGCTGTCCTGAAATTCACAGAGTTCTGCCTGCCGCTGCCTCCTAAGTGCTGGGGTTCAAGGCATGCACCACCACCACCCAGCCGAGTTGCTTATTTTTAGATGTTAGTAACCAAAGGGGCTACTACTCTAACTGGACGGGCTTTCTTAGTTTTCATGTCTCTCAGAACTTTGTTGCATGCTCACTGCTTTGAGAACATGTTCTAGTTCCAAAGGAAACTGTGAGCTTTTCATTGAGTTACCATTGCAACTCCACTCTGTCGAATGTCATTAAATTGTAGATAGGACTCAACCTGGTACTCGCTTTCAGCCATGCTGACCCCACAAGTGTTGCAGATCAACTGGAATTCTGTCCCCTTGGAGTATCACAATCACTGCATACAAATGAGGTTGGAATTAAACAGCTGCTGCGATCCAGCTGCTCTGTCTCCTCGGTTCCATGCTTAAAGAAGTTGCTGCATTTGACTCCAGTTCTAAAAGGTGAGCTCAAAAATGAAATTATTGCTAAGTTCTTTTTTTTTGAGACAAGGCTTTTCTGTGTAGCCCTGGCTGTCCTGGAACTAGCTCTTGTAGACCAGGCTGGCCTCAAACTCACAGAGATCCGCCTGCCTCACAGAGTGCTGGGATTAAAGGTGTGCACCACTGCCCGGCTACTGATAAATTCTAAGGGGGAGCAGCTAGGCACTAAATCACGCAGAAGCAAGTCATGCTCTATACTGGTAACGTGATGAGGAAGCAGACCCTATTAATAGATATTGTTTGTGAAAATTTTCCTTGGGCTTAGGGGTAGGGAATACATAGTCTGTATATAGTGTGATTGGCATCAGTTTGAGAGTTCCTGTCCTAAGGGAAAGCCAGGCTTCTCCCCTTCCTCTCCCCTGCAAGAGGATGGATCTCTATGGAAACGGCAAAGTGGTTTGAAGTGGAACTGAGCTGAGGCCCTCCCCCTCAGTATGATGGAAGCTCTGTCTCCATTCTCCCCTGAAGCTTGCATCTTTTGTGGCTAGTGGGACAAGATGACCCTGGGTTCCTTATTCTTTCTGAAACTGAAACCGAGTATGTAAGAATAATACTAATAGAAAATGCTTCATCTCAATGCCTGTTTAGGCGTGCTTCTTCTGTAGCTGCCCTCAAGGAAAAGGGGAGGAGTCCTTTCATTCCAAATGCTGTGCAGGCTGTGTTGCTAGGATACATGAGTATGTAGCAATCCAGTAAGAAGTAGGTACTTCCCTGACATATCATTGTAATTACATCCTTCTCTTGGACATCTATCAGCAGAGGCCAGGACAGCAGGGTGGGCCTCAAGGATCCAGAGGAACTTTACCACAACCGCTTTTTTATTAACATAATAGGCCTTGAAATTGACAGGCGGTGGGGGGAGGGCATGCCTTTAATCTTAGCACTCGGGGAGGCAGAGGCCTGCCTGGTCTACAGAGCAAGTTCCAGGACATCCAAGGCTATACAGAGAGACCCTGTCTCTAAAAACAAAACAAAACCTTAAAATTATGTTTTCTTTTATGTTATAGAAATTGTATAGGCTGCACAGCGATCTGGGAACATATAGAGAATTATACAGTAAAAAATAAAAATAATCTACTGCCTGTAATTCCATCATAAACACTGACTATATCTTGTTTATTTTCTTCCATTCATTCTACATGTAGCAGTATATTAATTCAGTATGCGATCACCCTCTGTCCCTTAGAGAGTACCACACACACACAAACACAAATCAGTCTCTGTCACACAGATATACTCACACACACACACACTTTACGTAGGTTAAAATTGTTGGTTAGGGTGAAACAGCTGTTCTTTATATGAAGAAGCTGTCTCCTCCACTAAGATTTTTTTTTTTTTTTTTTTTTTTTTTTTTTGATACAGGGTTTGCTGTAGCTTTGGAGCCTGTCCTGGAAAAACTAGTTCTTGTAGACCAGGCTGGCCTTGAATTCACAGAGATAAGATTTTCTTTTTAAAAAGATTCTTTTCAAAATTTTTCTTTGATGTCTATGAGTGTTTTGCGTGCACACGCGAGCACACACACATTTTATTCAGACATGTAATGATATTTTGTGTTTTAACAAAAGAAGCTTGCCTGAAGATCAGAATGCAGAGCTAAGCCATATAGGCCAGGCAGTGGTGGCTCATGCCTTTAATCCCAGGATTTGGGAGACAGAGGCAGGCACAGCTCTGTGAGTTCAAGGCCACCTTGGGCCATACAAGATTGAATCTGTCTAAAAGAGAAAAAGAGCTCACACAAAGGTGATCCCGGCACTTGGGATTCCATGCCTTTAATCCCAGAACTAAGGCGGTGGAGACAGGAGTAATATGGCTGGGTGGAGAGAGGAATATAAGGAGGGAGGAGACAGAAGAGCAGATGCAGTCTGAGGTTTGGTGGAGACAGATAGAGTCTGGGGACATAGTCTGAGGACAGGATCACCCCTTTAATCTTAGCATGGGTAGAGGCAACAGAGTTCTCTAATGGCTGGTCGCTCTAATCTTCAGCATTGACCCCTATATCTGATTCTTTTTTTGTTTTGTTTTGTTTTGCTTTGTTTTTTGAGACAGGGTTTCTCTGTAGCTTTGGAGCCTATCCTGGAACTCGCTCTGTAGACCAGGCTGGCCTCGAACTCACAGAGATTTACCTGCCTCTGTCTCCCAGTGCTGGGATTAAAGGCGTGCGCCACCACTGCCCAGCATCTGGGATTTTACTATTAATATCAATTAGATTTAGTGTTACACTCATGCATATTATTTACATATTATTCATATACAGAAAAAATAAATATGAATACTACCTGGGTGCCTAGTTCCCATGGAGGCCAGACAAAGGTGTTGGAACCCCTGGAACTGTAGTGACAGAGGGTTGTGGGCCTCCAAGTGGGTTCTGGGAGCTGACCCTGGGTCCTCTGGAAGAGAAGCCAGTGCTCTTAGCTGCTGACCGTCTTTCCAGGCCCTGAAAGAGCTTCTTGTTCCACACTTCATCCTTGTGATGATAACCCACACTCTTTACAATCAGGAGATAGGGAAGACGTGAAGATGTTGTCCTGTAGCTAGCATTAGTTTGTCAGCAAAATAGACCTGGCAGATGCCTATAATCTCAGCACTCAGGAGGCCGGGGCTGGATGCTCACAAGTCTGAGTTCAGCTTGATCTATCTGGTGAATTCTAGGCCAGCCTGAGCTACAAAGCAACTTCCCACATCCCATGTCTGTCCTCCCTGACAATGTATTCTCTTTCCTTCTCCCTTCCTTTTCTGTCACCTTCTAGTCTCCTTTATCCCATCTCCTGCCCCCCAGATACACTGTATCCAAACTGTTAAGTGCAGTGTGGGTTATAGCACCTAACCCAATGTAACTAGGTACACCTTTTTCTAAGTAACGTGGTATCTTCTTGACCTAGACAGTGAGAATTTCTCTGCTCTTTAGGCCTTCCTAGCTGAATCTACCCTGGCCTCTAAGCCAGTTTCAGGCTTCTGTTCTGTCTTTGATAAGGAGCCATCTCCCCTCAGCTACCAATTTCCCAACCAGTCATTAATGAAGATAGAAGTTCATTTTAAAAGGCTCTAAATAGCTTAATTATTACTATAACTACAAGATAACTAGTGTTCCTTTCCTCAGGAATAAAACTTTTAAAAAACATTCATGGAGAAGATAAAGCTCTGGCTTCAAAGTAAATACAGGGTTCCTTTCCATGGTTAGCCAATTTTCTGTTTTCCCAATTTTGCTGATACCAAGGTTTTTGAACTGTATTTCTTCCCCTCCTCCTTTTTCCAGTACTAGGGTTTTTTTTTTCTTATTCTTTCTTTTTTCTGAGACAGGGTTTCTCTGTATAGCTTTGGAGCCTTTCCTGGAACTTGCTCTATAGACCAGGCTGGCCTCGAACTCACAGAGATCTGCCTGCCTTCAAGTACTGGGATTAAGGGCATGCACCACCATCGCCTGGCTTCCCTGTACTTCCAAGAGCTGCTACCCAGTTTTCTCCTGAGATTCAGTACTAATCAGAGAGGAAGGTGAAATGGTTGAGGCACTGCATCTCTAGTATGGAAGGAAAAAACATTTGGAAAGACTTTTCACGTGTACGTTCTTTTAGAAAGCTGAGAGCCAGGTGTGGTGGCATATGCCTTTAATCCCAGCACTTGTAAGGCAGAGTCAGGTGGATCTCTGTGGTTTCAGAGCTAGCCTGATCTGCAAAGCAAGTTCCAGGCTAGCCAGGGCTACATAGCGAGATCCTGTCTCAACACAACAACAGAAGGAAATGGGAAATGAGGGTGGCTTCTAGTCAAGAAGCCTGTATCCTTTTTCACAGTACATAAAGAACATAGGAACACCCGGGTGGTGGTGGCGTACACCTTTAATCCCAGCACTTGGGAGGCAGAGACAGGTGGATCTATGCGAGTTTGAGGCCAGTGTGATCGATCTACAGAGTGAGTTCCAGGACAGCCAAGGCTACACTGAGAAGACCTGTCTCAAAACAAACAAACACACAAACAAAGACCTACAAAAAACATAGGAAAAGACTCTGAAAATCTTCCAGGGTACATTATTTTTCAGATACAGACAAAAATAAACAAACAAACAAACAAAATAAACAGAAAGTAAAGAACTGACTCATTGGGCATATGTAGTCAATGGGAAATCCAGAGTGCCAATCCCAGGTTATATGACCAGAGCTTTAGCATGTTAGGTTCTGTCAAATGACCCTCAGAGGCAAAATGCCTGGCAAAAGCAACTGAGAAACATTGTATTTCTTTGGGATCACAGTTGGAGGGTACACTCCATTGCAGTGGGGCTGGTGTGATGAAAAGAGTCGCTCTAGCAGTGGAGGCCGAGGCCCAGGTCACATTGACATTCCGAAAGGAAGAAAGGATAAATGCTAGCACTCGGCTACATTCCTTCCTTTTATCGGGTTCAGGATCTCGGGCCACGGAATGCTGCCCACTGTGTTCAGTGTGGGTCTCTTTCCATCCTTCATCCTTTCTATAAATCCCCCCCTCCCCGCCCGCCCACTCAGCTAATGGGGACAGAGGATCAGAAGTTCCAGGTCAGCCACGTGGTGGAGGCGGATGTCTTAAAACCCGGTACTTGGGAGGTAGAGGCAGGCAGATCTCTGTGAGTTCCAGGACAACCAAAGAACAGAGTCCTGTCTCACCCCGCCCCCAACCAAACAAACAAACAAAAAAAAAACCCAAACCAAACCAAACCGATTTATAATTGACTTCTATTTGCCCCAAGACTGGAGCCACACAACAAAGCACCCAAAACGGAGTGTGTGGATTCACGTTCGCAAGTAAAATGAATTGTTTTGTTTTTGAAATACCAACAGCCAACCGGCTGTTTTGCTTCATAACTGCATACCGGATCAGGATCCTATTTTATATGGCTGTAAAGCTATAGCACCACCTAGTGTCAAAGCAGCAAAGGTCGCTGTAGGCTCTGAAAGCACAAGGCCCACAACTCACTGGGCAAAGTTCTGTTTTTGTATACTCTGCCTTGCCATTATTGCGCTGATTAGCTGTTTCCAGCAAACTTTATCTGATCGTGGAAAAGATGGTTTGTTTTGCTTCAGTCTGACACAGTACAGCTGAATGATGGCTCACTAATTAAGCCTCGGACTCAGAGAACAAATCTCATTAGGTCTCATCCCTTCCACTGACCTGCTCTCACTGTCTCTCCCTAAGTCTAAATTCATACAGTATGCAGATGACATTTTACTTTGCAGCCCATCATTGGAGATCAGCAAAACTGATACTTCTGCTCTTTTAAATTTCCTGTCCAAAAGGGGCTATAGAGTGTCACCTTCTAAAGCCCAACTGTCTACCCCTCAGGTCATTTATTTAAGATTAACTATAACCCCAACCCAAAAGGCTATTACCCTAGACAAAAAGAAACTAATTCAGTCCCTTGCAGTTCCTTCCACAAAAGAAGAGTTTTTTTTTTTTTCCAGACAGGGTTTCTCTGTGGCTTTGGAGCCTGTCCTGGACTAGCTCTATAGACCAGGCTGGTCTCGAACTCAAAAGAAGAGTTTTTATCACTCCTGGGAATAGCTGTCTTCTTGCATTCCTGGATCCCCTTTTTCTCTCCTCGCCCGCCCCTTATACAAGGTAGCTCTTGGCTCTCTGCATGAGCCCCTTCTCCATCCCATTACTAAACCTTTCCAGAGACTCCAGCAAGCCCTTATCCAGGCCCCAGATCTTCATCTCCCAGATTTAATACATCCTTTCTCCCTCTATGTAACAGAGAAGGAGGAATATGCCCTTGGGGTGCTAGGACATCATCTGGGACCTTCTTTTGCACCTGTAGCTACCTGTCAAAGAAGATGGACCTCACCACCTGGGGCTGGGCACCCTGCATATGTTCCTTGGTGGCTGCTGAGCTTCTTATTCGTGAGTCAAAGAAACTAACCTTTGGGTTGCCCACCACTGTCTTCTCCCACCACAATGTGCCCCATATCTTAACTTACAAGGGCTTACAAACCCTACCCCTTCCCGAGTCATTTCCCTCCAGGTGGCACTGGTAGAAGATGCTAGCCTCACCTTTCAATGTTGCCCACCCCTTAATATCTCAAATCTCCTACCTTAACCTAATGTTAATGATTCCCCATCTCACTCCTGCATAGAGATCCTAGAGGATCTACTGCCCCACCCCTCACATATACAGGAGGGCAAACTGTCCCAGGCCACTTATACCTGGTACACAGATGGCAGCTCCTTTCTATATGATGGGACCCGTAGAGCAGGGTATGCCATAGTGTCAGATACTGGGGTAGTGGAGGCACAGGCACTCCCTGCCCATACCACTAACCAGAAGGTTGAATTAATAGCCCAAACCCATGCCTTCCAGTTGGCAAAGGGACAATCCTTAAATGTTTACATGGACTCCAAATATGCTTTTCATATATATCCTGTCCCATGTGGCTATCTGGAAAGAGCATGGGCTTCTTATGACAAAAGGAGGATCCATAACGAACTCAGGTTACATTATGGACCTGTTAAAAGCCTCCCATCTCCCCAAAGCTATAGAAATTATTCACTGTCAGTCTCATTAGACCGACAGCTCCATTATTTCCAAGGGAAATAATTGGGCTGACCAAGCAGCTAGAACAGCAGCATTCCAGAGCCCAAACCTACCTCAGTCACCTCAGGGGGTTCATACAGTACAGCCCACATTCTCACAGACACCCCCTGACACCCAGAAAATTCTGTCCTACCTACAGCAGCTCTTTCACCCTAATAGCAAAGCTCTGTTTCATTTTGTCAAGGCTCACCTCCAATGTGCCCCTGAGGACTTAGAGTTCTTAAAAGCTATCACTGCCTCTTGTCAAATCTGTCAAAAGTCAGATCCCAAGACCAAATACAGTAGCTTCCCTTTCCCCACCCACCAGGCCAGGGACTCCCTTCCAGGAACTGACTGGCAGCTGGATTTTACTCATATGCCCATGGTCAGAAGAGTTAAATATCTCTTGGTCTTGGTGGACACTATGTCTGGGTGGATTGAAGCGCTTCCCACCACTAACAAGAGGGCCCAGACAGTCTCTGATGTTCTTCTCCGAGAAATCATCACCTGGTTTGGAATCCCAACCTCTCTTCTGTCAGATAATGGCCCTAAGTTCACTTCCCAGATTTCCCAAAATTTGTCCAAGGCTCTTAACATCCCCTGCCATTTTCACATCCCATACCACCCTCAGTCTTCAGGGAAGGTAGAATGAACTAACTGCTCTTTAAAAATGTTCTTGTTAAGATGTCATAGGAGCTTCATCTTGACTGGGTAAAACTTTTGCCTCTGGTCCTTCTTAGGCTTAGGGCTCTCCCAAAAGCCCACTTTTCATCTTGCCCTTTGAACTCATGTATGGGAGGCTGGTTTTAACCCCCAGTCTCTCACCTAAAACCTCTCCCCTTCCTGATCACCTGCTTACTCCACTGTTATCCCATCTACGCTCCCTATTATGGGACTTTACTGACGACTCGTTACGTCAACCATGTGCCAATTCATGCCCACAGCGGATTAAAATAGGAGATCAAGTACTATTCTCTCCTCCAGACCAACACCCCTCACCTGATGGAGGAAGGTCATTGGTTAATTAAATAAAGAAGCTGCTTGCCCTGATAGGTTAAAACATAGGTGGGAGGAGTAAACAGCCAGAATGCTGGGAGGAAGAGGAAGTGAGCTCAGACTCTACAGCTCCTCTCTCGGGGGCAGAGGCCTCAGAGAGACACGATGCTCCACTCTTGCGGGCAGAGGCGAGAGCTCTGCTCTCTGAGGCACACG